>NC_048224.1:65388274-65475355 GCF_002007445.2 Ailuropoda melanoleuca
AAAAAAAAAAGATTCTAAGTTTTACAAAAATGTGTGGCGACCCTCTTCTTTATAATATGCAAGCAATTTGCCAAATAATTCATTGCATTTAACAAATGCAATGTCAAATGTTATATATCAGTCATATTAGGGAAACAGTTGTTTTACTTAATTTTCTCACTGTCCCATCATCAGGTCCAGAAAGGTTACAAACTTTCCCCTTTTGGCTGGGAAATGGTGGAGATACAATTCTGACCCAGGTCTGTCTAAACCCAAACATTGTGCTTTTGTCACCACACTCTTATCTCCCAAAGAAAAACCAAGTTGTCTAATCTGTCCTC
Source organism: Ailuropoda melanoleuca (assembly GCF_002007445.2). Taxonomy (NCBI): domain Eukaryota; kingdom Metazoa; phylum Chordata; class Mammalia; order Carnivora; family Ursidae; genus Ailuropoda; species Ailuropoda melanoleuca. The sequence continues at coordinate 65,388,595 of NC_048224.1, forward strand.
TGTTGGCTGATGTAATCTACTATACATTGAGTTTTTGTTTGTTTTAATATTCCTTTTTTTTCTAAAGAAAGAAGTATATCTTTTTTAAAAAGATTTTATTTATTTATTTATTTGAGAGAGAGAGCATGAGCAGGGAGAGCAGCAGGCAGTTGAGAGAGATTGACTACTTTATATGAGAGAACAGTAGAACGATCAGTCCTGTAAGGACTGAGCAGGGAGCCCGACCGGGACTTGATCCCAGCACCTTGGGATCATGACCTAAGCCAAAGGCAGACGCTTAACTGACTGAGCCACCCAGATGCCCTGTTTGCTTTAATACTCATCATTTAAACAAAAATTCTAAAAATCGAACATAGAGGAGATCTTTTATGCTACACAGTCTGTAAAAGGACATGTCCTCTTGCCAATTAAAATAGGGCGGTGACCTGGGCTTGCCTGTGGGTCTGCTCGGCCATCATTTCGTCCAGAAGGCAAATTAAGATCATGCACTTCGTCCCAAACTACCATTAAAAGATTTAGTAAAGTAGCTGCTATTGCCCATTGTAGAGTTGGAAAGTACTAGGATTATTTTTTTTTTCTCTTTAATTTACTCGGTTTAAATTTAATATGATCTGGTCATAAGTCTGAGGCATTGGAATTTTTTGCCTTTAGGGATCTGGCTAAGCTCAGACGTCATAAATTAGTCTTTAAACATAGTTTTCACATTTAACTTTCAATGTCTTGTAAAGCTCTGAGTAAGTTACAGTTCAAAAAGAAAATTAACTAGTTTAATTTATATGTAGAGATCTATTTCTCCATATATGAAACTCTTTAGAAAGCGAAGAAAAACAAATTACTTTTGTTAAGTCAGAAATGCAGTGCGCAAAGTAATAGCCTTTCAAATCACAAAACAACAGTCCAGGGTCTTTAGTGAGTGTTAATCCTTATCTCTGTAAAAGAAAGTTTGCTGCCTTTGGCACAGTTCTTGGGAATAATTCCAGGGCACAACTAATCTCCTCAAAAGAGATCTTGAAGTCTTTGGGGGGAATTATGTAAGGCGCCTTATGTTTTCATTTCTTCTACTTTGAGTATTTCAACTCATCCACAAAGAACTATTTCTCCAGTGATTTTTCCCTGCTGAGGAGTTCCTGTTTCATTTAGATTCAGCTGTAGGAAAGTGACGCCACTCAAGCTGCCTCAAGTAATGGGGTTTGGGGCACCTGGGTGGCTCAGTTGTCTGCGTCAGGTCACGAGCTCAGAATCCTGGGATCGAGTCCCATGTCAGGCTCCCTGCTCAGTGGGGAGCCTGCTTCTCCCTCTCCCTCTGCCCCTCCCCCTGTTTGTGCTCTGTCTCTCTCAAATAAATAAATAAAATCTAAAAAAAAAAAAAAAAGTAATGCGGCTGGTTTCGAGGATATACGTAGGAGTGAGAGGCTGGAACTTCCCTGAACTTGGGGACGGCCCTTACTTGGAACCTGGGGCAGCCCTGGAGCCTGGGGACTCTAGCCCCCTGCTGCAGGAGGCTCTGAGTTCTGCCCTGAGCTCTGGTCAGCACCACTGATGCTCCCTCAGCCTGCGGGACTCTGTTGACGTCTCCTCCTTTCCCCTCATGCTTCCAAGGGGCTGGTCTGTACTTCTCAGTCATGCTTCTGGAGGAGAGAATCTGATTGGCCAAGTAAAATACCATCATCCTGTGAGACAGAGCCTTTTTCATTTAGCTGTTGAACAAATATTTGAGTGCCTACTGGGGGCCAGGCACACAATGATGGACAAATAGACCCCAATCCCTTTCTTCTTGGAGCTTATGGCATTGGGGGGGGGGGTTTGTCAAATAACGACTCCAAATTAAACACTATTCAGATACTGCCCACACAGATGCAAAAGTGTGATTGGCCAGTCATGTGCCTGGAGGGATCTGTGGTGCTCTAAGAATGTGTAATGGATAATGATGTAGAAACACTGGGGAGGACTTTCTAGAAACATGACTTCCAAGCTGTGATCTAATGGATCAGTTAGAGGGGGATAAGCCAGAGAAAGAGACCAAACCGAGGGCCAGGGGAGTCGGGTGAAGCCGGAAGAGTATGAGAGCGGCCTCTCCTATGCAAGTTGGGTCAGTTGACCATGGAAATTTCCTTTGCACTGCACACCCTGGACGACTATAATGACGTTGACAAACACCATCTTAGTGAGAAATGGAAATGAAGCCGGATTATAACGAAATGACAAGCTTACGTAAGGGGAAGAAGAGAGATGATTATGGACAATTGTCTAGAAGTTTGTCTGTGAAGGTGACATGGGAATATGCAGGCAATGGAGGAGTTTTGTTTTATTTCAGTTTTGAGGTGGGAGACTCATTTGCTTGTTTGCGGGTTGAAGGAAAGGGTCCTGTTCAGAGAGATTGACTACTTTATATGAGAGAACAGTAGAACGATCAGTCCTGTAAGGTTTGCTGGAAAAGGATCCCAAAACACACTTGTTGGGTGGACCTTCTCTGGAAAGAGGGAGTGCTCCCTGCTATAACCAGTGAAGGAGGGGAGTGGGGCAATGAACATGGACTTCTGCATTTGGTGGTAGGGGGTGAGGGGCTCATAGACTTGGCTTGTATGTACGTGAAGTAGGAGGCATTGTATTCTGCCAAGTCAGGCAGGAGCCAAGGAATTCAGAGGCTGGAAAAGCACAGGTCTTTGAGATTCTCATTACAGAGTGTGGGAGGGAAGCTGATTCGAGAAAATAGTGGGTTTCCTGGTAGCACCAAGAGTCCAAATGAAGTTTGTGGTCATAGCAAGGCATTGTTTGCTTCTCATATGACGTCTGGAGGTACTTCTGCTGCAGGGATGACTCAGGCCACCTCTGATGCTGCCCCAAAACACACGGAAATTGTGCGCTAAATGTGCAGCTTACAGCAAGCTACAAAGAAATCTTAAGAATATTGTCTGTATTGATAACACTAGAATAATTTTAAATAAATGTTAATACATTTTCTTATATTTATATAATACCTGAAGTAAGCCAAAGTAATGACTTAACAGAAACACAAGAATTGAAAACTTCCCACATTTGTCAACTCTCCTTGGGATCATATATCACACTTTCTTTATCCATGCATCCATCGATGGACACTTAAGTTGTCCCATATCTTGGCTATCCTAAAAAATGTTTCAGTGAACATGGGGTGCATATATCTTTTTGAGTTAATGTTTTCATTTTCTTCAGGTAAATACCCAGAGGTGGAATTGCTGAGCTGTATGGTTGTCTATTTTTGTTTTTTTGAGGAAACTCCATACTGTTTTCCACAGTAGCTGCACCAATTTACATTCCCAGCAATGGTGCACAAGGATTGCTTTTTCTCCATGTCCTCACCAACATTTGGTATTTCTTGTCTTTTTGATAATAGCTATTCTAACAGGTGTGAGGTGTTAGCTCATTGTGGTTTTGATTTGCATCTCCCTGATGATAAGTGATGTTGGGCATCTTTTCATGTACCTGTTGGCCTATTGGCCTTCTGTATGTCTTCTTTGGAAAAATGTCTGTTCAGACCCTCTGCCCATTTTTTTTTTAAGATTTTATTTATTTATTCGACAGAGATAGAGGCAGCCAGCGAGAGAGGGAACACAAGCAGGTGGAGTGGGAGAGGAAGAAGCAGGCTCATAGGCGGAAGAGCCTGATGTGGGGCTCGATCCCACAACGCCGGGATCACGCCCTGAGCTGAAGGCAGACGCTTAACCGCTGTGCCACCCAGGCGCCCCCCTCTGCCCATTTTTTAATCAGATTTCTTTTTACTATTGAGGTGTATGAGTTGTTTATATATTTTGGATATTAACCCCTTCGCAGATGTATGATTTGTAAATATCTTCTCCCATTCAGTAGGTTGCTTTCTCATTTTGTTGATGGTTTATTTTTCTGTGCAGAAGCTTTTCAGTTCGATGTAGTCCTACCTGTTTATTTTTGCTTTTGTCAACATTGCTTTTGGTGTCAGATCCAAAAAATCGTCACCAAGAACCAATGACAAAGAGTTTACCATCTATTTTTTTTCTAGGAGTTTTATGGTTTCAGGTCTTACATTCAAGCCTTTGATACATTTTGAGTTGACTTTTGTGTATGGTGTAAGAAAGTGGTCCACTTTCATTCTGCATGTGGCTGTCCAGTTTTCCCAACACTATTTACTGAAAAGACTGTCCTTTCCTCATTGTATATTTTTGGCTCCTTTGTCGTAAATTAATTGACCTTCTATATGCGGGTTTATTTCTGGGCTCTCTATTCTGTTCCATTGATCTGTATGTCTGTTTTTATGCCAATACCATAGTGTTTTGATTACTACACCTTTATAATATAGTTTGAAATTAGGAAGCATGTTACCTCCAGCTTTGTTCTTTTGTTCTCAAGATTGCTTTGTCCATTCATGGGCTTTTGTGGCTCCATACAAATTTTAGGAAGGTTTGTCCTATTTCTGTGGAAAAAAAAAAAGCCATTAGATTTTTGATAGGGATTGCATTAAATCTGTGCAGTGCTTTGGGTAGTATGGACATTTTAACAATGTTAATTTTTCCAATCCTTGAGCATGGACTATTATCTCATGCAGATTTTGAATAGAACGAAATGAAATCCTATCCAGAAACATACTAGCCCCAGAGTTAGCTCAGTAATGACTACCTACGTGCTGGCCTGCTTTCTTCTAAAGGGTGACTGCATCTGCCCTGCCTCTCCTACAGTCCCACCCCAACCCAGGTGTGCTCTTTGGAGGATATGGAGGTTGGGACTTGTCCCACATGGGGAGGATTTCCTGATGCAGCTGGCTTTGATCTTTGTCTTGCTGTCCTTCACCCCCACTGGCAGGTGAGCAAGGAAGGATACCTAGAAAGGGGCTGCAGTGGATTTTTGTGTTTGATTGCTCGAATGGCTAGAGTACCTAGAATACCAAGCCAAAGAAACCCTACTCAGGCTGGTCTCTTTCCTCCGTGTCCCACCGCCTCAGGCCTCATGCCCAACTAGCATGAGCTTGAAGCTTCCCTCCCCTCAAAATAATGATGAATGTGTGACTGTAATTGATTAGTCCATTCATAACCTCTTGGTCAGGCCACCAATAGCATTAATTTATGAGAATGACTGATTGGGCATGGAGCACAGAGCTGATTAGTGACATCACTGTAAATTGCAGATCATTATAAAAGATACCCTTTACATAAAAATCCCTGTTCCAGGCTCTGTTCCTCATCACTTTATCTTCACTTCCTAAAAATGTGCACCCATTTAGAGCATTAAGGGAAAATCGAGAAAAACACACCGGAAATTCTAGAAGAACTATATCCTGCCCTAGGCCTGATAAGAAATGCAGATTTTGTATGATTTCTTTTAGCAATGTTTACTTAATTTGGAACAAATACCGTGGTTAGAACAAATGGTTTTGAAAAAATTCAAAGCGGTTTTTCATCCGAGTACAGCTTTATTTAAGTGTGTTTAACCTAGATGTTTGCTTTGTTCTTGGGGGCTTTGTAAAACAAGCCACGTGATCCCGAAGAGATAAGTGACCAGATAAGTCGCTGGGGGGAGGGGGAGGGTTCGTGGAGAAAAGCAGGAATGCTGTTGGCCTGGAACTATTTAGGAATTCTACATGGCTTACTGGCCTCAAAGAACAGCAGGTCTCTGTGCCAATAAGGAATAAATGACATTAAAAAAAGGATTCTTTTCCAAAGGAAATTGAAACTACCTTCTAAGTAACAGATAAAAGCAACATCAAAATAAGCTTTTAAAAGAAATATCTGCTCATTAAAGATAATTTTTAAAGTTTCATAGAAAAAAAGAAGGGAGACTACCATAAGCAAAGCATTTCCCACATTAGAGCTTGCAAAACAAAACCAGCATCTCAGTGGTTTTCTTTCATCCCTTTCCTGTCTACGCTGCTGATTTTTGAAAAATGGGTGTAATTATGCTGTACATGCTACATTGTTTCCTTTTTCCACTTGCAATATAATTTTTTTTCATCCACTATCTAAGTATTATTTTAATGATCTGAAAGCACCATGTAGGTATGGGCTCCAGTTGGATTTTAAGGCTGCTCGGTCACACACGTTACTGTTCGCATCTCTGTGCAGGAGGGAGCCTTCCCTATCTCCGCACTAATGGATGGGTGCCCATAGCTTATGTGTCCAAAGGAATTCATATTCAACGTGCAATTATTACAAGGTTATTTTAAAGTAAGTGTGCTGGGTAAGCACCTCTTTTAAAGAAAATACAACACATTTGAAAGGAAATACATAGGGAGTGTTTGAAATCAGTACCAATACGAGTCTTCAGGTTTTCTCTCAAAGCGGAGCGGGAGGCAGAGGAAGAGATCTTGCGTTTGGTGAATTACAAGCAAACTTCAGCTGTTGCCTGCATGTTTTAGCCAATAGACTGGTGAGGTTAAACACACAGTTCCTGGCATTCTTGCAGCACCCAGTACCCTACATGCTGGGGCACTTACACATTTACTGAATCTGATCAGAGAAATGGCCATGTGAGGGGATGCCGAAGAGATGCATGTAAGCCTGGAGTGTTGGAAACATGATGTGATTTTTATTCCATCTGTGGGTGTTTATCGTTTCTGCGGCAGAGCTCTTGTGATAAGTGCACTAATACTTAGTGGCCTGACTTCCCAAGGTACTCACTGGATCCTCTGCAGGATGGGGCCACAAGGTCACAATGTGCTAATGAAGGGTTCCCTTGGCTGATGGTTTTCAAGTAGTCCTTGGTCCTCAGGCCAAGACTTTTAAGTGTCCGGCCAGGGGACGGCTGCCATGGGTTACCTGGATGGAACCTGGCCTTGGGGATTGTCGCAGAAACAGACGGTGCCACCGGGCACCTTGAGCAAGTCGAGAATGCAGCAGAGAAGGTGAGCTTCTCCAAGAGTCTTACCAGTTTAGCTCTTTCTGTTAAACAGAACTTTCAGGGTAGGGGATAGAAGACAATGAGATCAAAGAGAATTCAGCACAAACAAAACAGCCCCTAGCTTGTGGCTGATGGATTACAGAGCCAGCCCTCCCGTCTGATGTGGGAATGGGAGCTTGCCTCTGCTATGCACTCACTGATTTGTTGGTTTAAGGGACTATCCATCTTCTCTTCTTGCAGTCTTTACAGTTCCCTGCTCTTTCCTAAGACCTGCCTTCCTTCTTGTCTGTAGGATGCAATTTCATTATTATATTGGAAAAGGATCTAAAACAGCAGTGGTTAAAGTTTCTTATGTGGAAACCGAAGAAACAGGTATCAGCCAGTCTTCTCATGGAACCCCAGCAGGAGAGCTCCCTGCCAAGGGGAACACCTTTTCAGCTCTCCCGTGGAATCCATGTACTTTTTTGTCACAAGCATTGCTATGCCAATCGAAGGAGCCACAGTGGAGGGGAGAAGGGAGGGAAGGAGCTAGCAGAGGCAGAGATGGAGATGTCAAGAAGCTGAAGGGCAGCCTGCAGTCCATTGGGGAGGAGTCCCAAACAGGCACAAAGCAGCCAGGGGAGCTCCAAACCTGCTTAGATTCTTAGATTCGGTGCCATTTAGTTTAGTGCAAACAGACCTACGCATCCCAGGGACTGACTCCTGAGGGTTTGTCCCTAATACCACCGCTTCCAGTAGTCCTTGTTCTCATTATTCTTTCCTCATTATTCTTTCTGGACCCCACAAAAGGGGTGGGGAGACAATCAAATTATATTTGTTGAAATCTTTTTTTTTTAGAGTTTTTATTTAGTTGTTTATTTTTGAGACAGAGAGTGCGCATAAGCTGGGGGAGGGGCAGAGGTTCGAGAAGCAGGCTCCTCGCTGAGCAGGGATTTGATCCCAGTACCCTGGGATTATGACCTGAGTCAAAGGCAGACTCTTAACCGACTGAGCCACCCAGGTGCCCCTGTTAAAATCTTTTTAAGAAAGCAGAAAGCCATTGTAATTGTTTTAGACTGTTTTCCATAGAAAATGATTAATCCTTCTTTCAGCTTATTTGCTTACTGGGAGGCGAACAATGGTCATCTACAAACAGGTTAAAAATGTGTTATGGCAGATTCCTCCTTTCCCAAGGATGTGGAAAAAATAGCTGGGCAGTTTAAATGTGTTGACCTCTTTAGAGGGAAAGTGTGCTATAAATGCTACCGCTTTGTATGATTATGTCGCTATTTCAAATATTTATCTTAGCCCTAGTTTCATTCAAGTTCTAGAAATCAAAACTTCTTAAAAAAAAAAAGTTTCTTAACTCTACATTCGTCCTTTTGCTCCAGTGTGAAAAGTGCTAAAATTTGTAAGATACTAACTGTTCCAAGTGAAAAAAAAAGTAAAGGAAAGTTTAAATGCCTTGACTTGGTCAGGTGACAGTGTCCCCTGAACGTGGAGACGCTCTGGAGAAGTTCTGGTGTGCCTGCGACGTCAGGGAGGCAGGGGTGTCCTGAGCTGGAGGCAGCAGCTGCCCCGGGCTTTGATCCCGCCCCCAGAACGGTAGCTGTTGATCATTACCCCGTCAGCTATAAATCTGACTTCTGGGCCCTTTATCTTCAGTCTCTTTGAAACGTTTAAAGTCAGTGAGCCGGTTTAAATATTTACTCATGAAGAAACAGGTTGTGGTTTGTTAAAGGCCATCACTAAATTAAATGAATGTTAGATTAAGTACAGTTTATTTAAAAAATATAAAATCCAACAGGCCTGTTTCACTAAGTTACAGGCATTTGCAAATGGAACAGTGATTTGTGTGTGTGCTCATTAAATGCTTAACATATAAATAAATGTGGAGAAAGCATTCTAACAGTTTATGCCAAACCTATAGTGGAAATACTCAGCGTTCAAGCTTAGAATGCCCCCCCTTCCCCCAGCAGGACATTTATTCTCGTGAGGTAGTATGTAAGGGCTCACATTGTGCCAGGAGACCAGCGTTTGGTCCCCGGGGGGCTCACGTTCTAGAAGGGACTAGAATATTGGTCCCCGGTGGGCTCACGTTCTAGAAGGGACTAGAATATTGGTCCCCGGTGGGCTCACGTTCTAGAAGGGACTAGAATAGGTCCCCGGGGGGCTCACGTTCTAGAAGGGACTAGAATATTGGTCCCCGGTGGGCTCACGTTCTAGAAGGGACTAGAATATTGGTCCCCGGTGGGCTCACGTTCTAGAAGGGACTAGAATATGTCACCTTCACCAATGGATTGAGATCTTTTGTTTTTAAACAAGGGTGAATGCCTGGCCACTTCCTACACCAACTACTTCAGGAAGGGGATTTAATGTAAGGCACATCATTTTGAGGAGGAAGAAGACAGGCACCAGGAGAGTTTAAAATAGCGAATCTTGAATTCTGAAGGGGATCAGACATTTCATCTGCATTTCTCAGCCTGAGCTTGCAATAATTAGTGTTTTCTGAACATGTTTCATTGTCTGTCATGAGACCCAAGAGTTTTGAAGTGAAATGTTAAATTTTGTCTTTAAATGAGCAAAATCTTCAGTATCAAACTTAAAAATGTTGTTGAAAACTAATCATTTCCGGAAAGCTTTCCAGTGGTCATAGGAGACATGCTTTTCTTTAAAATGAGAAAAATCACTTTTTGGTATTAGACTATTTAACTCAGGAAGCATGTCAGGGAGTACTTTTTGAGTGCCTGATGCTAGTCTAGATACAGTGGAATGATCATAAAGACATCTCTGTGATGTTGTAATTTACCTGTAAATCAGTGTGTTCACACGTTCATTGACAAATATATTGAATGTCTTCTCTCAACACTGATGTGGGCACTGGGGACCCCGCAGTGAAAAACACAGATGAAATTCTCAGTGCTCAAGGAATTGACATTCTAATGCTCCAGAGAAAGGATATTTTTAAAAATATGGTAGTCACAGAAGGCCTCAAAGAAGCAATCCTAGAGCAGGACCCAGAAGGAGAGGAGGGGGGAGTAAGCTGAGTGCCGTGTGTTGGGGCAGAGCCAGCAACACACTTAGCACAGCTAGAGTCCCATTGAGTGGGACGGATGGACGTGGGGAGAGGGTAGAGACCAGGCAGAGCTGGTAGGCCATTGTAAGGACCCCGGTCTCACTACAGGAATGACACTCCCTGACTTAACTTTTAAAAAGTCCGTCTGGCTGCTGTTAGAACAGACTTTAGGGGAGCAAGGGAAGAAGCAAGGAGACTAGTTAAACACAGTATTTTTAGCCGATACAATAAATGTATGCACTTTGGGGGATAGGCTTTCCACCCTTTTCTCTAAGATTTAATTATTAATGTATTTAATGTAATCAATTTAATTTAAATACATTTAACTAATTTAATGATTAGTTATATTAATAATATAATATTTGTTATATTTTTCTTGCTCTGTGTGATACCAAAGTAAATCACAGAGGAATAGCATTTGATTGATTTTTTTTTCCCCTAAACTTGGGGAAGCCACAAATGTGGAAGAGGCTAACTGAAGATTTTACATCAGTGCCATAAGATTTTAGTTTATCACAACTGTTTTCTATTACTTTAGGGCCTAGGAACACAGATGAAGATCTAAACAATAAAATTGTGGGACTAACTTCCAATATTAATTAGCACTGAAAGGACACTCTCATGTAACTACCCGGTTTGATCATCCCAGGACGAATGGAGACCAGTATCTACTTGGTGTTTCTCACGCATTAGCTCATGTAACTTTCTCTGTGAAGAGGACATGATTTTGAGTCCTGGTCTGAGCACTCTCAAACCAGTTATTTAACTTTCCTGGGACCCAGCTTTTTCATGTGTCAAATGAAGATTCTAATGATTTTAAAAGAGGAAAAAAGTCATCAGTTGAATTCCTGAATCTGCTTCATGTTCCAAGCCTCCAAAAAAGTGGGCTCTTTCCAACTTCACCCAGAGTTGTGTTCTTTACCATAAGTTATATCAACTGTAGAATTATAAGTAAATGAGCAGCAGCATCAATTCCGCTGGACTAGGAGGTAGCAAGAAACACGATCTAAATCCAGATTTCCTTTTCAGTGTAGACCCAGCCATATGAGGCTGTGCATAAACATATATGCATTTTTTTCCTGGCTGGAACTTAATGGGCAGAAATAATTCTGAGTTTCATCATCTTAGAATAATTTCACAGGAGATTACTTCTTTAAATACTGCAGTGAGGTAAATAAAAATTATCCACTTTACTAATAACAGGGAACCTGACAATTATAGGATGCAGAGTCCTTCGGTGAAAGCATGCCTATCTTGATACTGCCTTCTCCACTTGGCGGCAGAACGAACAAGGTCATACTTTTACAATGACATGGAGCCTGGCACTCAAAGGGTTAAGCAGTCCATGCAGCAAAGAGGGAGGGCAAGGGCCTGATTGCATATCTTTGTTCCAGTTCCCAGATGGCAACCCTGTCTGTTAGTCCCAGTTGAAGCAAAACTATTTTTGAGCTTGTGTATCCTTCAGCACAGATGTTCAAGGCCATAATAATGTGTTTCTTTTATGGTGTCCTTTCTGTTTCTTGGTGTAGAAGTTTCAAAGCTTCATTGTTTCATCGGTCAGATAAACACAGCAAGACCTTATAGGACTGTGGGATAATAAAAAGAAGAAAAACATCCTTGAAAGGAGGAAAAAAATTGTTTCACTTTATCATATGTGCAGAGAAATACTATAGACAATCTGCTGCGATTTTGTGGCTTATAATTTTTTCAGTGTTAATTACGGTGTTTATCATAATTAAAGTACCAAATAGTAATGCTTATAATCTACCCAGCACTGAAGAGAAATTTAAAGTAATGAGCTCGCTTTTGGCATAACAGACTTTCTCTGAACAGCACAGGGAGGTAAAAGTCTTGAATCAACCCTGTGGATCAAAACGTGGTCAGTGAAGGCCTGTTGTTCACCTCTCTGACCAACCAGCTGGTCTCCTGTGATAGCTGCCTTCTCTGCTCTTCTTCTTTCTTTTTTTTCCCTCAAAGACACTCACGATAATATTTGTCCTATACAATCCTAGTGAGAAACAGACCTCTGGGCCAAGTGATCTGGAAGCAAGATTAAGAACAGAAACGGAGCCTAGTGAAGCAATTTACTAAGCCCTAGCTACTGTGACATCAGCCTCTGGTCACAGTCTCTCTCCCTGAGCTCTTCCCCCTTTCGGGGATGCTTCTTCGTGTCATGATGGAGCCTCAGGATCCCCCCTGACCTCCAGCCCTTCAGAGAACTCTCTTCCCGCCTCCCAGGCCTTCACACATGCCTGTCTATCTGTCACCAGCCTGAATCCCTCACCCACCACCCCCAGCACCTCTCTTAGCAACACTCCTGACCTCTGGGCCTGCTTAACCCCACATCACACTTACTCCAGTCCTATAGCTGGGCTGCTGAGTGCCCGGATAACCCAGGTCTCTTTAATTTCACTGTTGCATTTCTGATAGTGCATTCCATGACATATGCTTCTTAAAGAGTAGAAAATCTATCTTCTTCATCTGTAGTTCTCTTTTGTTCTGTTGAGAAGAAATACAGCTGTTCAGTTCAATGCCTTATAAATACAGTTAATTTTCATTTTCCGGGTAGAAACATTCACATTTTGGACTAATAAATAAAATCCAAAGCCAAGGGGTGCCTGGGTGGCTCAGTCAGTTAAGCAGCTGCCTTTGACTCAGGTCATGATCTCAGGGTCCTGGGATCGAGTCCCACATTGGGCTCCCTGCTCAGTGGGGAGGGGGGGGAGTCTGCTTCTCTTTCTCCCTCTGCCCTCCCCCTCTTGTGCTCACTCTCTCTCTCTCAAATAAATAATTAAATCTTTAAAAAAAATCCAAAGCCAAATTTAATGAAATTAAAAAAAAACTATCTCTGCACTCGCTGTTGGTAACAGAGTCAACAGTGACGGAGTAAGACCCCCGCCACATCCACACCCTGGGTGGATCTGTCGTCCGCTTCTCCTGCTGTCTCCCCACCAGTGCTAGGGAGCAAACCACGGAAGATGATGGCTCTGAGTCCACACTTGGTCTTCATGGCTTCGGCAGTTCCCCAGCCAACACTGTGTGGTCCAAACCAAACAGTCTCCTGTGGCCGCCCAGGGGTCTGCACGGTCCGGCCTGGCAGGACGCACACTGGTTAGGACGCTGTGGTGTGCGGCTGAGGAGGCGGTGATAAGGGAGAACCAGGGTTGTGGCTGAAAGGGAAGAAGAGGAGAAAGATCCGAGTATTCGGAAAGATGATTTTCAAAGCAGTATGCAGTGCTGGTGTGAAAGAAGAGGCTAAAGTCACTCTTTGTTTTTCCAGCAATTTAAATACAAAGTACTTATTAGAACAGTCAGAATGAATGATGACACTGTGGGCTTTGGCTCAGGAACAGAACAAAACTATATTGGCACGATAGCGCTTTGTACTTGAGCTGTTAAGTACCATCGACTTCCTTTGCAGTGTGGGTCGGCGACTATGCCAGTCGAATACATCTGTGTGGTGATGCCCGGAGCAGGGGGAGGGTCTGGGTGGTGCTGCCAGAAAGGAGAAAGGAGCTTGGCCACCCCAAAGACTGATAGAACGTGCTGTCGGAGGCTGTATACTTAGTTGGAAGAGGTTTGCAATGGAAAATAATGGTCTCCGTTGAAAGGGGAACCAAGCCCATGTCAACACACACCAAGTATAGACTTGGTGACTTCTGCCTTATTTGTTAAAATCAGTTTTTGTCAACACACAGGTTAGCAATTCAGGTCAGAAAATGCGCCAGGCTGTGTTGATGAGAATTCGAAACTGCCAAATCTCTACTTAATTTCCTCCCGCCTGCTTATTGCCACACAAATGCTGCTGCAGGCTTCCTTGACGACTCCAATGTACCCAACTTTGAGGCGGAGTTCGACTCTCCCGGTAAAAATAAAAAGGTAATTGGAGGAAAGAGAAGAAGCATAGGATAAAATATCGCCAACATGGGCTAGAACTTTCTGTTGGTCAGTGTATCTGTTTGCTTGCGAATGCCCTGCTGGGCCAGATGACCTTCCAAGCATCTTTCTCCTTACCATCTCTTTTCTTTACTCCTCTCAAGTGCGAGGACTTCCCTTCCCATGCTGACAATCCAAAATGTCCAACATGTCCATCTGAGTGTCACCAGCCCACCCTCAGGAATGAATAGAGTCAAATGACCATGTCCAAATAACTGGTCTTTTTTTCTGCCATAATTTTGTGGTGAGGGAAGACCATTTAAATATTGGCAAGAGAACCAGGCAAATGTACATATACATGAGAAAACAGAGATTTCTCCTATGTGCCTTCCTTTCAGACATCATTTCTATTTGTGGCTTTTCTGTCAGTACCCTTTTTCTGCATGGAATTTAAATATGTAACGTTGTTTTTGCCTAGTGCTTGTTTGTGTTTCTGTTTGTCCGTCACCATGTAGTTAATAAGTCCAAATCATGGTCTCAGTGCTCAAGGAGCTAGGAAGAAAGAAGAATTGTAGCGTTTTAGTTCATTCTCTCCAAATATCTATACCAGTACCACTTAATACAAGCCTTTGAAAAACTTTGGAAATCTTGTACAAAAATTGGACTCAGCTGTGGAACTATCAAGGTGCGTCTCACCTGCAGAATTCTCTACAGATGTATTTAAGGAAAGGAAGTGCAGGTCCTAGACCTTGTCTTCCACGTCCCTTGAGTGAGAACATGAACCACGGGGGTGGCTTTAAACTCTTGGCCGGTGTGTCTGAGCTCTGTGTCGCCAGAGCTATCACTGTAACTGGTAGAAAATTAACATTTTTATTATTTGCTTATCAAAGGATTTTCTTAGTAATAGTTTTACCATTTCAGTCACAATATTCCTTGAAGTTTAGGTATTTGGTTAATTGTTGCTTATTGTTATATGACGTCGCTTAATGTTACCAGTTAGATCACGTTGGTGAGACTCCGAGATACTTACGTAAAAGCAGCGGTAGCTATGTCTCTTGTAAGAAATGCATCTAGGAGTGCCTGGGTGGCACAGCGGTTAAGCATCTGCCTTCGGCTCAGGGTGTGATCCCCGGCGTTATGGGATCGAGCCCCACATCAGGCTCCTCCACTATGAGCCTGCTTCTTCCTCTCCCACTCCCCCTGCTTGTGTTCCCTCTCTCACTGGCTGTCTCTATCTCTGTCAAATAAATAAATAAAATCTTTTTTTAAAAATGCATCTAAACCTTTGGAGGGAACTATTTGGTTTGTTTTTATTGTTAATTTTCCTTCTGAACTTTCCAGGGCTTTAGGGATGTGTATGAGGACACATGCATGCACAGTAGTTACAAGTCGCTCATCCTGTCGATTTAGTCAATGGCCTATCTACTACGTAGGTGGTTTCAGCTGGGTTAAAAGACAGTCCAGGGGCGCCTGGGTGGCTCAGTCGTTAAGCATCTGCCTTCGGCTCAGGTCACGATCCCAGGGTTCTGGGATTGAGCTCTGCTTCGCATTGGGCTCCCTGCTCAGCGGGGAGCCTGCTTCTCCCTCTCCCACTCCCCCTGCTTGTATTCCCTCTCTCACTGTGTCTCTCTCTGTCAAATAAATAAAATCTTTAAAAAAAAAAAAAGACAGTCCAGATTCTGACATAATAATAATTACAATACAGTGTCTGATTCTGAATAATAATGGGGAAAAAACATGGCTAACATTTACAGAAATGTTACTATGAATGAGGTACTATGCCAACCGTTGAAGTGCATTACTTCATCTAGTTCTCAAAAAATCCCGACAGGTTGATACCATTATATCCTGATTTAACCAATAAGGAAACTGAGGCAAACAGCTGTCATTGTTGATTGTAAGACTGCTGGTAAATGGCAATGGCAAAGTGGGGATCCGAACCCAGACTCTTTACCACCCAGCTCTTAACCATTAGAATGTGCAGGGCTTTACAGTAAGTTTTAAAGCTGGAAAAAGACAGAAGGCAGAGGGGATGAAGACGTGCTGATATATACGTATGACATACGGACCGGTGGAGGTAGGTTTCTGTCTCAGGCCTTTTTCAAGATTTAATCTATGGTCCTTCAGAAGCAAAGTGATTAAATTGGCCAACAAGCAATGCTTCCAGCTCTGTTGGTACCTGCCAGCAGAGCTCCAGGAAAAACTGCAGGTCAGCCCTTCAGAGTATGTGTGTTTGCTATTTTAGTTCTCGCTCCGTCAGTTCAGGTTCATGTAAACACAACTTGGATACGCTCTTGAATATTTGAACAGATTGCTGCTAAAATCTGCTCATTCGGTGTGTTATTATGTATATTAATTTAGCTGGATGGTCATTGGTACCATTTTCTGCTCTATCAGTGGGTCTAATTAAAAGCAACTATTCTATATAACTAAAATAGTGATGCTGCATTCTTATCCTTAACCTTTGATTCATAACAATTTCTGACAGTACCAAATTTTTAGCATTCAATTACCTTATTTTACTTTCCAAGAGATGGTTTAAAACCGCTGACTTTAGTGAAGATTTTCTATGAGCAGAGATAAAGTTGCAAATAAGAACTGATAACTGATGACCTGTTATTTAAAAAACTTCATACTTTTCTAATTACACACCTGTTCTAAAAAACTTGGTGCAGTGTTTTGGTGAAAGCTTTCCAGAAGGCAGTAAAAGGCTTCGATATTCATATAACTGACGTTTTAATTGCAATATTTGGACCTTTCCTTCTATAATTCAAAAGGTAATAATGGAATAACTGGAATCATTTTAGAATATTGACTATAACCATATATTTTTAAGTGCCTTGTGACAGAGAGTAATGTTTGTTGATAATCTAAGGGAAAATCCTATTTAAATGACTTCTTACAAGAATATGTCATTAAATGTAAACGTGAAGGACACTCCTTAATGCTTTAAATTTAAGAATGGATATATTTTCCCCTCCCTCCCTGCTCCCTCAAAAAGGTCAGTTCATATTTTCTTCATGGTTTCCTCCCAATAAACATGGTAACAGGCTGACAATAGTAATAAAACAGTGATGGTCAGGCAGCCCAGAGGACGAGAGGAATTGATCAAGTCAGAGCTGGCAGATGAAGAGACGGCTCAAAGGTCCTTCATGGGAGCTCTCAGGGTCACCTGCTCTGTACTGCTCTCGATAACAGATAGCCTCCATCCCATAATGCCACAATCAGAGAGCCTGTCGGTGCCATTGCAATATATTAGATTTCATATAGATGGGGTTTTTTTGGTTCCAAGGATATCCTTTTGGCTTTCACATTCCATTTTCTTTATATTCCATGGCCCTTAGATACAACGTGGCCAGGGGGGAAATAAAGATAAAAGTTTACTCCTTAGGGGTGCGTCCTGTTTATAATATAGACATATTTGTGAATCATCTGTATTAGTATTAAAAGAAAGCAAGCTTGAGGCCCCTTTGGGACCTCACTTGATTCACTTGCATTTAAATTATGAAAAAACCGGTAATTAGTGCAGTGCCTAGAAGGGAAGTTACAAGAAAGAATCAAGCTCAGAAGTTCTGTATTTATCAATAAATGTTAGTTACAATATGACTCAACAAAGGAAAGGAGCTTGCAAAGCTGCACTATTTTTGATGTGCTCTCAGTTCAAAAAAGAAAATCATTAAAAACATTGAGGACACTACCCTGGAAACAGCACTCGGAGCATGTTTGAAACTGGCCTGACATGATGAACTTTTGGTTTATGTGCGTACAACTGGCTGTCCTAGATACAGGTGTGGAATGATACTCTGCCCAGTGTTTACTAGTATCAGATGCTGGTAAACAGATATCAAGCTAAAAATATATATAAATGGATGATGCTTCAAAAGTAAAGTCAGAAAGATTCTTAGGAAAAAGATGCAGATCCTAGTCTGATCCTTCTATCATTCATTTGAAAAAATAATACCTTTAATTTAAATAATCTTGCATAAGTAATGGGATCTTGCTTAAGTCATGATTACTATTTATTATAAACTTCTACTGAGCTTTGCTCCTATAATTTTACTTTGTGACATCATATTTTTAAATCACATTTTATTTTCATATTAATTCAAAAATTCATTCAACAATAAATTTGTAAATGGCTACAATGGGCAAAGTCACTAATTTTCTTAAATCACAAACCTATTTAACTTTCCGCCGAAATATTAAAATTTGCTTTCTATAACTTGTCCCTAAAATAAAATACCATGAGCTAGCCTAGTTATTTAAGAATCAGAATTCATCCCATTAAACTTTGGTTTGCTACTTCCTTCTTGAAATGAGTCTTTTCCAGGCTACCTTGATGCCGTTCCGTCTCATTTTCTTCTGATCTCAGAAGCTAGCTCCTCCTCTTCCATC
The DNA here is from genome assembly GCF_002007445.2 of Ailuropoda melanoleuca. Taxonomy (NCBI): domain Eukaryota; kingdom Metazoa; phylum Chordata; class Mammalia; order Carnivora; family Ursidae; genus Ailuropoda; species Ailuropoda melanoleuca. Next base: position 65,406,764 of record NC_048224.1, read on the forward strand.
AGATTTCCTAATTTCAGAGTGTACCTGGCTTCTGTGCTAGGTCCTCGTCTTTACATTGTACAAGGAGGGGCTTTTAACAGTCCTTTAATTTGGGGTATTATCTGTGCACTCATGATTTTCAAATTTGTATCTCCAGTTACTATCTCTCTTCTGCCTTGTTCATATAGCCACCTGCCAACTCAACAGTTCCACATGGGTAGATAATAGGTATCTCAAACTTAACATTTCAAAATAGAATTTTTTATTCTATACCTCCCCCCACCCCCCCACCAATCCTTCAAGTTTTCACTCTCCCAAAAAAGTGATAAATGGCACCATAATTTGCCCTATGGTTTACAGAAACCTGGGCATCATTCTTGATTCCATCTTGCCTTGAGTCTAACTCACATTCAGTATATCCAGCTGCTCTTACAACAAGTATTTCTCAGATAAGCCAGTCAACAATATCTTCCTGGCTATAAATTAACTCAAGCTATCATCATCATCATCATCATCTTCATCATCATTTGAACCACTGCAGCCCTTCCCACCGGATGCCCTTCTCTCTTTCCCTCTGCAGGTCATCTTTCTAAAGTGTAAGCTAGAGCTTGTCATCTTCCACACCAAAACCCTCCAATCACTTCCTGTTCTTCTTTTTTTATGGTGATAAAACTTGTCATTTGTAAATGTATAGTGGCATTAACTACATGCACAATGTTGTGCAACTCTCTCCACCATCTACTTCCACAACCCTTCGTCACTCCAAACAGAAACTCTGACAATCAAGCAGTACATCTCCAACCCCTTGCAATGTCTGATCTGCTTTCTGACTCCATCAACTTACCTATTCTAGATATTTAATATAAAAGAAATTGTATCAATATCTGTCCTTTTGCATCTGGCTTATTTCACTCAGCATAACGTTTTCAAGATTTGCTTATGCCATAGCATGTATCAAGTTTTCATTTATTTTTAAGGCTGAGTAACTTTCATTTTATGTGTATGCTATATATGCGTTACCCAATCATCTGTTGATAGATGATTGGGTTGTTTCCACCTTTCAGCCATGTGAATAATATTGCCATGAACATTGGCATAGACGTATCTGTTTGAGTCCCTGTTTTTTATTCTTTTGAGTATGGACCTAGGAGTAAAAGTGCTGGATTGTACAGTAATTCAATGTTTAACTTTTGGACCAACTGCCAGACTGTATCCTCCAGTATCTGTATCACTTAAATTCCCACCAGCAATGTACACATCTTTACCAATAATTATTTTCTGTTTTATCTTCATCATCATCCTAGTAGATGTGAAGTGGTAGCTCATTGTGGGTTTTTTTGTTTTTGTTTTTGTTTTTTACATTCCCTGATGACTAGTGATGTTGAGTATCTTTTCTTGTGCTTATTGGCCGTTTATGTACATACCTTCTTTGGAGAAATGTCTATTTAAGTACTTTGCCCATTTTGGATTGGTTGCCTTTTTGTTGTTGGGTTGTAGGAGTTCTTTATATATTCTGAATATTAAACATTTCTTAGATATATAGTTTTCAAATATTTTCTAATATTTTATGGGTTGTCAATGTCCTTGATGGTGTCCTTTGAAGCACAAAAGTTTTTGGATTTTGTTAAAGCCCAATTTATCTATTTTTTCTTTTGTCACCTGTGCTTTTGATATATATTTAAGGGACCATTGCCAAACCCAAGGCCATGAAGATTTTCCCCTATGTTTTCTTTTAAGAATTGTATAGCTTTCACTCTTAAATTTAGGTCTTTGATTCATTTATTAATCTTTTAATATGACATGAGATAGTATCCAACTTCATTCTTTTGCATGTTGGATATCCAGTTTTCCCACCACCATTTGTTGAAAAGACTGTTCTTTCCCCTATTGAATGGTCTTGGTTACCTTGTCAAAAATCAGTTGGCCATAGTTGTACGGGTTTATTTCTGGACTCTCAATCATATCCCATTGATCTGTATGTCTATCCTTATGTCAGTACCATACTTTTCTGATTACTATAGCATTTATAGCAAGTTTGGAATTTGGGAGGCGTGAGTCTTCCAACTTTTTCTTTTTCAAGATTGTTTTGGCTATTTAGAGTTGGTAAACCTCATTCAATATGAATTTTAGGGTTTTTTTTTTAATTCCTGCAAAAAAAAAGCCATTGGGATTTTGATAGAGATTGCATTGAGTTATGCATATCACTTTGTTATTTTTTTAATGGATTTTTTATTTAAATCTGTATTTTTTTAAAGTTAGCTCTATGCCCAATGTGGGCCTTGAACTCACAACCCCAAGATCAAGAGTTGCATTCTCTACTGACTGAGCCAGCCATGCAGCTTATGTGTGTCACTTTGGGTTGTACTGTCATCTTAACAATATTAGGTATTCTAATCTATGAACATGGAATGTCTTTCCACTTATTTTGATCTTCTGTAATTTCTTTCAACAATGTTTTATAATTTATGGTGCATGAATTTTTACCTCCTTAGTTAAATTTATTCTTAAGTATTTTAATCTTTTTTATGATATTATAAATGGGATTATTTTCTTAATTTCCTTTTTGGATTTTAGTTCTAATAGGGTTTTTTTTTTTGGTGGAATCTTCAGGGGTTTCTACGTATAAGATCAAGTCATCGGTGACATGGAAGATTTTCTTTCTTCCTTTCCAATTTGAGTGCCTTTTGTTTCTTTTCCTTGCCTAACTACCCTGGCAAGGACTTCTACTACTATGTTGAATAGAAGTGGTAAAAGCAGATATCCTTGTGTTCTTCCTGATGTGAGGGGAAAAGCATTCAGTCTTTTTCCATTGAATATGATGTTAGCTGTGGGTTTTTGATGTATGACCTTTATCATGTCATATAAGGAAGTTCCTTTGTCTTTCTAATTTATTCAGTATTTTTATCATGAAAGGTGTTGGATTTTGTCAAGTACTTTTTCAGTGTAATTGAGATGATCATGTGGTTTTTTCCTTCCTTTCATTTCATTACTGTGTATTACGTTGACTGATTTTTGTATAATTAATCATCACTGCCTACCTAGGAAAAATCCTACTTGGTCATGGTGTGTAATGCTTTAACACATTACTGAATTTGATATGCTTCTATTTTGTTGAGGGTTTTGTGTCAGTCTTTACAAGAGCCGTTGATCTGTAGTTTTCTTCCTTTGTAGTGCCTTTGTCTAGCTTTGGTATCAGGGTAACGCTGGCCTCGTAGAAAGTTTGGAGGTGTTCTCTCTTCTTCATTTTTTTAGAAGAGTTTGAGAAGGAGTGATATAAATTCTTCTTTAAGTATTGGTAGAATTCAGAGTGCCTGGGTGGCTCAGTCGGTTAAGCATCTGCCTTCGGCTCAGGTCATGATCCTGGGGTCTTGGGATCAAGCCCTGTGTCTGGCTGACTGCTCAGTGGGGAGCCTACTTCTCCCTCTCTCTCTCTCTCTGCCCCTCTCCCCACCTAGTGTGTGCTCTCTCTTTCTCTCTCTCTGTTGAATAAATAAAATGTTTTAAAGAAAGAAAGAAAGAAAGAAAGAAAGAAAGAAAGAAAGAAAGAAAGAAAGAAAGAAAGAAAGAAAGAAAGAATTCACCAGTGTAGCCATCAGGTCCTGGGCTTTTCTTTGCTGGGAGGCTTTTGATGACTGATTCTGTCTCCTTACCTCTAATAGGTCTCTTCTGAGTTTCCATTTCTTCTGTTTTTGTTGGTTTGTATATTTCTAAGAATTGTCCATTTCATCTGGTTTGCCCAATGTGTTGGTGTACATTTGTTTATGGTATTCTCTTACAATCCTTTTTGTTTCTGTAAAGTCAATAGCACTGTACTCTCTTTCCTTTCTGATTTTAATAATTTGTATCTTCTCCCTTTTTTTAGTCAATCTGAGGTTTTGTCAATTTTGTTAATCTTTTCAAAGAATCAACTATTGGTCTTGTTGATTCTATTGTTTTCCTATCCTCTATTTCATTTATCTCTGTTGTCATCCTTATTATTTCCTTTCATCTGCTAGCTTTTGGTTTAATTTGCCCTTCTTTTTCTAACATCTTTGAAAGCTGAAATTTAAGTTGTTAACTTTAGATCTTCTTTTTCAATGTAGACATTTACTGCTATAAATTTTCCTCCAAACATCGCTTTTGCTGCATCCCATAGGTTTTGTTATGTTGTGGTTTTGTTTTCATTCATCTCAAAAGTTTTCCTAATTTCCTTTGCAATTTCTTCCTTGACCAATTGATTATTTAAGGGTATATTTTTAATTTCCTCATATTTGTGGATTTTCCAGTTTTCTTTTTGTTAGTGATTTCTAGTTTTATTCCACTGTGACTAGAAAAGAGATTTTGCATAATTTCAGTTTTTAAAAATTTATTGAAACTTGTTTTGTGACATCACATATGGTCTATCATGGATAATAATACACACGCACTTGAGAAGACTGTGTATTCTGCTATTGTTGACTATATACTATTATTCTTAGAATAGAATCCAAACCCCTCACTACAGTTTCTAAATCCCTACATGAACTGACCCTGACCAGTTTCTCCAACATCAACTTCCTCCACTCTCCTCTTAGTTTAAAGCTTTAGTGTAACGATAATGTATCTTTTGATAGCATGTGAAACAATATATGTTTGTGAAAGGTTTAAAAATATATGGGAAAAGCTTATCTGTGAATCTGCATAGTAGCATTATTCATAACAGACAAAAAGTGGAGACACCCCAAACGTCCATCAGCTCATGAATGGATAAACAAAAGTGCTATATCCATACCATGAAATGTTATTCAGCCATAAAAGGAATGAAGTTCCTATACATACTACAAAATAGTTGAACCTTGAAAACATTATGCTAAGTGATAGAAGCCAGACACAAAAGGCCACATAATATTATATGATTCCATTTATATGAAATATGCAGAATAGACAAATCCATAGAGACAGAAAGCAGATTAGTGCTTGCCAGGAAGTGGAGAGAAAGGAGAATGGAGATTGACTGCTTAATGGGTATGGGTTTTCCTTTTGAGGTGATGAAAATGTTCTAGAATTAGTGGTGATGGTTGCACGATATCATGAATATACTCAATGTCACTAGCGATAAATGTTATGTTATGTATATTTTACCACAATTTAAAAAATCAGTCCAGTTTAAATATATATGGAAACACAAAGAAAAAGCTCATTTTGGAATAATATTTCTATCAGTAACTGAAAAACAAACCACATAGTTCTAAGACCAAAGTCTAAAATGAAAAAAAATAAATAAATGATGAAGTCTCACTCTTTACATTTGTCCAGTGTTAGAATGCGTGGTATAAAGTGGATTTTAAAAAATCCAGCTATTTTGTTTGGTGACAGACTCTTTTGTGGTACATCTGGAATTCATATGTTGAGTGTTAACATAGATATTTTTGTTTAGCCTGTTTAGATTAACAAGATTAAACTTACAGTCCTGAACTGTATCCTTGCCTCAGTTAACATTGCAAAGAGCTCTTTGTTAATATTTTTTTATTAAAGAACGTTACTAGAAATAGATTCATCGGGTTTTATTTTGTTAAAACTTTATTTGATATGGGATTTTTATTGGTGGTGGTAGAAGAACACAGAAAGAAATGGATCAATTATGGCTTACTGAAAACAAATGTAAAAGTCAAAGATAAGATATTTCAGTGAAAATTATTAGGAAATGTCTAAATTGTATGTTTCTATTTCAGAACTAATTGTTAATTGAATTGCCTGTCCATTTATTTGGTACTTATCTAATTATATCATAGAGACCTTAAAAATAACATTTAAAAAGGTCATACATTATTTTTCCCTACAAAAAAATATAAAAGCCTCTTTAATCTTAGGGATAAGACAGTTTGAATTTCTGAAGCTAGATTTGTGTTTTTAAATTAGGTTATGTTAGGGGTGCTTGCGTGGCTCAGTTGCTTAAGCGTCTGCCTTCAGCTCAGGTCATGATCTCAGGGTCCTGGGGTTGAGCTCTGCTTCGCTTTGGGCTCCCTGCTCAGTGGGGAGCCTGGTTCTCCCTCTCCCCTGCCCCTTCCCTCACTTCTCTCACTCTCTCTCTCTTTCAAATAAATAAATAAAATCTTAAAAAAATAGGTCAAGTTATATTGTATATGTTGGCAGATTGTCTAGAATTTACTGGTCCATACAAAATTTGACCCAATAATCCTTCACAGCATAGTAAATTTTTTGCTCTAAATGGCTGAGAAAAGTACAGCATAATTTACAAAAAAAAACCCCAAACAAACATGAGTTTTAGAGTCAGACAAACCGGGCTCAAATCTAGATCTAACCTTCCAATATTTGTTTGAAATGAAAAAACATATGTACAGTCTTCTTCATGGACAAAATCCATGAATCCACTGTAAAGGATTGTTATGACATTTCAAAAGTGAGTAAGTAAGGGGATGGTCCTCTGTAGGCGTTTGGCCTATGGAAGCTGTGATGAGGTTGCGATAATCTGGGTAAATGTCTCCAAAAAATAATTATGGATTCTTGTCATTAACAGTTCTCTAGATGGTCCTGTCATTTTCTCCATACTTCTGCATAGTTTTAGGGGGAGACACTCAGTAAAAATGTAAGATTAGTATGCCTGATTTGATAAAATGATAAGAATACTTAATCATCCCCTTTATCTAATTCAGCTAGTGATCAGTTTCCAAAATTGACTCCAAAGTGGCTTTCTCTGCAAGATGTGGTTGGCCTCCTGAAGGTCCTCCCCTTTTCTAGCCTCTTTGGTTATTCATTATAAATTAGTCATCATGATGTATGTGTTGTTAACTAAGATTACATTTGGCATATGATAACTAAAATAAGATCCCTTTGTGATGAGTCCATGGAGTGATAATTAAAATTGACTAGAGAAGGTGAAGTTTTGGTTTCATATTCATTCTGCGGTTATACTCAGTAATCTTCAAGGTTTGGGTGTTGATAAACCCGAGCAACCCTTGCTCTTCCAGCTGTGGTCACATTACCATCACATAAAGAGCATGCCAGGGAACTGTTATGTGCCGCCAGCTGTTTCCATCTGCAGTCACCGGCTGTGTAGCCCAGGGTGGAAGCAGAGGAGGCAAACACATTGTTGGCAGAATCTCCCCTCGTTAATTAGGGAGGTCCCCGTTTAGTAAACTTTTGGATACTTCAAGTTTTCCAGTTTCTTTCACAAACACTCGTTCATCCCATCATTAATCAAATACATATGCGCACCAACTTGTGCCAAGAACACTTGTAGGTGTTGTAACTCTGGTAGGGGACAAAGCTGATGAAAATCCCTGCCCTTATGGAAGCTGGATTGTAGTGAGAGATGAAATTGATTAGGATGAAGGCAAAGTTGTTGTTATAAGAAGACCCCAAAATATGGCCACTTAAGCAAGAGAGGTGTTCCTGTCTGCATTCTGCAGTCCTTTCTGGTGGAGCGGGTCTGCTGCAGCGTGTCATGCAGAGGCCAGCCACTTGGGCCCTGGTGCTTTGCCAACCTTTGGATATCTTCCCCATCTATAGGATNATATCTTCCTCATCTATAGGATCTGGGCATAATCTAGCCATACCCCGCTTGCAGCCCACAGTGAAGGGGCAAGCCCACAGATGGCTGGGGCAAACAATTTGTCCCTAAATCAGAGATGACAGGTACTATGCACATAATTTCCGTTCAGCTCCCCCCCATTCCCTATTGACTCTAACTTCGACATAACATCATGCCTAGCTGCAAAGGAGGCTGGAAAATTTGGCCTCTGGCTGGGCCCAGCTTAAACACAAGCCCAGGGAGTGTGTTTGGGGATGCAGCACGGGTTCTTTTACCTCCACCAGAGAGGAGAATGACAATGAACCAAACAAGTTAAACACATAAAGTGCCAGATGGCCATAAGTACTGGGAAGGAAAAGCCAGCAGGGAAGGGGGCAGGAAGCACTGGTGAGATACTGCAGTTTTTTGTTTTTGGGTTGGTTTTTTTTTTTTTTTAGATTTTTATTTATTTATTTGACAGGAGAGAGACAGTGAGAGAGGGAACACAAGCAAGGGGAGTGGGAGAGGAAGAAGCAAACTTCCCGCTAAGCAGGGAGCCCAACGCGGTGCTCAATCCCAGGACCCTGGGATCATGACCTGAGCTGAAGCAGACGCTTAACGGCTGAGCCACCCAGGTGCCCCGAGATACTGCAGTTTTAAAAGAGTTTGGTGGAGAAGCGTCGCTAAGTAGGTGATGTTTGCAGAAGGGCAGCTGAACGAGCGATCTGTACACCCAGACAAGCCTTGCCAACAGGCTCAGGTGTTGGGCAGGAGAGGTCTGTGGGGAGGGAGGGATTGTGGAAGGAAGCGACGAGGTCAGGTTTGTCATAGGTTGTAAAGGTGATCTTTTGGATTCCTTTTTGAGTGTAAGATGTATCTCCATCCAAGTGTAAATGTTCAATAGGTTATTGGATAGATGAATCTAGAGTTCAGGGAAGCAGCTGAGGCTGGAAATAAAAATTTCAGAGTAGTGAAATACAGCATCCTACTTAATCTTATTCTTTGATGTGAAGGTCATGGTCATTTCTGTAGGAAGAAATCAGCCAGCCCACAGATAGATCACGAGACTCTCTTCCTAGCCAACATGTCCAAGTGTGCCTGGCAGCTAGCTCCCCAGGTGCTCACTTATCTGACCCGAGAGACACTGTCACTGAGCCCTCAGCCTCACTGATGGTGGGTCTTGGTGTCACATTATGAGCCAATATCTTGTCNACTGAGCCCTCAGCCTCACTGATGGTGGGTCTTGGTGTCACATTATGAGCCACTATCTTGTCCATGAGGAAACCAAGCATCAGAGAGGGGGAAAGTCTTGTCCGTGGCCAGGATGGAAAGCAGTGAGAGCTAGAACTGGGGACTAGTTTCCTTCTTCCCAAGCCAGCCCCCCCTGAACAGGGCCCTTTGCCAGGATGATACTCTGGGAAGAAGGATCTTCTGTTTAGCAGGCTTTTAAGCAGCCTGCTAGGAAGTTGGCATGGTTAAACAAGTGCGGAGATCAGGAGGAAGCAGAGCTGTGTCATTACCAATGAAACCTCACAGAGCACACGTAGGAGCCTGACGCTTCCGACCCATCCCAGACTCAGTCGCCTCCATAAACATTCCTCTCCTCCCCGCCTCAGTGACACTCAGACATTGCTCTATGTGCCCACCACCAGCGTGCAACACCGAGATCCACGCTGAGGCCACGCTGAGGCCAAGGGGCCCAGAAGTACTGCCCCAGGGCAGTGCACTGGTGTCCCAGGGCAGTGCACTGGTGCGGAACTGGCTTCATGCACACAGAAACAGTCTGCTANCCTCAGTGACACTCAGACATTGCTCTATGTGCCCACCACCAGCGTGCAACACCGAGATCCACGCTGAGGCCAAGGGGCCCAGAAGTACTGCCCCAGGGCAGTGCACTGGTGCGGAACTGGCTTCATGCACACAGAAACAGTCTGCTATTCAGAAAGTCCCCCCATCTCTCCGGGACCTGGCTGGTTTCTCCCTGCAGAAACAAGCATGGCCTTCACATAGACATGAACCACAGTTTGCTCATCTTCCCCTGGCAGAATGTTTTACTTGCTTACAAGCTACATGTATCCACAGACCAGTGAGGCCCACTGGAAAGGGTCCCAAGGCCTGGTTTCTGGTCTCGAGCCATCTCACTTTGCTGTATACTCTTGAGCAAACTACCCAAAGTCTTGGTTTCCTCGTCTCTACAATAAGGGCCATTCTCACAGCTCTGCCGGGTCGTAAAGGGAGTGAAATCCCTGGAGTTATGTCAGCAGTGTCCAGGGCTATAAACACACCCAGAAGGCTAGTGAAGCCCATTTCGGTCAAGTCTGTGGCCTGCATGTGGAGTTTCTAATTTGCAGCTTCTGAGGTGTCCCTCTTCCAAGACTTTTCCATGACTCATCGGAGTCCAGGAACACAGATCTCTCTACTATATGCGTCTCTCCAGCTACATTCTGAAGCTGTTTGGGAGGTGAGATGTAAGGAGAGTATCTCTGCAATTAGGATATTTTGCACCTTGGTCACATTCCAAGGAGGGTAAAAGTGAACTTGCATAAAAACACTTGCCGGGCTTTGTTGGCAACCTCTCTTTTCTCTTCTTCTACTCAGATTCTCATTCAACTTACTTAATGCCTCATAGGATGTCTTATTCGCTGTAAATACTCAGTAAGTAATTGTTCCACTGAGCTGAACTCCTAAGGAAATGTATAATATAAAATTGTACTTATCTAATGTAATATAAAATTTAAGCTTAGGGGCGGCTGGGTGGCACAGCGGTTAAGCGTCTGCCTTCGGCTCAGGGCATGGTCCCGGCGTTCTGGGATCGAGCCCCACATCAGGCTCCTCCACTATGAGCCTGCTTCTTCCTTTCCCACTCCCCCTGCTTGTGTTCCCTCTCTCGCTGGCTGTCTCTGTCTCTGTCAAATAAATAAATAAAATCTTTAAAAAAAAAATTTAAGCTTAGAAAACAGTTCTCACTCTGAAGTAACTTTGCCAGAGGGTAGTGCTAAGATTATAGTGGAATTTAATAACTAAATTAGGGTAAGAGATGCTTTTGTATTCCAGAAAAGTTCAAACTTTCCAAAGACTATGGACATTCGTATTTCCAATTCTTCAGAAGTACTATCAGAATCCTAATAAGGTATGAGTAAAATTCCTTGCAGGCATTCAATACGCTTGGTCAACTATGGACGGGGAATTCAGTCGAGGCATGTGGGTGGAAAGAATCTTTAATCTCAGTATCATTGCAGCGGTCATAGGTCAGCAAAACAATACTTTTTAGTTATAGTAGATAAATCTTCTTCTGAGAAATTCTCAGCAACACCTCAATTAGCCAGAACTTAATAGAGTAGAAGCCACTTCATATAATTGGCATCAACCTCCTCCTCCCCTCCCCCCCCCTTTTTTACTACTCGAATCAAAAAGAATTATAAGGAAACAGGCTTTTAGCAGAAACTTATGTGAATGAGTTTCTGGGGTTGTTCTTAAATCAAAAGATAGACAGCCCAATCTCCCATAGCGTCCACATAAATGTCTGCGCTGTTGTATGTGATGATTGAACCTGAAAATGATGAGCCCATTTCCTATAAAATAGATGGTTTGCTGTAGCTGTTGTCATAAACTTGTACATATAAACAAAAATCCAGAATGTGGTTTCCAGAGCCCTGCTTCTTCTGGAGAGCTCTCTGAGAGGGTGTCTGAGTTAACAAGACACTTTTCTTATGTAGGTGTCAAACGTTGAGAGGTAAAACTAGTGTATTTTTCTTGTTCATCTTCAGATGTTACTTCCAGTGAAATGTATAGAGAAGGGGCTCACTGAGTGCAATTTTTTAAAAAGTTGATGTTATTATGGCAACTCAGTATCATTGAGATTACAATATTAGCACCCTACCATGGAAAGATATTTATTCCTAAGACTTTTACGATTAGCTTGGGGAAAATAATCCTGAATCACAAACCACCAGACTCAAAATCCTCACTGGGGGCATTTTGGCATGTTTATGAAGCAGAAACAGTTCCTTTCATGTGAAGGTAAATAAATTGGGTAATATACTCTAAAAGAAGTTCAACAAAAACTTAAAGATTCCAATTGTGATTCTACTTTAACCCGAAGTCCCAATTCTTAGTAGGGTTTTCCTGAATATTCAATACTATGTGAACTGATGAGCTTAACTCAATAGTTACAACAGCTCAAATCATGTACTGTGTTTCATTTGACAACAGCTCTTGCTAAAGCCCTGCGTTGTGTGGAACTGGGTTATTTGATGAAGAGTTTCTGCTGATCTCACCCTGAAGTCAACCGTCTTTCTCACAAACATAAACAAGGTGGCAGTTTTCCACAACTGCGCCATTTGGTCCAAAGAGATAAAGGTTTCATCTCCCGAATCCCTTACCCTGCAGTGTAGCCTACTATTTCTCTTGCACAGGATATAAATTCCTCTTTGGTTATTGATTTGTTCAATGTTTGTACAGCTGTGCCTGTGTTCATACATCCTCTTGTGAATTTGTCCACTGATAGAGGCTGTTTCAGATTTAGATTTAATCTCAATCATGTCAGAGATGCAATTTGTCTAACTTGCTATATGGATGAACTTCAGTACGTGCTGTGTGATGATTATAGGATGTCTATATAGCTATAAGTGGTAAATATTTTTTATGAATATTAAACATATTCATGAACAAATATCCTTTAAAATGTATGATTGGATTATGATTCCTAATCATCCAAGCCCAAGGCATATAGCTTAGGTGCCTTTCGGGTGGCAATAATAAACTTTCATCAGTGTGGCCCAGAATCGTTGAGCCTACAAATACCAAGACTCAGTGTTCCCAGATGATCACTCCTGCTATCATATTTTATGATTCAATATTACTAACCCAGAAGTTTCTCTCTGGTTCTACCCTTAAGGATCATACAGTGGAAATCAATCTTATGGGGTTGGGGGGATGTGTAGCCAGGGACAAGAAGAAAAGTACCAGGAACACCTGGGTGGCTCAGTCGGTTAAGTGTCTGCCTTTGGCTCAGTTATGATCCTAGGGTCCTGGGGTTGAGCCCCGTGTCGGGCTCCTTGCTCAGCGGGGAGTCTGCTTCTCCCTCTGCCTGCCGCTCCCCCTGCTTGTGCTCTCTCATTCTCTCTCTCTCTGACAAATAAGTAAATAAAATCTTTTTAAAAAAAGAAGAAGAAGAAGAGGAAAGGTCCCAGCTGATGTGTTAGCTTGCATTCAGGTGCCACACTGCACAAATATAGATATAAACCTTTAATACCTGGAGTTGTTATGTCGGTACAAAAGCCATTAGCCATATGTGGCTAATGAGCCCCTGGAATGTGCTTAGTCCAAAAGGAGATGATGTTGTCAATGTGAAATCACATTGGACTTTGAAATTTTTATGCAAAATAGAGAATATAAAATATGTCATTAATAATTTTTATATTGGATACATGAATACATATTTTAAGATCTCTTGGGCTAGGTAAAATAGATTAATTTTACCTCTTTGTTTTTTCTTTTTTTAACATGGCTTCTAGACAACTTAAATTGCATGAGGGGCACATGAGGTTACACTTCTCTCAGGCCTCAGTGGTCGGGACTAACCCTCAGCCTAGGGGGAGCTCCCACTGAGTGGCGCTAAGGAGCTGAGAGCATCCGAAGGGGAGGAGAATGAGGGCCCACCTCACCTCAGGGGGCAGGTACCCAGAGGAGGAGAGAGAGTAACTGCCCCTGTTTAGGGTTCAAGTTCTCTCAAATTCTTCTCAGGTTAGTTAGTAGGTTCTGAAGTGACTGAACTGAAAATAGATTTCTGATCTAAATGAGTTCATACCTCCCAGTATCCTAAAGAAGTGAAGTGTTAATTATCATCATCATGAATAATAATAGCAACCAATAGCTAATGATTCTAGAGCAGTAAGGGGCTGTTCTATGTGCTTTACCTGATAATTCATTTCCTTCTTTCAACAACCGGGAGAGACAGGTCCTATGAATACCTCCATAGAACAAAGGTACAGTTGATACTCCAAGAGATTAAGTAGTTGGCTCAGGGTTACACATCCAGAGGTTAATCCAAGCAGTGAGATTCCAGAATCTAAGTCCTTAACCATGATGCAATACCTCCCTCTAAAATAGAATCTCTTACTTGACACTTGAACATGTTAGTGGGCTGCCAGGCCATAGTATAGAAACAGTATTCATTTTTTTTTTCTCTAAAATTTAGGTGTTGTTCAGTCATTCAATAGCCAGGCCTAAAAAATGTTTACTGTCTCAGAAATTGGAGCTTACTATTAGGTTGTGAATGATCCCACTCCTTATTTTTCCCTAAAGTTACCCCCAAAAGCATCCCTTAATTCAGTGTGTTGGAAAATGTAGGTAGTCTAAGTCCAATTAAATAGCAAATATTCCATACCTACTATGTGCCAAATGCTGTGTCAAGCACGGGGAGACAGAGAAAGATGAGGAATTCCAGCTCGCCAACAGCTCTGGTCTAGCGGGCCTAAAAGCACATTCTGGCAACACAGTGTGTTGAGGGTTGTGTGTTCACAGTGCTGTGGGAAAGGAGGAGTGGCACATCCACACGTTTTGGGGTGCAAGGTGAAAGTGTGGTATTAAAGAAATCTTCTAAGAGGAGGGAGTACTGAGCCTTTTCCAAATACCTCCTCTTGTTTTCTGGGGTCTTACTTACATCGCATGAAGGCCATTATTAAAGTTGGCCACCAAGCTGGGGGTAAGCGTCCGAGTGTCTGGGTTGTTGAGAGCCTGTTGACTCCATTCCTGTGGTTTCCAGGTACCAGCAAGGTCAACCTCGTGAAGATTCCGTCCACGGCCTCCAGCCCGCGGGACACAGCCCTGGCGGCCGTTATCTGCAGCGCCCTCGCCACTGTCCTGCTGGCCTTGCTCATCCTCTGTGTCATCTACTGTAAGAGGCAGTTTATGGAGAAAAAACCCAGCTGTGAGTATGGAGCTCTTTCTCTTCCTTAGCCTTTGGGTGAAGTGTGTTTATCATCATTGTCACCGGAGGTTTCACGAGGCCTTGACCGAGACGACAGTCAGGAGCTATTAAAGGGACAGAGCGCACATGGAAACACAGCTCACATTCACCTGGTCCCCCAGAGGCACCACATTATAAGGACGTCGAAAAGGCAGCAGTGTCCTGTGCCACTAGGCAAAATGAAAATCCTTCCAAGTTCTGGCAGCGGAAGTACTCTATAATTTGAGCTTTGACAAATTCATTCCTAGTTGTGTCTCCACATAAGGAGACATATTTTTAAATGTGAATGATAGCCATCTTTTTCTTCAGAAGTGTTAAGAGCTAGAAGGGTACCTGTCTGTATCATGGTGGTCATGGGCTCCTTTATAGAGGCAATGGTCTTCACTGACAGAATTCTCGCCCCCTGTAGGGTCTCTGAGAGCACAAGACATTCAGTACAACGGTTCTGAACTGTCATGTTTTGACAGACCTCGGCTCCACGAATCTGCTCCCAGAGCATGTTGTCAGTGCCACCGGGACTCGGCCCGGACCTGTGGTAAGTGCAGCCGGCCAAGGGGCCATCAGGGGAACCCGAGGGACGTGGACATGGCAAAGAATTGTCCCTGTTCGCCCCACAGCTCGGTTGCTCTGCTTGGTTTTCTAGTTAAAGATAATCTTGTTAAATGATTGTCTGTCCCCTGATGGTTTGGGTGATTTGAGCCTCTTAAGTATTAAAAAGAAAAGAAGCATCTCATTAAAATTCTAGAATTGTTTGGCAAATTTTAAAAGCAAGCTTGCCTTTATTGTTTTGGGTCCATTGACTGAAAATAATATCATCCTTTTGTAGAGTAGGGGCGTGTATTCTGTGTTGAATCCTGTCAGGATTCAAGCTGAGCTTTGATAGGTCTTCTTAATGTCTTTTTGGATTTCTTAAGAGCAGAGAGGGAGAGCTATGGCAGGGCTTTCCACCAACCTCACTTGCCTCTGGGACTAGTGACAGAAAAGGAAGTGTAGGGAAGTCATGCAAATGGAAATTGACTCCTCACCAGGGCAGAAAAGGGGCAAAGATAATACTTTCTCCACCACTTATTTATATTCACACAAGGTTCCCACACTTACACTTTCTTCTCGCCTGCCTCTGTGAAGAACCCTTGCCTCCTCTGCAAAGCAGAATCTGATGGCAGTGCCCTTCCTAGACGTCTGCCCCTGTCCGCCTGGCTTCACGAGCTCAGAGCACCTTCGAAGCAATGCTGACGGCACCATTTTGTGTCTTTAGAGAGACTCTTCGAGCTGAGTGTTTCCCACTTAGATTGACTGACATTCGTGGAACCGTCCAGTCTCTCCCACCAGGAAATTACAGGATTCCGTGTTCTGATCTGACGTTTCGTACGTGGAGTAAGAAGTTTTCAGCAGACTGATTTTGCTGCTGCTCCTTACTGTCTCCTGTTCTAGGAATGGGTCGGGAACAAAATATCAGACTTTCTGTGGTGTGTGTGGATCTATTTTTGCCTTTGCCTACGTAGGGAATAGCCTTCTAGACAGTAGGGACGGTAACTGGGTGATCCTCAAAACACCCGCAGTGCTGGGGTTCCCAGACGCTGAACTGGTTCCCTAGGGTCAGAGGGAGCAGGAATCCTTTCCTGAGACGTGAACTCAAATGTGGTAAAATGCACCGTTGAGAAAACTCTGCCTCCTCTTAACTTCTATCTGAGAAGAAGGATTAAATGGGCAGATGGCCTTGGTGCTGTCCTCTTAACAGAACAGCACGCCGAGCCTGGAAAGAATCCACCCGCTACTGCCCGGGTTCCGTATAACTTACCACTTACGTGGTTGCCTACTTCATGGCGGTGCCTTTGTTCTTCAAACTTTTTACTTTGACATCATTTAACACTTAAAAATGTTGACAGAATAGCACAGAGAATTCTCATACCTTCTTCCCCTGGATTCCCCAAATGTTAACATTTTATCTCATTTCCACATCTGCTTTATCACTTTTCTAAGTATGGTAGAGATATATGTATTTATACACATTTTTTTCATTTCCACTTAAAAATCAGCTGCAGAGATGGTGTCCCTGTACCCCTTAATACTACGGTATTTGCTTCCTAAGAACAAGAACATTCTCTTACAGAACTGCACAGTTATTAAAATCAGAAAATCAGCATAAATCAAAGCTATTGTATAATCTATAGAGTGTATTCAGATTTTCCGAGTTGTCTCAAAAATGTCCTTAAAAGAAAATCCCAGATAACGTTGTATTTAGTTGTCAAATCTCTTTACCTTATTTTTATCTGGCACAGGTCCTTAATCTTTCTTTGTGTTTCATAACCTTATTGCTGACAAGCACAGGCCAGTAATTTTATAGAATGAAAAACTTGGTTTGGGTTTATCCTATGTTTCTGTATGACTAGATTCCGAAATCCTGCTGGGGTGATGCCATGTCCTTCCCAGGGTCCCACATCAGGAGGCACAGCGTGTGCAGCTGTCCCTTTCCTGGTCAGGTCACAGTTTGAGCCCCTTTGTTAAAGTGACATCTGCCAGGCTTCTCTGATGTTACATGATTGTTGTTCTCTTTGTAATTAATAAACACCTGCAGAGACTGTCTGAGACTGTGTAAATATCCTGTTACTCTCCAAACTTTCACCCAAGAGTTTAGCATCCTCTGGTGGTCCTTACCTGAACCAGTCATTACCACGATGGGTACAAATGCTAGTTTTGTAATTCCATCATTTTCTCCACATGTATTAGTTGGCTTGCTATGCTAAGAAAGAACATCTTCCCCGTTTATTTATTTTCTTGAATTAGCGTGGACTCGTGGGCCCTCTTCCACAGCTTCTACTTGTTGCCATCATCATTGATCTCGGTGCTAACATTTTCCCAGGTGGGGCCAGAGCGGGTCCCTTCGTGCTGGCTCATGTGTCATTTTGACATGTTCTGATTATTCTCTTCGCTCTTCCTTCACCTCTGGCACACAAAAAATGTCCCAGGCTCATCTTGCACTTCGGCTGCTTGAGCTCTAGTGAGAGCCATTTCTAAGAGGAAAGGCAATGCCTTTCACGTTTAAATAATTTGAAATGTCTCGCAGTGAGCATGGCACGGGCTTGCTTAGTTGATGGGCCGTAGATCCGGGCGAGTTCCCCGCGCTTACGACAGCGCGTATTCACACAGTGCGAGGTGGGGCCTGCACTGAGAGACACCTTTAGGCGAAGGTGTGCAGGCATCCGTCCTGGTTGGCAACTGCATATCCATGCTTAACATTCATTTTTAAAAAGGAAAATAATTTCACTCTATTTTTTCCTTTTTATAAAAGTCAGGAGATCATTTCTCATGCAAACTTTGGATACACAAACATATGTATATGTAAATATATGTAAATACATGATTTTTTTCAAATCTTTTCTCTCTCTAGATGTGTCTCATATTTGTATGCTTTATTTACTATGTGCATGGTTCTATAAAATCAGAATTACATATGTACGTACGTAGAAAGTTCACCAAATGTTGACAGTGTTCATTTCCAGTTTGTAGGGTTGGGTAATATTTATTTTTAAATTTCTTATCTGTATCCCTCTTTTAAAAATTTTTTTTCCTTCAGTGCACTTGTGTTGTCTTTGTAACCAAAAATCGATGCTGCCTCAGTGAACAAAATGGTGTCTAAAGCTGTGTGCACACCTCTAGTTATTCCTTACATTCCCTTCCTAGCAGGAAAACAGTAATAACTGTGTGTGTGTGTGTGTGTGTGTGTGTTGGGTTAAAGGGCTTGGACGTGTCTCTGTTGCTATTCTATACCGCTAGCCCACTCAGCAGAAACGTGCTCCTATTTCGACCGTCTCATCAGCAGTGCAGGGGAGTCTCATTTCACATTCTCTCTCACAGGCTGTACTGTTACCTTTCATTATTATTTTTATTGTGGTAAAATATACATAACATAAAATCTGTCATTTTAACATCGTTTAAGTGTGCAGTTCAGTGGCATTGAGCCCTTTCACACTGGTGTGCAGCCGTCACCACCCCCCATCCGCAGAGCCCTTCATCTTCCCGAACTGAAACTCTGTCCCCAGTAAACAGCGACCCCCCCATCCCACTTTAGCCCCTTGCACCCACAATTCCACTTTCAGGCTCTAGGGGTTTGACTCCTTGAGGTACTTCATCAAACACTTCATCATTTTTGTGAGATAACAAAAAAAAAAGAGAGAGAATCAAACCTCATATTTCCTTTCCCCCAAAAAGTCACCCA
The DNA here is from genome assembly GCF_002007445.2 of Ailuropoda melanoleuca. Lineage (NCBI taxonomy): Eukaryota > Metazoa > Chordata > Mammalia > Carnivora > Ursidae > Ailuropoda > Ailuropoda melanoleuca. Next base: position 65,425,418 of record NC_048224.1, read on the forward strand.
AAGGGGAATAGCTGAATTTTCTCCAGCAGTGTTGAGCCAGCATTAAACAGAAAGTTCCCAGAAGACAGCCTTGTGCTTCACACCTCTGCTGGCTTCCCTAGGGCCTGTTCACTTGATTCCATCTCTGTGCTGTGACGAGGCCTGCAGCGTGGACCGGGTGACTCTGGGCTGTAGGGTGCATTCCAAGGCCACTCTTCAGGAGAGGTAACTCGGGTTCTTAATCCACATAATGACATATTCCTTTGTGAAAATATGCATTCTATTAATTTACTAATTCTCATGTCAAACTATGATACATCATTTAAAAAATATTATTGATGATGTTCCAGACATCAGAGAGGGACAAATCCTTGGCAAGAGGTAAGTGAGTCTCTCGGGGGTTACTGATATCCAGTGTGACATACTTTATACTTAACACTCCATTAATTTTGTTTTTGTCTCATATTCATGATTCGTGACACTTCTGTCATCTGTAAGTAATTTGTAACATGTCATTTACTCTTAGAATTTTAGAATAGCCATCAAGAAACTCAGTTAAGACCCAGGAAACTGCCTGTTTTAGACATTGGGTTAAGTATAACTATATTGATTAGAAGTAGGTACACAAATTCAGTTTGAAAGTAAGTGGAATAATTAAATTTACTGTATGGAAGCAAGTTTATAACAAAGGAAGCACTAGAATTCTAATGTAATCAATTGCTGTTTCATCTAGAAAACTTCAAAGCAGAGCTGGGTGTTGCTTTGTAGTGGTGTTTTTCCTCCCCGTAGATGACTTAAACATCTCTTGAATGTGTTTCAGACACACAGGTCCAGTGGCGGAGACCATGCCCACATTCTTCGGGTCTCTTTCGAGGTCCATCTGTGGTGAGTTTTCAGATGCCTGGCCTCTGATGCAAAATCCCACGTGTGGCGACGACATCTCTCTTTGTGACTCTTATCCTGAACTCGCTGGAGAAGACACTCATTCCCTCAATCCAGAAAACGAAAGCTCGTCCTCCTTGGAGTCAAACAGTAGTCAGGATTTGGTTGGTGGAGCTGTTCCAGTTCATTCTGAAAACTTTACAGAGACTGTTGATGCCTCGAGACGTAACCACTCACTGACAGAGCCAGGGCTGACTCGGGATACACTGACCAGAAGCCAGCTGCGTCAGGAGAGCGGCGACATCATCAGCCTGAGCACGCAGACGTCCCTCCAGGTAAGGCAGTGACTGGCCGCGAGAAGCACACAGCTTTGACTCATGGCAGAGCCATGGGATTGGAGCTCCTCTCACCATAGAATGTGGGGGGACCTGAGGAGAAGGTTTTTCCACCTTTCATAACTTCTTACTCTTATATGTATGGAGAATATATTTTAAATATAATTTCAAGAGTATTTTTTTTTTTTAAACTAACAGTTGCTCTGTAGGGTCGTAAAAAGCAGCTGCATTCTTTTACTCCTTGTAAATCCAAGTACTCAGCACAGCACCCCCAGCTCCATTCCTGATTGACAGAGACAGTCATGGGATCCTCTTGTAAACAGTTCCTCACCTTCATTTGCCCTGTGATGTTTTCTGCCCCATACTTAAATGCACTTCATTCACCATCAAGTTAATGGCAATTTAGATCTCCCGAAGCTTCTCTTTTCTCTCTCTTTTCCTGTTGTTCTCGAGATTGCTCTACTTTGATCAGTTTGGTTAGAAATTGATTGTTGGTTGTGATCCACGTCCAAATACTGCACGAGAACCTTTTAGAAAAAAGCATTTAAAATCAGGTTTGCAAGGAGATGGTGACGACAGGGAGCTGGGGCTTTCAGGCACACTGCAAGAGGCATGAGAAGCATCAAGGAAAGCTGGGCACCATCCCTGCTTTCCCCTTCCGGCGAGGATGTGGCCATCCCTGAATTTGACTTAATGTCTACAAGCATTTCCCTAATATCCGTACATATACTGTTGGAATACATTCTTTTGGGGAAAAAAATGACACCAGCCTTTAGTATAAAAGGGCCGAGTTCCAGCAAGAGTGAGGCTCCCAGGCCCCACGAGGTCCTGTCTGCACGCACAGCCTTTCTCTCACTGCTTGTGAGCAGCCAGCTCAGGGGCCCAGGGTCCTGGGGACGCGCTCTGGCACGTGCTGCGTCTGCCATCGAGAGGTGCCTCCATTTCCCACGAGGTCATGTATCCTTGTCTCATGATGTTAGACACAGTCTGAAGTCAAAGTGTCAATGGAGATGTGTCCCTTTCAAGAATAGCACGTAGGTTATATGTTGATCTAAATCTGCAATACTTTGTCTTTGAACTACAAAAAAATTCTGTAGAGAATTTATAGGGAATTCTATGCAGAAAGCATTTGTTGGCTTTGGAGACAAATAGTTTCGTTTTTGCCAAAATAAAGGAAATGAAGGGAAGAAAAGCAAAAAAATTAGGCACTTAAAATGGAAAATACAGGGGAACCGGGGTGGCTCATTCGGTTACGTCTGCCTTGGGCTCAGGTCATGATCTCAGGGTCCTGGAATCAAGGCCCAAGTCAAGTCAGGCTCCCTGCTCAGCTGGGAGTCTGCTTCTCCCTCCACCTCTGCTCCTCCCCCCTGCTCGTGTTCTCCCTCTCGCTCTCTCTCTCTCAAATAAATAAATAAATAAAATCTTAAAAAATAATAAAATGTAAAATACATCCCTTTGTAGTGGAGAAAGAGTCTTTACTGACCTTGTTCTTTTGAGCCATCCCAAAATTTTTATAACTTTATAATAGAAAAGACAAGAGTTAGCCGCGTGGGTCTCAGGAATGGACGGTGGCCCCCAAGCCGTGGCGGCTCAGCACGCGCGGCTGCCTGGAGGAGGGGGTCACAGGCCCTGAGTGCGGGTGAGAGGCCGAGAACAGGAGGCAGAGAGATCCTGCCCTTTCAGCAGCTAACCCCAACTTCCCAGTCAGATGCCTTGCCAAGTACTCTAAAATACAAGTCTTGGGAGACTCTTCAACTTAAAGCTGAGACACAATTTCATTACAAGATTCTGAAGTTTCTTTGGTATCAAGTCAATTGGTTTGATCGTAAACTTGCTTTTACCTTCACAAATGTTGTTAGGGGCAAGTCTGAGTAGCTAGAACTGTGTTCCAGCGACTGTCTGCGGTTTTCCGAGTACTGTCAGCAAACAGAGTTACCACTCATCTTCATCGTGTAGCTCGTCACCAGTTCCATGATATAAATTGTATGACTAAGGAGAGAAACATCTCGATGCCAAGTCATATCAGAACCAACTCATTCTCTACCTTTTTCTGTTTGTATTGTTGGTGAGGTGGGGGTGGGGATGAGCATTATTATTACTGTATGAATGTTTACTACATACGAAGCCATATGAATATAAAACCGTTTAGTGTGGAAGATTGGTCTACGTAATGGCATTAACTTCTTTTCAAAGACAATTGTCAAGGTAATCATGATCTACATAAAGATATTTTCAACTCAGATCATTATGAAAAGAAAGTTATAATTACATGTAAAATGAATGAGAAAATGTTACATTCAGGTTACACAATGTAATTTATTAGTGAAAGGTTTATTAGTTTTCTAAGATGTGTTGTCTTATAATTATTAGACAATTTGGTAAATGTAAATGAGGCATTCTGAATTCAGGAAAGGAATTTTTAAAAAGTGAATCTTTTTGGTTTTCCCCCTATAATTAAAAACAACAAATAATATTTTGAGCCCATATTAAGAGATAATCTTGTCCAGGTTCTGAAAAGCACTTTGTCTTTGATTGCGTTTACTGAGTATGTGATATTTAGTGAGTGAACCTTAATCTTTGAAAGCAAACAGGAGAGAGACACAACTGTACATCTTTGGGAGATTGACCCCCTTCTTTGTGTCAAGGGTCAGCCAAATATTTAGCTCAATAGTTCTATTTTTTTTTTCAATCCATCAGATTTCAAATGGCAATTGAGACTTCCTCTTAACAGGCTGATTCTCTAAGGCAGGGAACATACTTACTTCTCATAAAGAATTTGCTTTCAGCAGCTTGGTATTAGACACCAAAGGACTTTCAGTTCCTTGAGTTTGTGTTAGTTAGCTTGGTCCGTGGACTCATTCATAATTCAGGAAAGCACAGAATTTCTGTTTGAGAAATGCACAAGGGCAGCTAGAGCCATTATGGTGCCCCCCCTTTAGTGATTTATTTCTATTTATTTTCAGTGGTACTTGAAATTCTTACCTAGGCATTCACTCATATTTTCAGTTTTTTAACCTCAATTCCCTCCTTTTATCCAGCTTTACTGAGGTATAATTGACATTTGCCGTTGTGTGAGCTAAGATGTGCAATGTGATGATTTGATACGCATCTATATTGCAAAATGCACAACGGCACTTTTGTCTTACAGGGTCATATTGCTAATGCATGATGTGTTTGTTTCCAAAAACTGTATTTTTACACAGCAGTTTTCTTGTGGGTGGTTTAAGACCACCCAGAATCTGGTGATGATAGTTGTGGTGCAGGATAAAGCAAATAGGTGGGAGAACCCTCTTCAGTCTGAATGACTCAATTCCAGTCAAATTTCCCCTATACACACCTCCCCGGAAAGGAACAGAACAATATATTTGGGACATCATTTGCTAAGATACTTGGGAGAATGAGGCCAGCCTGTTTACTTACAGGAAAAGTTCTTTTTGGTGATGTTTTTAGCCATCACTGAAAATGTCAACATGAAATAATAGAAGGAATGGTAGAAAAGACATGACATGATCTGGGTTCTAGTTGCTCAGTCTTTGAAAATGTCTATTTTTTTTCCATGTTGGCAAAATGAGTACCATTTATCTCCCACAGTAGTGTTAATGTGGTTATTACGGTCATACCAATTGATCAACATATTTGATGAAACTATCTCAGATTATCGAGAGTTCTTTCAGAAGCTTCTATTTCTAGATTCTCTCCTTTGACCTAGGGAAAAAATCTTTTCCTGTAAATTTACCTGATATGCTACCAATGTCAAATTCGTGGTAAATAAGTGAATGAAAGGTTACTGCATAAAATGAAGGTTCTATTCACTTGCAGTAACATGCCTTTGGCTGATGCCTCCAAAACTCAGGTCGCTGCCCTTCTGTGACAAGGGACAGATCTAAGGGCACCGCTTTGCTGGGGATATTTGCCGTAGGAAGAGGCCGAGCCTTCCCGGAAGATCATTAGAAGAGAAATCATTTCCAAACTATGTCTAAACTTTCTCCAGAGGTTTAGGAGAAGTTTTAAATGCAAAGAATGAGAGTGTCACTATTCATTAATCATCTTTGTTCTTTCAAAGAAGGGACATAAAAGGATCCTGACATCTTAACCTACAAATGTTTCAAAAGAGTGCAACATCGAAACTAGCTTTAAATGTTTGAATGGGGTCGAAAATGAGCAAAAAAACTGTTAATACATTTTGTTTCCTGTGGGCCACATTATCATCTCTGCAGTGTTATTTGCAAATACTGAGTGACTGTGAGTTGTTATAAAATCTTTATTTTATTCTCAGAGTACATACATCCCCGGATGTTCAAATACTATTAATGAGCTGCTTATCCATATGTTATTAAAGACACGTATACTACTAGTAAAAGTTATTTACAATAATTTTTAACATTTATAGCTCAGCAGCTTTCATTTGTAAGGTATTATTTTTCAAGCTTTCCCTTCTGTTGCTGTTTTAGGAAGCTTAAAGGACTTGCTTCTTTCTGCAGTAGAAGAATATGGTTGGAACCCAGCGGGCACTCACCCCTCCACTTAGGTTTATGGACTGAGCACAGTCTGGACCCTGCATGGCTTCTGGGGGAAAAAAAAATAAATCTGAACCAAACTGATGGCATTTTAAGCCTTTCAACCAGTTGCTTCTGAGCCAGACCAGCTGTAAGCTGAAACCTCAAGGAATAACAAGAAAAGACTCCAGGCACTCATGATACTTCGCATCTTTCCCAAACAAGGAGCTTCTATGCCACAACCATAACTTCAAAGGCTGATGGGTCGAGTTTGCAGCCTACGAGATTACGAGCATATAACAAGAAACAGAAACACGTTCATGCTTATTTTCATGGAGAATGTGGTTTTACCAGACTGAAGACCCAAAGTATAAGTTTTCCTTTACACTTTCTATCCAGAAATAAATTCGGATAGCCAATTATCCTATTAAAAGTCAGTGTCAGATTAGTTACCTCAGTCTTTATGTAGAATGGTTCAAAAATGAGTGGTTGTATTTGATGAGGCTCGCTTCTTCATTATCTGATGCGCTTAGGCAGTTAGAATTGACTTCACACTGCCTGCCTAAGTCAGGGGGTTGTTAGATGAAGTTAACTGGCCTAACTAGGAATCAGAGGAGAGCAAGTCTTTTCCAGAATCAACACTTGCAACCTTAGACACTGACTCGCGAACGCTTGCTGGAGCTAGTAGGGAGAGGGGTCGAGCAGGGAAAGTGGTGGGGAAAGAGCCCCCCGCCGCCCTGCATTAAAAACCACTTAGCACATGTATCCTAGAGACTTGTATAAAATGATTAACATATTTCTGTGAAAAATCAGTTGATATGGAAGCATTTGTTACTTCTGTCCCTGTGATTGAGCTAGGAAGATCCAGAATTCCTCTCTTACAGGAAAGGGATAATTTATAAAGATAATGTTTTTTTTCCTCCACCCCCCCACCACCTGCCTCTGACGACCACCAGCCTGTCCTCTCTACCTGTGACATTGTTTTTGATTTTGCTTGTTTGCATCGTATCTTATACTAAGGGCTTTAGAAATTACCACTTATCTGGTTCCCCTACTACTGAAATGTAACACCACGTGAGTCATCTCAGGAGACTACACTACATACTAGAAGGAGAAGAAAAAACACAATTTGTTGGCGGTCTATACATGAACAGTTCGTCACTGCCCCCATGGAGTCTGACCAAGTAGCCCTCCGACCGTGCACATTTCGTTAGCACAGTAATCTCCTACATTAGCCAGTGATGCTGGGTTTAAGTGTGGTGTCAGGTGCTCCATCTCTGGTATTTACACAGTAGAATTTTCTCTACGGCCGAGACAGAAATGAACCCAGTTCAGTCACGAAGCAGGGAATGGCTCATTTGCTCTTAATCTTTATGCCCTGGAGAGGAATTACTAGAGCAGGATTTCTCTGCTTCCTCCTTGAACCCACATGATCAGCTCTGGCCTTTGTCTTTTAACTGATTACTATTAGCTCGGTCACATTTGCACTTAAAGTAATCGAACATGACTGTGGTTCAGTGCACTAAAATACTTAGTTTCACAATCGCCCCCCAACCCCCCGATCAGTGTCTTTTACCTAACATTATACTGAACATGCAAAACTCCGTCTTTCGTAAGACATTTTTCTCTTCTCACTTATTAGACCATCCTTTTCTCTCTCTGTAAGACATGAGGAAAATCTAATGAGCCCTCTTCCTCGTGGCTGGACCAGTTTCTCTCCCTGTAGTCTTAGGCTCTAATATGTGTGGATTAGCTTGCCTGGGCTCGGTTCTTCTCGGGACATCAGTTCCTTGAACCAAAATAAGAAATTAGAGTAGTCCCAGGGTGTCTAGTACCCTCTTTTCTTTTTCTTTCTTAGCATTAACCAATGGTTTTTAAACTTTGCTAACTTGCCAGTTCTTAGGACAGTTGCCTTTAGGAAGTCATGGAAAATACTTAGGATTTGACCACAAGATGTCTATGAAAATGCACACTAGAGTTTCCTCGAGTGGCTTCACTGTAATTCACATATGTATGCCATTGTTTGCAATCTGATCGTTTTGTTTTGACAGAGGGATGATCAAAGTCGGCCAGGGTTGTGCTCCTTCTGGTGACCTGAATATATTTTCCACATGTAGAAACCCTCCTCGACTTCAAAGACAAATACTTGCTGGAGAAAGCTAGATGGATGGGCATGAGACTGTGGCCCCAAACCCTGAAACATCACTTTGGAGCAGTAAGGAAATACTTAGGGTTAAAAGTCGATTTCATTTCATACTGCATTTGAAAAATCCTGGGCTGTTTTATCAAGATGAAGACATTTTACCACTGCCTGCTGCAGAAACATACAATAATGTTAGAGTCTATGCTCTATGTAAACACTTGAGAGGGAAAGCCCAATCTGCCTTTCCCACAGTTCGAATACCCTACAGTGCTCACGGGAACTCAACTGCTAGGGTATGGGTACCAGGAAATCATCATCATTGGGTCTGGGAATGAGAATTGGTGTGACTTCAAATGTTGCAGAAACCCATCAACAAGAATGAGACAAGGATTTGGGGAACAACCATGTAAAGGCATGGACTTTCTCATTTTGTGTATATGGAATATATTTTTCAAATATAGATTTTTCTACTTTAGATAAAATGTTAACATTGCTATTACCTAGTTAAGCTCTATTGTCCGTGCTAGTTAAAAAAAAAAATTGAAAAGAAAAGGAAAAAAAGTCCATCATTGCTTAAAGGTCACCACCGTGAATCCATTTAGATTTCATCGTTACTATTTTGCATACTGGAATTTATAAATGTATAAATTTTCATTTTCTTATACAAGTAGTTTTGTAATACCCTTTTTTATATGTGAATAAAATTGTTATCTGGTATTCGTATTGACGTGTCCGGTAAGAAAATGATTGGTGATGGGACTACGGATTTGTTTTCCTCTCTTGCTCTCCATAAGTTCTGATCCTTCCAGGTTAACCCTTCTGGCCCTTCAGGTGTTATGAGGGGGATTTGAAATCCTTCTTAGTGAGCTGGTTATATTTCTCAGGCCTGTGAAGCAACTGAAGAATGCTCTGAGTTATTTGAGAAGTTTTGGCATCAGGATTTTATTATGATCTCTTCTTTTTCCTCCTTCATTTTATGACATAAAGAGGAAAAGAACGAAAGGAGAGGAGGTTTGATATTCATTCTTTCTGGAGGTCAGTAGGGTGAGAAACACTGGTCACTGTAAGAATTTCTTCTTTCCTTCCCACCTTCTGACCTTCCTTCCCTTCACTAAAGCTTTTAAAGCTATTATTGGATTTTGACAGAGAACTTTAAACTTCCTGGGAAAAAATTGGGTTATTTTAAAGTGACACCATATTCTTTCAGCTGATTAGTCTGTGGCGTTAAACGACACTACGGATTCCCTGAGGGAAGGACGTTAGCTTCTTTCCCCTTTCCACACCTCCACCCACACGCCAGCTCCTTGCCTCAAGTACACGTTTCCTGTGTGCGTGCAATCTGGTTGGGCTTGTGGGTACCATTCACTCTCTGAGAAAAGTAACTCAAAGCTTCCGATGTCCTAACAGGAGGTGTGAAGTACTCTATAGTCACATAAACAACTTATTTTCCTTATTACTGCTATTATGCAGTTCTCTGTGCTGTTGGCTACTCGTCATTCTCAGTTGGTCTATTTGTCCCATTTTAACTTGAGGAGGTATTGTCTGATTTTCTTAAAAGGTGTTTGACACCCGATAAGCTATGTACATGCAGCTTAAATTTATCATTCAGTCATCTTGAAACTAAACAACAGTCTGAGCATTTCCAAAATCTTCTGTAATATCTAAGAAATTTCAGTATGACGTGGTATGTGATTCTAGTCACAGAATTATACAGAATCAAGTCAATAGCTCACAGTAATGGTGGTTATGTCGCATTGCAGCCAGAGGAAGGTCACAGGGTTTCTCCTGTAGAGATCCAGCAGCTCAGGGTCTGGTCTGTCCATAAACCAGCAGTGGCATTAGAATCACTGTGATTTATGGCAGCTTTCAAATTACCCTCTCCAGAAGATTTGAATTTTAAAAACCACTTTCTCTGCAACCATGGGTGGTCTTGTGAGGCAGGTTTCAATTATTAGTCCATAAAGACAGGATTTTGTCTTTTTATCTTAATTTCTAATGACATTAACTAGTCCTACTTCAGACAGAAATAGCTGTGTTCTGTCAGTTTTGTTTGGTGTTGAATTGAGCCAGCAGAACTCTGCAGAGGGATTTTACTTACCTGGGTTGACTGTTTACAGACAACAGAAGATCTACAGAACCATCTGTTGGCAATCCTTTAATAGCAGGTTAGGGAGGCAGGCTCCTCTCAGCCAGGCACATATCACCTGCTCAGTGTATCAGATACGAATTGTTTCCCTCGAAGTTCCAAACACAAATTCAGTTCCTCTTGGAAGCCATGTTGTGAAACGAGCATGTCTCTATGTCAGTCCTCCCTCCCTTCCTTCCTTCCTTCCTTCCTTCCTTCCTTCCTTCCTTCCTCCCTTCCTTCTTTCCTTCCTTCCATACATGCATACAGTAGTAGCATAGAGTATGTACTTGGTTGCAAATGCAATGCCAGGGTTAAAGCAAAAAAGGAAATATGAGGGAGAGAAATCTTTTGAATATTTATAAAATAGGTCTTGGCTATAAAGACATCAGTGCAAATTCTCCAGAGGCGGAGGGGGGGGAGCAGTGACATCCCAGGGAAGTCCAGCATAGCACAGCAGCTGGGGAAGGTTCTAGGTAAGCCAGGAAGGAGCGTGTGAGTTCCCCCTCCAGGGATGGGTGGAAGGAGCTGGCACGTGGAGAAACCCAGCTTGCTCTGGGAGGGCAGAGAAGTGCAGTGTGGTGGGAGGGTGAGGAACAAGGGGGAAGTTGCTGAGGCCTGAATGCCAGCTTGACAGGTGTCTGGTGTTTTCTGCCCTGGGCCTTGTTGAACTTGACCCTGTAGGGAATTTACTTCCCTTCCAACAAATGAGTGACATGACATAAAAACTCTAAAATCTCTGGTCTTTCAGAAGCTTGGATGTCATCAAACTAGGCAAGGTAGACCTCTTTTCAGACTCAGAAGAACCCCACTCATGGACAGGATGTGGCCACCCAGATGGGGGTGGGAGATGGACCGTCAGTCCCTGGTTAGGAAATACTGAGCCTGAGATCTTTCTCCTGTCATCGAGGTCATCTTGGTCCTTCTGATTTTGAGGGGGATAGTGCTGAACATGAGATCTATGTTTCAGACTTGGCTGAACCACCTGCTAACATCAAGTCAACACTCTGGCCAAATCCCTGAGAAGACATAAGTCAGCGATGACGAAGCCACCCCATTCATGCAGCCAGGGCCCCCCAGAGCCCGAGGACAGCACCACCCACCAACCATGGCCTTTCTGTCCTGAGCCTGTGGCTCAAACTCCTGGTTCTGCTTGACCCTGAGCCCCAGGCACCCCTGTCATCACATCTGAGTGAACTTCTAGTGTGAAATGTGTTTGTCTCCCCATTTCTCAGTCTTAGCCAGGCACCTTCACCAGGAAGCTAAATCTTGCCTGATCGTTTTTTTTCTCAGCTCCTTGCCCTTGTCTCAGAAATGCTGCTACTTCGCCACTTGTTCCTTGCATGGCCGAGCGGCCTTCCCCAGGGAACCTAGAAGGAGGTTGGCCTCTGGGTTTGGGTGGCAGCAATTCTTGGAGGCCTGTGCCTGTCGCTTTTCCCACTTCTTCACCTTCTGTCACTTCCACTTCAACCACAGATAAGTCCACTGAGAGATAAACAAACGGGCCAGCTTGAGATGGAGCCCAAGCATACAGCTGTGAGAGGAGCTGCACAGAGAACCCCAGGTCCTCCCCGAATCTGTTCTTACCCTTGAGGGAGTTCACCCATCTGTTCTTTAGGGACCAAGATCTAACAAGCAGCAGCCGTTGCAATCATGTGACGAAGAGATGTCATCTTTCCGTAGAATGAGGTGTTCATGCTAATGTCACTAAAGCCTAGCCTTGGATCTCGAGAGAGAGTAGGATGCACAGCGTGTTTTTCAAATGCAAGATTTAGGGAGTACAGTGCTAATGTGGGAAGGGAAGATTAGGATTAGCACTTGTAAAAAGAAAGTTTCTCCTCCTTCAGTCATTGCTTTCTTCTTTCCCTCATGTCCCTCATCACAAGACCTAAAATCTTGGCCTCCAGCTTTCCAGCAAATGTGGAGGCTGCCTCCCGTGTTGTCCAACAGCCCCTGGTTGGATGCACAGAGAAGCACACAAAATGAAAGGAGGAGAGACAGCCCAGGGCTGCTTTCAAGTCCTGTCTGACTGTAGAATGTGTCTCCCCTTGAGGACTCTCACATTTAATAAATCTGCCCAAGGAATCCCTGAGCTTGGCTGTCAAACCTGATGACAAGGCACCTTTGCAGATGCCCTTTCTCGAATTTAAGTGTGATGAGGGCGTTATGGAAGGACAAGTTCCAACTGATGCCTCTTTGGAGAACATTTTCTTTCAGTTTACAAACCACTCAACTACCCATAACTCTGCAGATTCTAGGTTATTCTCTGAGTAAGTCCCAATTAGGTATTGTGTAGGGGAGTGTGGCGGTTAATTTTATGTGCCAACTTGGCTGAGCCATGATACCCAGATGTTTGGTCAAACACCAGTCTAGATGTTGCCATGAAGGCATTTTTTATATGAGATTGAAATCAGTAGACTTGGACTAGATCCGATTACTCTCCATAATGTGGTGAGCCTCATCCAATCAGTTGAAGGTACTAAGAGACTAGACTGAGACTTTCTGAGGAACAGGGAATTCCACCTCCTTTCTGCCTTCAAAGTCAAGCTGCAACATCAACTCTCTGCTGGGTCTCCAGCCTACTGGCCTGCCCTGCAGATTTCAGATTTGTCAGCCCCACAATCACCTGAGCTAATTCCTTAAAATATATTTCTTTCTACACACACACACACACACACACACACACACACTATTGGTTCTGTTTCTCAGGAAAACCCTGACTAATACAAAGACTAATCATTCAACCCTGTCCCCCAAGCTAAATAGATACCAGTGACCAAACTGGTGAAGTGTCAATGTGAGTGACGTGTTCTCTGTCAGGCAGACTAGTAGAATCTCATGGGACTCAAGGTTTTCTTTGTTTTCTTTTTATTTATTTATTCTAAGAGAGAGAGAGGAGGCGGAGGGGCAGAAGGAGAAGGAGAGAGAGAATTTCAAGCAGATTCCACTAGGATTGTAAAGCCCAATGTGGGGCTCAATCCCACTACCCTGAGATCATGACCTGAACCAAAATCAAAAGTTGGAAGCTTAACTAACTGAGCCACCCAGGTGCCCCATCATGGGGCTCAAGACTCTCTTAAAAGCCCAAGTCACATAACCCAGAAGTCCTTGTTCTGTCAGACAGAAGCTACCTCGACTTCTCATCTTTGTCTTCAGACACAGTTCCCTTTGTGCTCCTTCTCCTTCACTTTCCTCCCTTCAGTGGCTCTGATTGAGGTCTCCATCCTCCACTCTCCAATCTTCTTTACTCTGCGGACTTGGCCTCTCACCAGAGCAGACATCCCACATTAAGGGAAAGGCCTGGCTCTAGGTGGCTTTGATATGATGACTAGATATTAGTTCAGGGAGAAAAAGAGAAAAAAAAAACCATGGTTCTATTCTAGAAGAATGGCCAAAATAATTCTATCTGAGGGGAGCCTTTGCATTAAAACTCATGACTGTCATTCGTTGTGAGACATGCAAAGTAGTGTGTAGTATGATTTCACCCGGCTGAGAGCTACGGAGCCCTTTTAATTAGCCTGTCTCTGCAGCAGCCCAGGAAGTGGGAATTACTTTGCAGTAAAGAGCGTGATGCGCAGAAAGAGCCTGAGGTCTTCAGTGACTCAGAGTCAGAGCAAGAGCCTCTGTCTTCTACACTTCTCAAGTGTCGTTTCATGAATCCAGTAGAAACTTGTTCCCCAAGACCCAAAGCAAAGTCCCTTCAAGCGAAACTTCCATCCCCCAAAGCCAACCACACCTACATAATCGGATAAGTCACTCCAGGGGGAATGCTCTGTTTTCATTTTAAACACAGGTTCTGCGTCACGCTCTAGCTTTGGGATTTGGGGTCTCAGGAATGGTATCTCCAGGGCGTTTCTCTCATGGGCCTAAAGGTGCAGTAAATGGCATATTTTCTGAAGCAAACAAATTCAGTTGCCAATTTCCTGCGCTTCTTTAAGCAAACGATTGATTTTGTGAGTGTACAGCTGGAGGCTCAAGTTTAGAAAAATTGTACGTTAAAAAGGACAGTGGAATCTGCCACACAAGAAAACATACTCATGGCATACAAGGCATTCCTCATTTTTATACACATTTTCTCTAGCTTGACCTGCTCCTCTACTCACAATCTAGAGCTCTCTGGGTATAATTATGGGTTTTTCACCAAAATTCAATCCGATGAATAAAAAGTTACCATCACCAAGGATATACCAACTTTGGAGACAGCTTCAAAAGAAGTCTTAAGTAACAGTAACATTATCAGAATAACAAATTGCCCAACCAAGGGGCATCTTTGAAGTTAATGGGTATTCAAGGCTTGTTTGCTTTTTTAAAAATCCCAATACTTGACAGCTAGACCTTGTACACTGGACATTTCTGTCAGAAGTGATGCATAAACTCAAAACCAGATTCTTTGCTTGGGGATCCACTGATGATAATATGTAACATTTGAAAACAACTCCTCTCTTCCTGAGCACTTTGACACCATTATTTCATCAGATTCTCACATCTGTCCTATAAGTGGTGTTACTAGCTTCATCTTACAGATGAGGAAATGAAGATTCAAGAAGACTAAATAACCAGCCCTGAAGTCAGTAAATGCTAGAAAGTGGTAGAAAGCATGTTTAAAAAAGAGTTTTCAGCCAGTAAGTGGCAGAGCTGGAATTTGAACCCTGAATTTCTGATTCTGAAAGCCATGATTTTTTGGCCGTGCAATGCAGTTCAGAGCCAACTTTTCCTATTGAAGTGAAATAAGAAAAGATTGCATGCTCGATGACCATATTTGTGCAGAATGAAGGCATAGGATTGTAAAACAGAGCAAAGCCTCCTTGTTTCACCTTACAAGCCTAACAGAGAGCTAGAAGGAACCTCAGCAACTGTCTGGTCTAGCAGTTTGGCACGGCAATCCGTGCATCCCCAGAGTTCCCAGGAGGCTGGGCAGGAAGTGAGAGAGGCGCCCGGCTGGGGAACATGGCGCTACTCTAAACTCAGGACTATTCACCTCTTCTTTTGGAAAATGGAGAGTACAAGGACCTGGAGAATCTCAATTTCATCCTTGGTCTCTTGGCTCCAAATCCACTGGTCTTCCTCCTCCTCCAGGCTGAATTCCACCCTAAATTTCTATCTTTTCAGTTAGATGGAATTTGAGAGCCACGCCACCATGGCCCATGGCCTTTCTAATGACTGATAGGATCCCATCCCTCCTTCCCCAACCCTCCTGTGCCTCGCCAGCCTCACAATGTCAAGTCCTGACTCCTCAGCAGAACAGTGAAGGCTCTTCACTACCTGGGCCCAGTTCACCAACTCAGCTTCATGTCCCCCAGTCTCCTATTCCATCTCAATCTCTCACCCCACCCCATGCCTGAGTCTGAGCTCGGCTCACGGAGGTGGCCGGGCTCCCAACACTCCAATTCTACTCTCAGGCCTTCACACTGTGCCCCACACTGTGCCCAACACCTCCTCGTCTCCCTGGGGAATGCAAACTTCAATCTCAAATCATCAATGAATCGCTACAGAAGGTTGTCCCTAAGTTCTTTGCCCAGTTTAAAATATTTTTCCCCTAAGGATTTCATTGTTCTGCCTTTATTTTAGCAACTGATCATTTTTTCATGATTGTTTGTGTGTGTGTCTTTCTTCTCATTAGGCTACAAGCAAGGCATTTTGTCTTTCCAGTTTTATATTTCTAAGCTGGAATAGTGTTTGACACATAGTGGGTATTTATTTACCCATGATTTATTATTGTACATAAACATTTATTTTTAATTATTATATATCAATTTAAGTAACTATTAATAAACCAATAAATATTAATATCAATAATAATAGACACTAATTAAAATGGAATTATTTCTTAATTATAAAATTAAATATAAATATTAATTGGTTAAATAAAATGTTGACAATATAAATATGCAATTATTTCATATGAATATAAATAAGTACATTTATTGCATGAATGAATGACTCTCAGATGCCTTGAAGCCCTATGGTTTTTAGGATAAATTCAAACCCTTTACCTTGGCCTTCAAGGCCCCTCCTGATTCAATCTCTGCCCTCAGTCATCTCCTGCTGCTCTCCCGCTGGCCCCCTTCTTTTCTACACCTGGGCGTCTGCACTTGCCCTTCCCTTAAACTGTGATGGCTGATTCAGTCTTATCTGAGGACTTCACCTCAGGTGCACCCCCCTTCCGCCAAGAACCTTTCCCTGACCACTCTTATCTGAAATGCACACATCCCCACTCCACGCCCCAACTAATTTACTTCCCTCCTGATGCTTAGCATTTATTAATGGACAGCACTTACTAATTTGTTTATCATCTGCTTCCCAATACACTGATTACATTCCAAATGGGGAACTTTGGTCTTTCTTATTCATCATTAAATCCCAAGACTGGAACATTATGTGGCATATAGTAAATGCTTAAATCTTTGTTGAACAAATGATTAAACGGGGTCATGCATCTGTGTGGTTGATGGAGTTGTTGGTTTCCCGTGACCCCCTGACTCCTGACATATTTTTTCCGACCTTCAATCTGTTCAGCATCAGACTAGACAACATGTCATCTCTCATATTTGAGGATGAGGTAGTGACCTGTCAGACTCATGGGGCTTTTTTCCCCAGAAGAGGGGGTGGATTTACACAAAGCTTGGGCTCTGAAGTCAGAGACTGAAGTGAATCCTGCCCCGCATTTGACGGCTAGGGGACGCTGTCAGTGTTACACAGTCCCTGAACACCTGGCTCTTCCTCCACTACCAAAAAAAGACAATAATTGTCCCTACCACACAGTAGAGTTGTGAGATGTAAATACGAACTTTATGCACCAAAGCCCATAGTTCACATTCAACAATCTACTATTATTATTATCAGACATATTTTCCAGGTCCCCAAAGACTATAGTCCAAATGTCCAATAAGGGAGGATGAAAATGGACAGTAAGACAAAAACCAAGAGACTAGATTCTAGTCTGAGTTTTGCCACCAACCAGCTGAGTGACCCTGGCTGGGCACATCCCTTCTCTGGACCTCGTTTTTCTTATTCTATAAAGGGAATGAATCCGATTTCATATGCTCTCTCAGTCCCTTGGGTTCTGGAATCTGAGATCTTGGCTCATGGAAACTCTAACATGCCACATGCCCACAGTGGGAAAGCTGTAACATTGCCCACCTGTCCCTGCTCTCTACCACCAAACTCATTTTCACACTCGTAACGTACCCATGGGTCGCAAGTTTCCAGTTCAAACTCCAGGGTTCCATCCCCCTTTCATTGTTATTTCAGGGAAACAGCAGGGTCTGGCTGTGACCCCCATTATTTCTGGGAGCAGAAACACTCCCCATAAAAAGTTTGCAGATTACAGAATGTTAGAACTACCATGGCCCCTGCGAGGTCATCTAATCCTTTTTCTCTCTCCAAAATATCTATCTTATCCATCAACAAATGAATGTATAAGCAAAACGCAGCAAATACATTAGATGGAATATTATTCAGTCATAAAAAGGAAGGCAATTCTGACACAGGCTAAATATGGATGAACCTTGAAGACATGATGCTCTTTGAAATAAAGGGTAAATATTGTATGATTCCATTTATATGAGGTATACCTAGAATAGGCAAATCCATAGAGACAGAGCAGAATCGAGGTTACAGGGACTATGGGGAGGGAAATGGGGAGTTCCTTTCTGTTGGGGAAGATGGAAAAGTTTTGGGTATAGACGGTGGCAAAGGTTACACAACATTGTGAATGTGTTTAATGCCACTGAATTGTACACTTATGAATGGACAAAATGGTCAATTTTATTTTATGTATATTTTTCCACAACAATTGTTTAAAATGTAGTCTATTATCTAAATCAAGAGTCTCAGGGGCCCAGCTCAAACCCTCTGAGATTCTCCAGATGGACCCCAGAAGCTGCAGGTGCAACAAACTTCCCAGGTGATTCTAATAAAACAGAAGTCCAGGGACTACTCATCTAACCCTCTCATTTTACAGATGGGAAGTCCGAGGCCAGAGGCCTATCCCCTTTTCCTAAAACCTTGCAGCTGGTAGGAGAGGGAGCACCCACTCAGCCATACTGTGCTGTCCCTGGAGGAGGACACTTGTCACACATGCATGGCGTGGGGACAGGCTCCAGTAAGGAGCAATAACAGCGGGGAAGGGCCTGCGGGACTACGAGGAGGTGGTGTGGAGCCTTATTAGGCGTGGCAGGTTAATGCCCAGGGGGCCACCGCTCAGCAGGATGCTGCGCGGAAATCTCCGGCCACCTCGGCCGGTGGGAGCCACCATGCAACTCTCTTACCACTTAAACTTCTTCCTGGGACAGGGGAAGAACAGTCTCCACGGGGGAGGCCTCACCTTTGCAAGGTTGAACACGGGGCAGGAGGCGCCGGGAGGACTGTAATGTGGCAGGCCGCGTAGGGCAGGCCTGCACTGGCCACTAGGGGGCGGGAAAGAGCAGAGGGGCCTGTAGTTCCCGCCGGTCCAATTGCAAATCGCCTTGGCCCTCTGTCTACTTCCCGCTAAGTTTCCCCCTGCCCATCCCTAAAGATAAAAACAGCTTTTCTGTTATGTTCATAGTCATGTTATGTGTAGTCATTGCTTCATTTGTTTGACTTGTGTGCCAGGGTCTGGGCTGTGCTCTGAGGTAGAGAGGTGAGTGAAAGGGGAGTGGTAATATGACAGGCAAGGGATAGTTGGAGCGGTGGACAGGTGGCTATCTGGAAGGAGCCTGACACGGGGCCAGGCAGAGCAGGAGTCAAGGGCAGGCTCAGTCCCTCGCCTGATGCAGGGACCTGAGCAGGTCATTGAACTCTGAGTCTTTTTTTTTTTTTTAATTGTGGCAAAATATACAGATCCTACAATTTACCATTTAAACTGTTTTACCTGTACTGCTCTGTGGCAGTAGGTACGTTCACGCTGTTTTGCAACAGTCACTACTATCCATCCAGCCACAGATTTTTTTTCTCTTCCCACACTGAAACTCTACCCATTAAACAACAGCTCCCTGCTCCCCCTTTTTTTTCCCAGACCTGAGCAACCACCATTCTTTCTGTCTCGAGGAATGGGACTACTCTAGATACCTCGTATCAGTGGACTCATACAGTATTAGTCCTTCCAGACTGAGCGTAATGTTTTTGAGTTTCATCCATGTTGTAGCCTGTGTTAGAATTTCATCTCGGGTTTTTGTTTTTAATTACTCCTGTGCAAAATGGTGACGAGTGATAATTCTCCAGAAAGAGTATAGTAAGAATCAGAGATAAAATGTGTAATGCTCTATCACGGAGCAGCTGCTCAGTAAGTGAAAGATGTTGTTATTTCTACCTCTATTATCAGTATGGTAAGGCGTGCAAAGAGTCTGCGAGCAAATGGTAAAAGTCGAATCTGCCTGTGCATCTGGGGCTGTGAGGTTTGGGGAGGGCTTCAGAAGCCACCCACAGTAATACGGAGTAATCTGAGTGTGGGGGGAGTACTATGGAAATAGGAGGAAGAGGAAGATGAGGTGGTGGTTTGGGAGCCTGGCCCCATTCTCTCCAGGGGTGGAGTCCTGGTGGAAGGAGGCAGGGGTTGCTTCATCCCCTAGTCAGTGATGCTTTCCCAACGCTGCTTCCAGAAACTCCACTGGGCCAGCATGGGGATGGAAGGCCTCTCTGGCGCTGAATGCAGAAATGCAGAGTGTGAAAGTAAAGACAACAGGGAGAGAGGCTGTGGGAGGAAGTGGGCGGAGCTTCCCAGGGGAACCTCCCAGTAGCTGGCATCCAGGAGGCAGGTCCCAGCAACAGAAGGCCGCTGCCTTTGGGTGCGCTGCAGGCGCCAGGTCAGCAGGTGTGGAGGAAGCAGCAGGAGTCATAGGCAGAGGCAGCAGAGGTGACAGCAGAAACAGGTATCAGCGTGTGGCCCAGGGTGTTTGCCATGATCCAGATGCTCTGTGGGAGCTGGGATTCTACCAGTCACTGTTCGGTAAAGCCAGTTCCCTATACTCCCTCAGGGAATGAAGACTGGCTTGGGGAAAACCAGTTACCAGGAAATATCAGGAATGGGGATGGCACCCGCCTCACCCCAAGCTGAGGCTCTGCCCATGCCAATATCTATACAAGTCTGTTTGCAGGAACAGAGGAGCCTCTGAAGAAAGAGCAGAGGAGACAAGGGACAAGACAGGACAACCTAAGAAAGACAGACACGAAGCCAGCCTGCCCTCTCTGCCACCAAGTATCTCACAAGAGGAAATCAGCCACCATGAGCAAGAACCAGCAGACGACAGAGGGCAAAACTACATTGCCCACAACCCGCTGTCATGGAGACACAATCTGGAATAAGTTGTGTTTTACGATTAAAAATATAAAAGAAGAAAATAGAATTGTGTGAAAGAAAAATAAGCAGATTTGGAAAATAAATACAACTTCTAAAATGAAAAATATAATAACTGAATTTAAAACTCAATAGATGCTTAAAAAGCAGAAGAAAAACAACTGAAAAGAAAATGAGTGGACTGGAAACAGGCTCTGAGGAAATGGAAGAAATATGTGATAAAATGCATGAAGAATAAAATGAGAAAGTCTCATATATATCTAATAGGAGTTCCATAAAGAAAGAACATAGAAGATGAGGGAAAGAAAATATCCAGAGACCATTCTCCAGAACCAAGTGCATATGTCTATAGCGCCACCCTTAGACCTAGACGTGCGTGTGCCCTGCCGTGGGTCCTGCACCTCAGAGAGCCCTAGTGCTTTGGAGTGCCTTGCTTGAAGTTTTCTACATTCCCCTCCAAAGGCAAGGACTGAGCAGAGCTGACAGTGTTTAGGCAGGTGGCGCAGAGCCTGGAATAAGGCTCCTGTGAACTATGGCCCTACCTCTACCCTACAAGGCACTCTCTGACTCTCTATCTGGTTTAGGGGGTCAACCAGATGCTCCCATAGAACTCAGGTCTTGCCCATATGGACTGTCCTGGGTCCCCAGAGACAGATACTAGACCCAGGGTGGCAGCCTCGTGAGTACGATCCCTCCCATTTGTCAAAGCGGAACATCTTTCTTAGGATCACATATGACTGAACTGCCAAAATGATGCTAACATGCTGATTTTGTTGACACAAATGATTTGTATGGACAAGGGCCCACGAAAAGTATTTGCTCAGGGCCCCACACGTCTTATCATTTATCAGCAATAACAAATACCTGTAAGCAGCCTGAGCCCAGGGGCTCTACAATAGAGGTCACGTGGCTTTGGACCAATATTTTCGAAATGCTGAAAACCCTCAACCTAGAATTCTGTATCCAGATTAAAATCTCATTTGAATGAAAGGGTCAAATAAAGAAATCTTAGGACAAAAACAGAATTTGCCACTATTGGAGCTTTGCTGAGAAACCAAAGATTTTTATTCAAGAAGAAAGAAGGGGTGGCTGGCTTGCTCAGTTGTTTGAGCGTCCAACTCTTAATCTCAGGGTTGTGAGTTTGAGCCCCATGTTGGCTGTAGAGCTTACTTCAGAAAAGAAAAAGGAAAAAAAATGAACCTGGATGGGAAGAGTAAATTAAAAGAAACAGTGGTGGGTAAATAAAAAATAATAAAAATAAATGGGCAAATTATTACCTTTTTTTAGATTTTATGTATTTATTTGAGAGAGAGAGAGACAGAGAGAGAGATTGAACGGGGCAAAGGACAGAAGGAGAAGCAGACTCCCTGCTGAGTAAGGAGCCCAACGCAGGGCTTGATCCCAGGACCCCAGGATCATGACCTGAGCTGAAGGCAGAGGCTTAACCTACTGAGCCACCCAGGCGCCCCAGGCAAATGAATTATAAGATCACAATGATAGCTACAGCTGGAAGAGGGGTTGAAAACAAAATGGGTGTTTATTCTCTTGAGTTTGGGGCGTGTGTAAATGTGTTAAAATAGACCAAATTTTACACTTTAAATATATCACTATTATTCTTGTCCATTACAACTTAATAAAGCTTTTGAATAAGGAAAGAGAAGTGGAACTGATATCCATAACAGTAATAGCATGAAGGATGGGAGAAGGAATCAGGGTTATGGCTGCTAAGATCTCCATTCAGAAGGAGGTTAAAGATATTCACACTAGACTCTAAGACAAGTATGTAGTTTTAAAATGTAAGTGTAACTCACTTAAAAAAAAATAAAAGGAACAGATTACATAACTTCTAAACCACCAGAGGGGGAAAAAACAGGAATAAAGAAGACTGCAAAATCTTTTTCTTTTGAAAAACCCAAAAGAAAGCAGGAAGGAGAGGAAAAAGAGGGAAAAAAAGGTGGTAAATAGGAAGCACAGAATCCCCTTATTAACGTCTCAGTGACCACAGTTAGTGCAAATTGCTTAAACTCAACAATAAAATCCAAAGACTGGCAAATTGAATAAAAAACAAAATCCAGCTATGGGTTTTTTCATTTAAAAGAAACATACATAGGGGCACTTGAATGGCTTAGTTGGTTAAGCATCTGACTCCTGATCTCAGCCGAGGTCATAATCTCAGGGTCGTGAGTTGGAGCCCCACACTGGGCCCCACGCTGGATGTGGAGCTTACTTAAAAAAAAGAAAAAAGAAACATACATTTAACAGGAGAATGAAGAATAAGCAGATAAGCAGACAGGAAAAATTACCCAGGTAAATACTGCTCTAAAGATAGTGATATCAATACAAGAGCAAATGAACTTTAAGGCAAAAAATTAATTTATTAGAGTTATAAAGGAGGACCACTGTATAATGAGAAAAAACAACAGGAAACGTAGCAATGTATGAACCTAATGGCATAGGCTCAAATATATAATTGGGCAAATAAAATATGGACAAAATATAAAATATGGGCAGAATTACACAGTGAAATTGTTTAATTGACCTTTGCAGTGGGAGCTTTTAACACATTTCTCAAAATAAATTCAGTGAAGTGTGAATCAAAACACTGACAGTTTTTTAATTGAACTTGATTGTGCTGATTCTAGACTTTTTCTGGAACAGCAAAGGGTCAAGAGTAACCAAGACGTTTCTGGAGTTGAGTACAGTGAAGACACTATAAAGAGAAGGTAATTATGCAGGTTCGGTGAGCAGCAGAAACCAGACGACAGTCCATGAGAATGTGACATGTGACAGGTGACGCTGCAGGCCACCCGGGGTCAGGACTGTGGGTTATCTGAAGGAAAATTTTAAATAAAGTTGAAGAGCTAGCTCATGCCATGCACAAAAATAAGTCCCGTTGTAAATCAAAGATCTAAATGTTCAAAACAAAACTCCAAACGTTTAGGGTAAAATCCATTTTGGCCTTGGGTGGGGAAAGATGGGTTTAAGAAGACATAAAAACACAACTGTAAAAGAGAAGATGGACAAATTTGGCTGCAATCGACCCTTGAACAATGCAGGGGTTGGGGGCGCCCCCCAAACCCTGAGCAGTCAAAAATCCACATATAAGTTATGATTCCCCCAAAATGTAACTACTGATAGCGTACTGTTTACTGATCACATAAACAGGATGTTATGTGTGTTGTGTACCGTGTTCTTACAATACAGCAAGCTAGAGAAAAGATAATGTTACTAAGAAAATCATAAGGGAGAGGAAGTACATCAACAGTCCCGTACGTATAATTTGTTGAAAGAAACCCATGTGTAAGTAGATCCGTGCAGTTCAAACCCATGTTGCTCAAGGGGCAACTGTGCATTCAATTAAAACTGTTCTATCACAAAAGTCACCAGATACAAATTGATAAGCCAAACCACAGACAGGGAGAAGGTACTTGCAAAGGCCTATAACCAATTAAGGGTTGATAGACTGATTGATGAGAAAGAGAAAAAAATAAGCTCTCAAGATGATAGGTATACTTACCTCTCCAGAAGGAGGGAGAGAAAGGGTTGGGGGTGGGTAGGGAATGGTGAAACTATAATTTGTTTGTTAAAGACCCCGGAAGCAATGATAGACAAAAGCCAATGTCTGTGTAATCGCAGGTGTGATTATATAGACGTAAGTTTTTTTGTTTGTTTTAAAGATTTTATTTATTTATTTGAGAGAGAGAGAGCGTGTGCACAGGTGTGGGGTGGGTGGCAGAGGGAGAGGGAGAAGCAGGTTCCCCGCTGAGCAGGGAGCCTGACGTGGGGCTCAATCCCAGAACCCTGGGATCACGACCCAAGCCAAAGGCAGACACTTAACCCACTGAGCCACCCAGGAGTCCAGATGTATGTTTTTTTTTTTTTTAAGATTTTTTATTTATTCATTTGAGAGAGAGAGAGCAAGAGCACAAGCAGAGGGGAGGGTCAGAGGGAGAGAAGGAGCAACTCCCTGCTAAGCAGATAGCCAGATTTGGGGCTCGACCCCAGGACGCTGAGATCATGACCTGAGGTTATGGAGAAAGGCAGACGCTTAACCCACTGAGCCACCCAGGTGCCCCTCTATGGATGTACATTATGAGGCTTTCTCTGTGTTTCCTATACACTCAGAGAGGGTATAGGACGTACTTAGTAGGGAAAATGAGTAAGGAGTGGAAACTTTAGGGAAAAAAGACAGAAATCAGTGTTTGGGCAACTTTGCTATTGAGCTGACCCTCTTTATAAGATGACTGTCCACATACCCCCCCCTTTCAATCATCATTTAATGCTCAAAATGAATACCCAGGCCCACAGGTGCACTTACGAGGGCCTGTACATGAGTACATGTCATTGTGTGGTTTGAACAACATGTGGGGTCCAGCTGGGAAGAACCACCCTCCGTATCACCTGCGGTGTTCCCGTCCTGTGGGGCCGCAGAACCCTCTCCTAGTAGGAAGGGGTTAGACCATGCAGCACCTACTCAGAGATAGTGAGCAAACCAGTTGTACCTTGGAAGTCACCCAAACTACCCACAGGTGCCTTTCCCTAATGACCCATCATTGCAGATGCCGGGCCCCGTGGGGCTGCCCGGATTCAGGAAGGCCCAGGAGCCATTTGGCCCCATGGAAACTATTAAACTTACTGTTGTACTGATTCTTTTCAGCAAGTCGGCTGGTGTATTCAGCTGATACCAGTCATCTTGGCATGAGGTGGGGAGAGGAAGAATCTCTTCTTTGTTGTGGCCTCTCTGGCGGCCCGCAGCTCACATTCCCAGGGAGGCCATCCAAGCAGACGGCCACATGTACTCCACTCACCCTCTCTCTCTCTCTGACTCTGCCAGCTGAGGGTTAGATATCTACCTGCTGCACGTCCCATCTCAGACACTGCTGTACTTTCTCATCCAAACAAGGGCACCTCGGAGGAGGCTGGTGTGTCTGCTGGAGCCTCCAAGGGAGAGGAGAAGGTAGGGATCCGGGCCTTGCACCTGTAACAACGCCTTGCAGTGAGAAATTCCGTGCACGCAGGAGACATCATCATCCAGAATGAGCCTGGGCCTGCCTGTTGACAAACCCGCCTTCTTCTGGGCCATGCAGCTGTTTTGATGGTGTCCCAGGACCAGGGCTGGCATCGGGTTTGTACGAGCCAGGAGCCATCTAGGACCCTGTGTTGAGAAGGGCCCCTGTCTGGTTACATGCTTTGCTTGAAGTCACCCTCATAAAACTCAGTCACTTTTCAACAAGGGACCCCATGTTCTCGTGTTGAATCGGGACCTCCCCCCACTGCAGCCCAGGACCCGGTGGCTCAAAGCCCTGTCCTGTGAGCTGAGTAAGCCTCTGCCCAGAGGGTTACCACTACCTCTGCTTTCACTGTGTTTGAAGCATCTCGAATCACTATAATTGGGTCCCCCAACCTAATCAGAGGAAACCAAATGTCTTCCTAAGTAGAGCAAACGCATCTGAGGATGCCTTTCAATTAAGAATTGGGTGGCATTTGTGATGCTCTGGGGTCTGAGGTCCAGGTTATCTTCGGAAAAGCCCAACCAGTGACTCCCTCTCTCTGGTTGTGGATTTATGATTATGCCCGTTTTTGGAGACTAGCTGGCTTGTCTTTACTTCCTGTGCTTTACAAAGGGGCTCCGATGATCCGTGTTGTGGGGAATCGTGGTGGTAGGAGGAAGGTATGGAAATCGGGAGGACCTCCAAAAACTGGTCAAGAGAACCCTAGACTCTGAGTTCTTCCTCAGACCTTATGATGCCTTGGTTCATTCTTCCTCCAACATTGTAAAGGCTGGAAAAGTAGCCCTTCAGGGAAGTATAGGATTTTGACAAATCCACCCCGTTCTATGAAAATCCACCCAATTCTATGAGCCTTGGTTTGGACAGGGGTGGGGTGAGATGTTCTGCCTCGCCAGCTTAGGCCTATAGAGCAACTGAGAGCTGAAAATAACCTTCTACATAATGGAGTCCTGAATATAAATATATCAATATGGGAAAATAGTGACTCAGAGAGGGAAAACCACTGACTCGGGATCATTTTTGTCATCACATTATCATTCCCATGAACCACCCACATATTCATCCCCCACTTAATCTGCTTTAAGCACTGCTTTCTTCCCTTTTCTTGCCACAACCAACACGGGTAGTAGGTAACAGGGTGTCATTGTTAAGAAGGTCAGCAGCGTAGGGACCCAGTTCACCATGTCCCACAGCCAAGATGGTCGATTCTGAAGCTGTTGGTTCAAGGTGGGGTACAAGATCCAAGTTGAACCACACGTGTAAACCATTCTCAAATTCTGAGATGAGATTCGTGGGGGTCACATGAGTTTGTAGGATCAAGAATGCCTGTTGTAAACCTACTCATTTGAGATTTATAGTGTGCTGCTAAAGAAAATACCCCTAAAGATATGGAGATAAATGGTTAACACAGTGCTGAAGGAAAGACTGTCATTAAGAACAGTGTCCAAAGGGCTGGAAGCAAAGCCAGAAGATGTTGATAGAGTCTAAATATATTAAGGATCTCATTTTACAAGGCTTAGTTAGTTAGGCTGGAGCCCTTCAGGGAGGAACAATCCCTGTTTTATTTTTAAAGATCATGTAAGAAGAGAGTCTACCCCCGTGACTCCTGCCCCCAAGAATGCTTTCTTTGTCCCCCTCTATCTCTCGCCTCAGCATTCACTATTGCAAAGCTTTTCTCAAATCTAAATGCAACCCCTTATTCCAATATGAACCCCATTTACATCATGTAAAAGAAATGGAAAATAGAACTAATCTCCATCCTTGATAGAATAATGCCTCCCCCACAAGAACACTTAGGTCATTGGGTCCATTTCCCAGTTGTTTTATGCTTTCATCACAGATCTTATCTCTGAGGCTTTCCATCAACTGCCACAATGGGCCCTGGTTGGCCAGAGTCACTGAATAAGTGACACTCTGTGAGGCGAGAGAAGGCCAAATGCCATCGGCTCCATGGTAAAGTTAATTCTTTTTGACGTTGCCTCCCTGGCGAGAAGACGGGTGGGGGGGTGGCTGCCCATTAACTGAAATGAAATAAGCCTCCCACTCAAGGATGAGAATAGGATACGAATAGCAAGAGGCGATAATTAAGGGCAGCAAATAAAAGGCAGTCCAATGTGGAAAAAATGCAAGCTCTTACACTAAGAAGGACAAGAATCCCACACATAGTTATTAATGGCAAGGAGATAAAGTATTTGGAAAATACAAACATTGAAGGAGACCTCAGGGGAATGAAAAAGGCCAACAAATTATATGTGAGTTGGTAACGTGATACGGCCGAAACAACCACGCGAAACACAAGTAATTCTGAGCTGCATAGTTGAGGTATCAGGTCATGGACCAAGGAAGGGAGAGACCACTCCCTGAGCCCTCAGAGACCACATCCAGGGCCCTCGGACAGTAGAGAGATTTTCGGTGAGATGGAGGGAATTGGAAGGCAAGCAACCACAAAGGGCAAGGAGTGGGAAGGATTGTTTTGGGAGGAGACTGACCCGAAGCTTTGCACGGGGTGAGTGAGAGCCATGAGGGCCAGGCCCCGGGGCCATGCACGGTCCTGCTGAGGGCGGGGAAGGCTCACTACCAGAGGTGACCAGAGGAGACTGGGAGACAGACAGCCCTGGAGACAGCTGGAGGCCATGGACTGTCGGCTGGAGTGGCTCTTCTGAGCATGTGGAGGCCAAGTCTCGTCACGAGTCATGATGGCGCCCGCACTGCAGTGTGCCACAGACCCCCAAGAGCCTTGGGTGTGCTCAGTGGGAGAGGCTCTGGGGATTTTCTACCAGCCTTTCCAGAGAACCAAAACCATGACACCATCAAAGGGAAAAATCCTCAAGGCCGAGGCTGCCTGTTCCACCTTCATTCACCAAGACCCTGACTTCTGTGAGAGGCTGCTTGATAAAGATTTCTCACTGGGTGGGCATCCTGCCAGGCCTCCTCTTTCTGTCCTTTCTCATGACCGATTTTCTGCCTATGTCTTCACGAAAAGCCAAGAGAAGGGCTGAAGGTTGTGGAAGACAGAGAGGACAACAAACCAAACATGTGGTGGAGAGGGCGGGAGGCCCCTGGGGCAGCTGAGGCCTGACCCTGCATGGGCAGCCTCGGGGCAGAGCCACGTGAGAGGGGCAGCGGCCCTGAGGGTCCTGGCGGAAGAGCCGGGGGCGCCCAGCAGCCTCCCAGGGCCCCGGACGGCCGGCTGCCGGCGGGTAACCATCCCTGGGGGCCTCGTTCAGCTGGGTGACATGCACCGGTCTTCCATGCTTCCAGCACACGTTCGCTGAGCCTCCAGGGCCCCGCGCTTCACTAGGCCCTCACAGTGCAGAAATGAATAGCGTGAACCTCGGGGCGGGGGGGCGGTGGATGTGGCCGCGGGGCAAATGGAAGTCGAGTTGCTGACCACTAACAGGACAGGTGCGGCCACTGAAGGGCACAGCCAGGCAGGAGGCACAAGGCATGAAGTATGTAACATGGTGAGGAATAGCATGGATGCCCATTCACTCTGTCTGGATTTGAAGCTGTGTGGCCTCTGGCAAGTAACTTCTCTGTGCCTCAGTTTCCCATCCATAAAATAAGAATGAAAAAGAGTACCTACCTCCCAGGGTTGTTCTGAGGATTAAACATGTGACTGTGCCTGGCACAAAGGAAGTACTTGTTAAATCTGAGTGTCTTTTCCATCATGAGTTTGGAGAACTTGGAGAAATTCCGTATGTCGGAGCAGGATAGGGAGACAGCAAGCCAGGGGCAGAAGGGCTGGAAGGGGGTACTGAGACGGAGGGCAGGGTCTTTGAAGCACCCCCAGGGAGGCACAAGCCCCCCGGGGTCTTTCAGAGACACAGAGGAGAAATGGCTTTCTACTTCTAATTTATAGATTTAAAAATATATTACATTTTTTCCATGATTTTTGAAGTCATGTTCCAATTACATGACCTACAAAACTAAAATTAAAACACTTTGGTATTTTTCTATTGCATAATTCAAGAGCTGTAGGAAGCTATTGCTTAAACGTGCATTTACTTGCGGCTAAAAGAACAAACAAACAAAAAATGTCAGAGTCTATTTTTTTGGCTCAAAAAAATACATAATGCTGGGGCAACTTAGAAAAAAAAAATGAGTTCCACAAAAGTAGCTTACCAAAAATCATAAAATTAGCCATCAAAATAAAAATAGTTGACATTTGCATGCTGATGTGGTCCTGCCTCTGAACGAAATGCCCCAGTGGCCAGTCATCCTATCAGGCCCTTGGCCTGGAAATTTGCCCTAAAAGGGCCCTGGGGGGCCCTGAGAGAAGAATGACCCAATTCCTACAGTCAGGGGAAATCTCAGTAGATCTTTTAGGTAATGAAGAAGACACTGATTTTTAAATTGATTTATAATACCATCACTCGTGCTTCTTAAAAATATATACATCCCTTCCCCAAAAGTTACATTTCTGCAAGTGAGGGATCAAAGGGTCACACTGCTAGTGGTGGGGGTGGGGGCATGACCCTCCCCCCTCCCAGCTCTTGCATGAAGGAGCAGGATAGCAGGGAGGACCGGGTCTCCATTGGTCCACATGTACTGGGAAGCAGGATGTTGTCTGTTCCAAGCCCTTCACCTTCCTCCCAGGCCCTGTCCTGGGCAGTGACCTTGGGTGGACCGGGCCAGCTCTCTCTCTTCTGTGCTTTCCAACAGGCATGGGTCCTCCTCTCTCCCATTCATCCCTCTGGCTAAGATTTGGGGTAAGGCTTGGAAAGAGGCAGCCCCATCAGGCCTGAGGCCTCAGCTGTAGTCTGGTTTCCAGAGTGTTTCGAAGCCTAGCAAGCAAGAACATGCTACTTTGATTTACTTGGCCATTGTAGTTTGGGTGGAGGCCTCCTTCCTGGAGTCTCTGGAGCCGGGAGAGGGCTGGGTCAAAGCCAGGCTCAGCATTCCTAGGGCCATGATGGCTTCTTAAAACCATCACAACCACCAAGCTGAAGCACACCTCGTCCCCCATCACAGCCAGACACGCCAGCACTGGACAGGGTCCCTCCACCATCACCAAAGTGCTAATGATGGGGACACGAGAAGGACATGGCAGATGCCTGGAGAGCCAGACTCCACCACCTCCAGGTACCTTCTCTCCCCTGCCCCATCCCACATCCTGGCTGCAAACCAAATGCTTCCTGAACTGCCCCAGAAAACTCAGCCTGGCCCTCTGTCAACTTTCAGAAACTTGGAAGCCAAACCACGGACACTTCGTCATGGGCCACAGGGTCAGGAAGACGAGTCCAGCATTCTGAGCACGAGAAGAGACAACAGACATTGCGAGGCCTGGGGAAGGACAGTTCTCATCAGAGGCCCAGGATGGCTTTGGCCCAAATCCTGCCGTGTCTCCAGGTGGCCCGTAAGCAAGAAGCAGCCTCAGGCTGATGAATGCCTATGTGACCTCTCGCACAGGCACCGTGAGCTCCCTCACGCCTCTCCTGTGCCACTTTCCACACAAGCTTCATAAAAATTATAAGCTACTTTATCAGGGGTTGCTTGGAAATTCTTGAGGCCTCTTAAAATGCGGAAGTTTGGAGAAGTGACTCCAGAAGGGCAGGAGGTGTCTGAGTGACTAAGTATCAAGCTGGCGACCTCCAGGCAAAATGCTGGGTCTCCCGATACTTCCAAGGGAGGGTGGCAACTGAGAGGGACCTCTCCTTTGCCGCAGCTGAAACAGAAAGAGTTAAGAAGAAAACGCTCAAAGGTCAGGAAATCCGATCCTGGATTTCCACAGCAGCCTTCCCTCTGCCCACACATTCCCACTAACCATCCAATGACAGGTTGAAGTCCTGCCAGATGCCACTTGAAAGGGGGTGGTTTGCTCTGTGCTTGCTGGAACTGCAAGTCTGCACGTCGAAAGCCTTTGATAAATGTTTGACAACACGACTCCTGCTCTGCTCTCCCTCCCCTCAGCCTGGATCAAGCATAGGGGGCCTGGGTCTCCTGGGGGTGGTGGGGGCACCCTGGCCTCTACGCAGACCAGCTGCACACATGGCCAGAGCCCCCACCAAGCTCTACTCCATGATAGTCCAGAGGACCGCAAGACACTTCTCCGCGCACTCACACAGCTCGTGTGCTGAGCTGTTACTGTGTGCCCGGCTCTGTGCCGGGCACTTGGCATCAGCTGGTCACCTGTCAGCAGCTCTTTGCTGAGGGCTTGTTGTGCCCGATGCTCTTCTAAGGGCTGGGGACACAGTGACCAATCAAATAGTGCCTTCCCAGCAAGGACCTTACATTGTCAGTTAGGGAGATGGTGTGATGTAACAATGGCTGGTGCCGGGCAAAACCGGAGGAACTGGGGCCTGATGGGGTAAAGTCCGGGGAAGTGTCAGGGGGGATGGAAGCCCAGCGGGGGCGCAGAAGTTGGAGGGGTCAGTGTGTACTGGAAGGTGCTGAATAGCCAGTTCTCCGCGATGCGTGCCTGGTTTGCAGCATGTGCTGATTTCCATGGTGTAAACGCTCCTTGTGGCAAATTTCATGTTACCAAGGTGATGCCACCAGATGTACTGTTGGGAAGAGATGCCACAATTGGCTCCTTGGTGTTGGTCTGAGCTGACTCAGGCTCTCCCCTGGGAGGTAAGTTGTCCCCATAAGAGGCTGCATAGTGTGGAGGCGAAGGCAATGAACTCTAAAGCTGGACAGACTGCGTTCAAATCACAGCTCTGATGTTTATTAGCTGTGTGATCTTAGACAAGTAATCTAACCTTTCTGTGCCTTGGCTTATCCTCCTGTAAAATGGGCACAACAAGAGTGCCTCGGAATTGTTATGAGTAATAAGTGAGTTTATATTTTTAAAGTGTTTAGAAAACATCTAACATGTAGCAAGTGATATTTAAGTGTTTTCCAAATAAAACATAGAAGAAAGAGGAGCACAGTGGTCTGAGTTCATGTTATGGAACCTTCTGGGTCCACGAACCAATTCAGAAACAGGTGCTATGTTATCAAAGCAGCAGAATGTCAGCCAATAGTGTGAAGGAAAACTTTTGGGTTTTGTTTTTTAAAATATATCATTAGTCTTTGGCAGAGTTCAGTGCTTTAAGATAGACACCTACAGCCTTTGAAGAGACAGGCTAATTTCTACCAGAGGGCCTTTGCACATGCTCTTCCCTCTGCTCTTCCCACAGACATCTCCTGGCTCATTCATGGTCCTCTTATAAGTCACTTTCCCAATGAAACTGCCTCTGACCACCTAATTTTAAATCGCATACAGCTTCCATATTCCCTTCCCGATTTTCCCATAGACATTGTTGCTAATCTATTTCATTTTCTGTCATGTCCTACTAGAATGTAAGTGCCATGCGAGTTGAGATTTTGACATTTTTGCTCACTGTTGTATCCTTAGTGCTTAAAAAGTACCAAAGCTGGTGCTTCCTAAGTATTTGTGACATGAATAGAGGACCATGTCGTTTCAGGCTAGGCTAAATTGTCAGTTATTAACTTCATAATATTCATGCCAAACTGCACTAAAGCTTTGGTTGTAAATTTGAACATTCTGGATTTTAACCTAAATATCAAGGCAGTTCAGGAAGACCTATCAATAAGATCGCCACCATACGATTAACTCATTGCTTCAACTCATCCTTGAATATTTTGTCTTACAGACTTTTCTTCATGCTTATCCCTCCCCCTGGACCTGGACAGGAATTACTGAGAATTAATATACCAGGCACTGAGTAAATAAACTTTCTCTACCTGTGAAGAACCCTCGTTTTCTACATAAGGAGGCTGCATCCATCCAAGGTGGCGGCTAGTAAATGGCTGAGCCAGCAATTGCTTGGACCTATCAAACTCTAACCCTGTGTTTTGTCTGCTATGTCATGTGGCCTCCAAGTACAAGTTCTAGCTTTTTGATTTATTAGTTTTGCTTTCTTTTCTTCCACAACAAAGTGGAGTTTATATACTCAAAGACCAATGTAGTTCTCTTTCCAGGAATGATACATTTTAGGCATTGATATCAATCAATTAATTGGTAGATGTCATGTTCCTCTTTTCTCCCATTTTTTTTTAGATCCCATGGTCTTTTGGTCTTAGTATTTTATTTTATTTTATTAGTTGGCTCCATACCCAGTGTGGAGCCCAACACGGGGCTTGAACTCACGACCCTGAGATCAAGACCTGAGGTGAGTCGGACACTGAACCGACTGAGCCACCCAGGCACCCCTGGTCCTGGTATTTTAAAATGTATCTACTTTTTCTTGATAACTAGCTTTTCTATCTCTGTCATTTACCTAGGATAATATATGCAAGGCATTGTTCTAGGAAGTACGTATGCAATAATGAGCAACACAGGAAAGTTCTCATGGTACTTTCATCTGAAGATAAATATAATTTTCCCCAACATTCATTCAACAAAATTTGATTGAATGCTCACTGGCGGCAGGACGCTGTTTAAGTACAGGAGATACAAAGATATTATCTTTATCCTCAGAGGAGTGTTCCACATAGTAGGAGGTATCTGTGTGAAGAATTAATAGCATATTGTAAAAAATTCTGCAGATTCCCCAAATGGTCAAATTGATAACAAGTAGTAATTACTTACCACTGCATAATGTAGCTTTTCTGCAGCAGCGTCCTCAGGCAATCAGAGCCCCTGCCTCTGAGCTACCAGGAAGACTTACACACACACACACACACACACACATGCACACACGCAGACACACATGCACGCATGCGCGCAGTAGATAATATCAGCATTTCATTTAATCTATCAAATGAATGATGTGTATGTCTCACATCTGTGTACATAAACTTTCTACTAACACTTCCTTAAGACATCTACAGTGCCTATAAAACACTATGGCTATTACCACAAGATACGTGTGAGCTATGATGAACTCTTTCAGTAATAACCATGATTAATTCATAATCATCATAACTCATTCATGACTTCCAAGAAAGTCAGGCTCACACTATCCGTGGTGCATTTCAGAATGTTTTTGCAAGCTTGGCATAACATAACACAGTAGCCACCTTTAAAAACCATGACCTGAATGGGAAGCATACTGACTGCTTAAAATTTTAGAAAACTGTCATCCCGAGGTCTCTGTTCTGGGTGCATTTGGGCATCAATACATCACTAGCTCTGCCTTGGTTGGGAGACTGACCACATGACCTCAAATATTCCAAACAATTCAAGAGTTCCAGGAATCCCTATAATATGGCTAGGTGGTCATTTTCTTTTGCAAAGTTTAGGCAGGAACAGGCCACCCTTCTCCCTTGTCCTCTCACCAGAATCTCCAGGGGCCACTGTCATCAGCACAACCTTGCTTGGCTGCAAAGGGACCCCGAACCACTTCCTCTACAGACTTGTAATTGCAAAAAACACCTCTTTTGTTCTTGACAAGCCAACAGGGTTTTTAAAAGAATTTCCTAGAAACTAAAGTAAGTTAAAAATTGATAGAATTGCCAGGTGTGACAAAATCATATACGGAAGAGGAAAATTTCACAATAACAGGGTTTAGCAAGGAGCCAGCATGATGCTACATAAGCAAATCCTGGCCTGAAGTTGTCCTACCACATTCAGAGCTGGTGGAAGATCTCATACTTTTCAGAAAATTTCCAGTCCAATTGCAGGTCTGAGGGACTTGATAGCTCCATTGTTCCTCTGGGATCTGGCCTTGCCTAGTACCCCTAACCCACCCACTGCAGGACTTGGGCCTCCTGTCTGTCTGTTCCTATAACCTGGTTTCTCTGTTGTCTAATCCTCTTTCTGACTGGTGTGTCAGAAAGCCAGTCAAGCTGGTCATAAGTACTGCTCAGCCCCTTGGTGGTGGCTCATGTCTGGTCTGGACACCTCAGCCACAACAGATGCGGCACACTTCTTACTTAGACCTTCAACACTCATCCGCTGACATCAGCTTCCAGAGGCCAACTCAGTCCCTCTCCTTAAACCTAATCTCTCAGTCCGCCCTGACTCTCACCTTGTTTGCAGGGGAGAGGCAGGCACGTGCCTTGTTCTGAGCTCAGCGAAGGACAACATCCTCCAGCTCTGGCCACCAGCTCCCGTCTCCTCTCTTGGCTCATCTGGATGGCTCATCCCATGAGGAAAGCTTCCATCTCTCCTTGAGTAGCTTGACGTACATTCTTAAAGTTCATGAGAGTTAAATACACATTAGAATAACATCCACACCTAGATTTGTCCCACCATGAGAAAGCATATGAGCATTTCCTCACAGGAAGATTTCCGAAAGTGCTGGCTCACAAATGGTTTTATTTAAAATGAATGTATGAAAATGTTTAACAATCATCTAGTAACAAGATATAAAAGTTCTTACTTATGAGATGAGTAACCATGAAAGTGAGACAATAAAAAGAGCAAATTCAAGTTCTTGATAATCATCTCATAGTCTTTTCATCACGGCATGACAAATATGGTAGGGAGGTAGGGAGGAAAAATAGATGTTAGCTTAACCCCAACCGCCCTAGGACACCAGCGGCCATTTGTTGTGTCCCCTCCCTTCTCCCTAAACGTGGAATCTAGGGAGCTGCCAAAATGAGTTCGTGGCACAAAAGGACAAATGCTGTATGATTCCTCTTATAGGAGCTACTTAGCACGGGAAAATCCACAGAGACACAGAGCAGAATGGTGGCAGGGAAGGTGGTGGAAAGTTCTCGTTTCATCAGTCAGGAGACTCGGTTTGGGATGATGAACAGTGCTGGAGGTGGAGGGTGGTGATGGCTGCACAACAGCACGAATGTACCTAACGCCACAGACCTGCACACTGAAAAATGGTTAAAATGGTACATTTTTATGTTACATATATTTTACCCCAATTTTTAAAGTGACAAAATTGAACACTCAGAACTCAGAAGTGTTCTCTTCCAATGAATTGTGTATTTTTGTCATTTATTTTACTTCAATTTAACAAACACGTGAGATGTCCCAGACGCAGAGCTAGGTGAGAGAGGTATAAAGCGAGTGGCCAGATGCGTTATTTTTGAACCAGGTGTGTCGTGTTGAGCCTCATAGTTTGCCTTTGTGCTTCTGTCTAGGAAACAACTTGAGAAAGTACTGAAAATGCGCACGTGTCGCAACTCCTGAGTGTGATGTTCCTGGCTAGTCTTGTCTGCCTTCTAGACCCAGGCGCCCACTGCTCACCACAGCCTCCATCCCCACTCCCGATCATGCCCTCACTCCGCCCCCATCCTCCCTAACCCCCATCCCCACCTTCACTCCCACCCCCACCCCTGCCCCATGCCCGTGCCCTTCCCCTACCCCTACACCCTGGCTTGCTCATGCGCGTGGGCCTCCAGGCTGGCCCCTGACTTTGTGGGCAGCAGAGGGAGGCATGTACCCCACACCCCTCAGACAGCCCCACACCCTGATGGTGTCTGTTTACAAATGTGTGGTTCCCAAAAGGTTGTTTTTCGTTACCTTTCCTTTTTCTCCTGTCCCACAATGTTCACCTCTTTTTTTTTTTAAAGATTTTATTTATGTATTACAAAGAGAGAGGGAGAGAGCCTACAAGCAGGCGGAGTGGCAGGCAGAGGGAGAAGCAGGGAGGGGCTCAATCCCAGGACCCTGGGGTCATGACCTGAGCTGAAGGCAGATGCTTAACCGACTGAGCCACCCAGCCTTCATCTTAAAGTAAGGAATATTGGGCAACTTTATTTTTGAAAAAGTGACTACCTTAAATGGAAAATATTTTATTTAATTTCACCCCAAATCTCTTTGACGGAAAAAAGACAGTTGTTATATTTTTATTATGGGGCTTATAGTTGAATTATCTAAAGACCTGTCAACATAGTAAATGGTTATGGTTAATAAATTTGCTTTTGGAATGTTGATTGTGTCTGTGGGAAACATTTGGTATCAGGAAAATCTGTTTATATTTGAACATTCACCATTTTGTACACAAAGTCCTTTGTATTTTACTGACCGTGAAAAGCCTCCTCCCTTTTCAAATGAAATAATAGTTCAAATCAGAATGTTATCACTTTGGGAAAAAAGTGTTCTTTCCAAATTCTATGAGCAGTGTTTTTGACACATTAATGTTCTTGGAAGGAACATCTTATAAGTAAAAATGTGGTTGTGAATGTGTGTTTGTGAAAAATCCTGCTTCACATTGATTAAGACTAGTTCAATTCCCCTCCAATTCCAGTGGAGTCAAAATAATTTTTTGGTGATGCAGAGAATGAGCTCCAAGAATATAACTGGCACACAATCAGTAAAAAGTAAACTTGGTGAAATTTTCTTTTAAATTTGGCCTTTCACTTATTTGAAAGCAAAACATTAATTTTGGGAAAAAATACGGATAAAAGCCACACTAAATATAAAATATAAGATGTGATGACAGTTTTCAATAAAATTTTCATATCATTTATATATTATTTGATCAGAACATTTCTCCCAAATTCCAAATACTCTTGCCTCCGATTAGCTCAAAAGTGACAGAATATGGACACAGTCTGACTTTCAATCCCTGTGCGGTGACAGTCACCAAATGACAGAGACTGTAGCAAACAGAGGGGCCGGGATAGTGTGAGCCCTATGGAGTCGAGGAGACTCTGCCCTTCACCCAGGTCCCTGGTTAGAGCTGACCCTGCTTTTCCGCTATGGGGGTGGGAGGGTGGGGGCAGTACTGACTGATGGTAGGAAGCTCAAGAAATGCAGAGCCTTTCTGTGCCCTGTCTAGGAATGGAGGCGATCAACACAGGCTGTACAGTTGTCCAGAGATCAAACAAAGTTGTAGCAGAAGGCCTTAAGATCCCATAAATTCCAACATGGTACACAGGCTGCTCATTACAGTTCTTTGATTTCCTTTTCCAGGCGGGAATCTTGTCCCTGCCCTTTCGGTCTATGGCATTGGGGAAGATCTGGTTGGTCTTTTGGGGTGATGTGATCTGCCAGTAATAGGACTGGAAGACACGGTGAGCAGCAGCCAATGAATAAAGCTTCTCCCGGAGGGACCTCCTCACACATGGTGACCAGTGCCTGGATGCTTCCATGGCTTCTTGGCTTTGCTCCTTCCTTCTCCTGGCCAATTCAGTGACCTGGGCTAACACAGGACAGGGGACACCTGAAAGGTCAAGTTATGCGGGGTCACTGAAGGCTTCCTATGAGGATGCGTTCTTGGAGGGCTTGGGGTAGTGCCTTGCAAAGCCCAAAGCATATCTCAGAGGGCTCTTCCCTGTACCCGCTTCAGAGCGGGCAGAAGCTTCGGCACCATGGGGAAAATCTCAGGCTCTTTTTCTCCAGGTTTTGGAATAGCTGAGTTGAAATAAATACTTGGGAAAACAAATTCTTCTTTAAATTCTCTTCCAATAAGCTGAACTGAGATTTAAGTACTTGTAAGAGGGGCTTTTGTACATTTCACCTCCTCCCTTTTTTCACAACAGTGAAAAACATTCCCTAAATGAAATTTTAGATGGAAGCCCAATGTGTAAAGTCTGTCCCCCAGGGTTGTCAACCCCCCCATCCCCATGGTGACCCCCAAGGAGGAACTCCTGGGAATCACAAGGTTCTGTCTGAGAAACACTGATCCCGACAAATTCCCAGGAACAGCCCCAGACTGGCCCTATTCGTTCCCTCTAGAGGCCCCCTCCATGCAGACTCAGACCTGTCGGAGTAGTGGGACCCAGCAGAGGTTTCCGCCCTGCCTGGGGGAAGGCAGGGTATCACGGATCCCTTTGGGAATTGGGAACTGTGGACTCTCAGACTAGGAATTTGCATATACATACAAAATTATACGTGTAAATTTAAGCGCTCCATGGATCCTTTGAGGCCCATCCATACAGTTCAGCTGCACCACAGTCCCTGCAAACGGATCTTTAATGGAGAGATTTCATTTTAGATTGTAGGCGAGACATGTTAGAAATCATTCCTTTACTGAACAAATAGCTTTTGAGTAATCACGATGAGTCAGGTTCTCTTCTAAATGCAGGGATTCAACAGGGACTCAGACAGATCAAGTCTCTGCCATTAGCGAGCTTATATTTTAGAGGGGAAGAGACAATAGAAATTGTCGAATAAATCTCATGGTGAGTTCTGATTCTGATAAATGAATGAAGAGAACTAATGGGTGGTGCTGGCGAGAGTGTGTCAGTGCCCCCACCGCTGCAGGAGGGAAGGATCCCTCCTGGAGACAGTATGTGAGCTGAGACCCGGAGGATGAAAACTCTCTAGGGAGTGCTGGGGGACAGGCAATCCAGGCAGAGTGAGCAGCAAGTGTGGGAACGGGGAGCAGGAGCCTGTCAACAAGAAGAAAGCAAGAAAGCAAGTGTGCCGGGCAGTCATGCTAGGAGACACACGGGGCGGGGGGGTTGTGGTTTATTCCTAGGGTAAAGGGGTATGTCTGGGTCTTGGAAGAAGGACAAGGACAAGACCATCTGCTTCCATGCACCCCACATAACAGGCCCCTGACGCCTTATTCAGTTCTGTTCCTCCAAGAGGATACCTCCCTTCTGCCTGGAACTGGCCTCATTCTGGTCCAAGTCTTCTCTCTTTAAGGAGAGGCAGCATCTCACCTCTCTGTGCATTTCCCACGGTGCTGCACACAGGGAACCGGTCAAATGTTGGCTCCCGTAAGTGTTGAAAGAAAGCAGTCGGCGTTGGTGTGGCCCAGGCCTTCCGCCGTGCCAGAGTTGGAGTGACTCCTGACCAGCCTAAGATCAACCTCAGATGAACACCGAGCCAAGAGCCCTGACTGTGGGGCCACCCAAAGGCCTCACTCTTTAGTAGGTGATTTCTTTACACTTGTGGGGTACAAGTGTTTTAAACACGTGCTTGTGCCAGCTGGTAAATTTTATAAACCAAATTTATTAACTGTGTAAACCATTAAATGTGTAAGTAAATAAACTTTTAGGGCTATTTGTGGCAGAGATTTCCTATAGTGCAAGATGAAAACTTGGCCCATAGCATTTAGGAGGATCCTACCTGTGGCCAGGACATTCCTCTCTGTCTCTCTGTCTCTCTCTCTCACACACACACATACACACGTGTGCACACACACCTGTGCTGCTGATGGAGAGAGAGAACTGGTCAGATGATAACAAATGCCATCCAACAACTCAGGGAGTCCCTGTCCCAGAGCCCATGGCTGGCTAACTCTCTGGCTTTGCACCTCTCGGTTTGGAGGGTGGCCCTACACCTCAGCTGCTTTGATCTTCCACCTGCTTTGGACGGCTACTGGCCTTCCAAAGGGACACTTGTATGCTGGTTTTCTATCTTGTTTTCCTAACTTTCAGAAAGAAACAAAAAGAATTCTAAAACTCTGAGCCAAACAGCTCCTAGAAAGAGGTGTGCCCAGAAGAATGGACTTGGTCCCTGGTGGTGGGTCTGGGCCTGCCTCCCATGCTGTGGCGACTCCCATGGCCACTGGAGGTAGAATCCAAGGCCTTTTCTAAGGTGCCTGTCCGATGACAAAGGCGAGTTGTAGGTAGGGAACCAAAGTCAAACAAAGAGGGCAGCGAGGATGGCGGGGCACTCCCTTCCCTGGCTTGGCCTTTACTGGTGAGGGTGGGGACTAGGAAGGGCTCACTTGGCAAGAGTTCACACAGGTATGGAAACACACCCTGAAGGATCCTGGGAACATCACTGTCAGCCCAGGTGTGAGGGATATAGGGCATGGAGAGGCACTCAGCAGGCCAATGGGCCGACCATCAAATGCTAGAAACCCTGGTAGCTCAGGAGAGTGACCAGAATTCTGAATACTGGAAAGTGGTATTCTGGTCAGAAATCCTGGGAATGCCCAAATCACCCCTCTTCCCTGTGGTTCAGCGGAGACAGGCATAGACACAAAAATGGAAGGGAGAAGGGATGTTGCTGTCAGATCAATCCACTTTCCCCACCCTCAATCCTAGAGGACTATAAGATGATTCCAGAAGGTTTACACTATTGGGTCAAGCAATGTCCACATGATTTTCATTTTAAAAATAGGGGCTATTTAGTCTCATATTATGTGAGAACACTTAGGCTTCTTCTGCCCCAAGCCCCAGAACAATTAAGGAATTGCATTTTCCCAGAATCGACCTCTCTCAATTTCACTGTGGTGTCCCTAGGGTTGGAAAACAAGATCTATGTACCCAAGTGTAAGGATAAGGGCAATTTTAAGAATCTATGCCTCTGGAGACATTTTCTAATCTATTCAAGAAGTGTCTCTCACACTTTCTATCTCCTCGTCCTCCAGGAAAATTCCTCCATTAAGACCGCTCAAAACTCAAATTGCACTGAGGTTGCAGATGTTTTGCCCAACAAATTCACAAGGTCAGCACGAAAGGACTAATCTGGAGTGGGTGCACATTAAGGAAATCCGTTCTCAAATACAGTTGACACTTGAACAACATGGGGGCTAGGGGTGTTGACCCCCCTTCATGCAGTTGAAAATCCATGTATAACTTTGATTCTCCAAGGCTTAACTAGTTGACCAGAAGCCTCACCGATAACATAGTCAATTAACACATATCTGGCACAGGTATTATATACTGTATTCCTACAATAAAGTGAGCTAGGAAAAGGAAAATGTTTAGAAAATCATAAGAAAGAGAAAATACATTTCCAGTTCTGTACATGAAAGCAACTTGCATATGAGTGGACCCGCACAATTCAAACCGATGTTGTTCAAAGGGTCAACTTTACTGCTAGTGGTAACACAGTAATGTACAAACTTTCTAGAAGGAAATGTGGCAAAGTGTACCAAAAGCTTCAAGCACCATGATACTGCTGGGCCCAGGAATTGCATTTCTAGGACTTTATCTTAAGGAAATCACCGTAAATGTTCGCAAAGATTAATTAGAAAGGTATTTAATTTCAGTGTTGTTTGGCAACAACCTAAATGTGCAAAATAAGTAGTAGGACGTTCTTTTGTCCAAAGGAAATGCCTCTTCCCTAGCCTCTAGTTTTGTGGGCTTTTCCTCAATCCTCTCAGCTTCTTTCCCAGAGAGTCACAGTGGTTGGTGAGTCAAAGGCCCTGTGCTTGGAGAAGCTGTTCCCTTTCTTCATCACTCTCCCCAGGGACAGTGCAGGAGCTGGGGACCCACAGGTTGTCTTCTTGAAGCTTTTCCTGAGGTGGGTTCTCCCAGTGTATGAACAGAGGGATGGAGTCCTCAAGCCCAATTTGTCTCTCACGGTGAGCTACGCCTCCCAATTTAGCTTTAATTAGGAATGCGGGTGAGTTTTTGGTTCCCCACATGCTGTGGAAAACCAATGTCAATGGTTTGGGGTAGGAAAGATGGGTGCTCCTTACTGACCTCTCTCAAAGACCCTCAGAAACATTCAGTAGAACTACATCATGACTACATTCATGAAAACCGGTATAGAAAAATACTTTTTGATTCCAATGGTCATATTTTAAAGCAAAAAAGCTGATCACAAAACAAGATGTAGTTCGTTGCTGAGAAAACTGAAGGGACACCAACATTTTGTGGGTATTTTCTTCTTGCTTATTTTTTGTACTCTAATTTTTTTTTACCCAAAGTTATGTCAATTTAAAAAAATAAGAATAAAATCTGTATTTAACAACTTACTCCGCTAATTGTAATCTCCTCTGCAGCCTTCCTCATGCCCCTCCCGGCTCCCTGGCATGATGGCACCCCTCTCCGTCCTCCCAGCCCTCATCCATCCTGTGCCAGGACAGTTCTGTTAACTCACTGTGTATGATAATCACTTATTTAGTTATCTCTTTGCCACTCGATTTT
The DNA here is from genome assembly GCF_002007445.2 of Ailuropoda melanoleuca. Taxonomy (NCBI): domain Eukaryota; kingdom Metazoa; phylum Chordata; class Mammalia; order Carnivora; family Ursidae; genus Ailuropoda; species Ailuropoda melanoleuca. Next base: position 65,468,297 of record NC_048224.1, read on the forward strand.
GAGCTCTTTTGGGCAGGGACCATATCTTATCCACATCTGTGACCACAGCAACTGGCAGGGCACTTGGTTCATAATTGGTGCTCAATTGATGCTCATCCAATGTATTTCTGAGAGGAAGGACAAATGACACTTTAATGAGGTTCCCAGTACCTTAAGGGTGGTGACAGGGGAAACAATGAGCAGCCAAGTCTTCTGTCAAGACTGAAGACATGGAGCGGGGCTGGAAGTAGGGAGTGTCATGAGCTCTTTTCAGTGGCAAGAGAGGTTATCCTCCTGAAGCGAAGGAAGGCAGATTCTCTTCCTCTGCAGGTGGGAAAAGAAAAGGCCCGCCATCCATGTGAGGCAGTTTGAGTGTGTGGTGGACTGGATGAACCTGGGAAGGCCCTCTCCATCCTCCGATTCCAAGGTTAAGGGTTAGGCAAGTGAGACTTAACTGCTTTATCATGGAACAGCCCCGCCCCTCAGCCTATACCACTTCTCACACAATGGGAAGCACCTGGACCTGGGGAACTAGCGATCTTGTGGGTAAACTGGACAGATATGTGTGGAGTCCTGCACCTTATGACTCCTCCACTCCCAGGCTCTAGGGGGTCAACATCTTTGTCTCAACGCAAGTGCAGCTGGGACAATTGTCCATTCTGGTAGACTCTGCACCTCACAGCACCTCTCACTGCCCCACAAAGCCACCATATCATAATCCCTCGTCTGTGGTAGTTCTATTGTTTTCATCTGTCCAGGATCCTTCTTTTGCTAACAGGGGGCCTACCGTGACCATTTCCCTCTGTGTGGCTGCCTTCCTTCTTGCTCACACCATTCTTCCAATTGACTGGACTTCTTCCACATCCCCGGGTGCACCTGTGACCCAGACTTCACTGATCTTCACATGACCCACACAGCAGAGTGCCCCTCCAGCTCCAGTGCCTGGCTCAGGGATGAACACCTGACCAAGACAGGTCCAATCAGAATGAACCCAGGGATGTGCTAGAGCCATCGTGAAACAGGTGTTCTCTCCCTGTTGGGGTCACTCATCTGTGGGACTGGAGTCTACAGCTGCTGTGGAGTCTGCCTGCAGTAGTGGGGTGGGGGGGACCTGCCAGGGAGTGAAAACCACAGAACACAGATAGCAATTTAGGAAAGAACGGAATTGGGAGGTTAGTAATTACTTAAAAAATTTTTTTAAATTTATTTTGAGAGAGAGAGACAGCGAGTGCAAGTGGGGGGCAGGGCAGAAGCAGAGGGAGAGAGAGAACCTCAAGTAGGCTCCACACTGAGCATGGAGCTCGACGTGGGGCTCGATCTCACTGCCCTGAGAGCATGACATGAACCAAAATCAAGAGTTGGACGCCTAACTCACAGAGCCACCCAGGTGCCCAGTAATTACTTTTTATTGGCTTTTTGGTCTTGGACAAATTCAAATTCTGTAAGCATATCCTTGGTTAGTAATGATAATTATGAATTATTTAAGTGAGGATCAGATAAGCTAATGTACATGAAACACAATGCAAACTGTAAAAAGCCATTTTCATTTAAAAGTTAGCAGGTCATTGTAACTGTGAGTGTGGGGTGTGTGTGTGTGTGTGTGTGTGAGGAGAGAGAGAGAGAGAATAGGAGGAGAAACTGGAAGGAAGAAGATAAAATTATAAGGAGCTGTGACCAGGAGATTTTCCCCAGCACCCAGCATAGCATCTGATTCATAGCAGGACACACAGAATTAATGTTTATTAAATGAATGAAATGCGAGGCAGAAAGAGTCATTGCAATAGAACAATGCTTTCTCTGAAAATAATTTCATGCAAATTTAATGTGATTGCTCGTGCTTTCTGTGGGGCTATGGAAATGTACTGTTTAGTTCTTCTTCAAGAGTCAGCAGTGGGGATTAGAGCTGACTGACAGCACCAGTTGCTAAGCCTTGAGGCCCAGCAGTGTTGGTAGGCTATGCTTCCCCCGGGGTCCTCCACTCAGTGACTGAGCATGGTGAGGGTACTAGTGCTGGGCCATTTCTGTTTCTACTTTTAACAACTTAATTGAGGTATAATTCATATACCACAAAATTCACTTATTTAAACTATATACTTCAATGGTTTTTAGTATATTGACAGAGTTGTGCAACTGTCACCACTAATTCTAGAACATTTTCATCATCCCTAAGTGAAACCCCACACTCATAATCACATTACCCATTTCTTCCACCCCCTAGGCAATCACTAGCTACTTTCTGTTCTCTCTATATTTGTCTATTCTGGACATTTTATGTGTTTGGAATCACAAAATTTGTGGTCTTTCTTACACTTAGCATAATATTTTCAAGGCTCATCCACATTGTAAAATGTAACAATACTTTTTTTTTTCCTTTTACTGACAATTAATATTCCACTGTGCGTATATATCACTTTTGTTTATCCACTTATCAGTTTATGAACGGGAGGTTTCTACTTTTTGGCTATTATGACTAAAATTCTTTTTTAATTTTTTTTATGTTATGTTAGTCACCATACAGTACATCATTAGTTTTTGATGTAGTGATCCATGATTCATTGTTTGTGTATAATACCCAGTGCTCCATGCAATACGTGCCCTCCTTAATATCCATCACCAGGCTAGCCCACCCCTCACTCCCCTCCTCTTTGAAACCCTCAGTTTATTTCTCTGAGCATTCGTGTATAAACTTTGGGATGGACAGATTTCACATACACATATGAATGGGTTATATTCATATTCATATAAATATTAAATATATCTAATATATTCAGTATATTCCTATTTCATTTCTTGGGTATATATCTAGGAGTGGAATTGCTGAGTCATATGATAACTCTATATTTAACTTTTTGAGTAACTACCAAATTGTTTTCCAAAGCAGTTGCACCATTTTACTTTTCCATCAGCAACATGAGAGTTCCAGTTTCTCCACATCCCCACAGCACTTGTTACTGTCTTTTTCATTCTAGCCATCCTGGTGGGTGTGAAGTGGTATGTTGCTGTTTTGATTTGCATTTCCCTGATGGTTAATGACGTGGAGCATCTTTTCACGTGCTTGCTGGTTAATTGTAGATCTTCTTTGGAGAAATATCTATTCAGATTCTTTGCCCATTTGTAATTGGGTTATTTGTCCACTTATTATTGAATTGTTAAAGTTCTTTATATACAAGTCCCCTATCAGAGACAGGATTTGCAAATGTTTTCTCCCATTCTGTGGGTTATCTTTTTGCTTTCTTGTTGGCATAAACTTTTCAAAATTGAAAAGTTTAAAACTTTGATGCAGTCCAATTTGTTGGTTTTTTTATTTTGTCACTAGTCCTTTTGGTGTCATCTAAGAAAACATTACTTAACCCAAGTCATAAAAATGTACACCTATGTTTATGGTTCTAGCTCTTACCTTCAAGTCTATAATCAAATTTGAGTAAATTTTGGTATATGGTGAGAAGTAGAGGTCCAATTTCATTCTTTTGTACGTGGAAATCTAGCTATTCCCGAACCATTTATGGAAGAGTATTTCTTCCCCATTAGAAGGAAATTAGCATTCTTGTCAAAAATCAATTGACCATAAATGTAAAGCTTTATCTCTGGACTCTCAATTTTATTCCATTGTATGTACGTCTGTCCTTACACCAGTACTACACTGTTTGATTACTTAGCTTTCTGGTACATTTTGAAATGGGGAAGTGTGAGTCCTCTAACTTCCTTCTTTTTCAAGATGGTTTTGACTATTCAGAGTCCTTTACATTTCCATATGAATGCTGGATAATTTCTGTGGGAGCAGGACCCTTCTGATGAGCAATTTTGACTTGGGGACTCCCCATTGGCGTGCCCAAAACTTTCTCAGAGTTCTGCTGAGTTGAATCTTCTTGCCTGATATTTATTCCCCACCCCTCTCCTTTTACAGGTGTCAGACCTGCATCAATGTCTAAAGGCTCTCCCTGCATCCTCCTGCTACCTCCTATTTATCTTTCACAGGCACTTCCCTCAACAAATCTCCTGTACATATAATCCTGTATCACCATTTGGTTCTCAAAGGATCTGAACTGGCTCCATTTCTTAAGCTTGGATTTTCTAAATCCCACTACAGACCCTTTGATACACTTGGAGATATATCAGTCAAAAATGGAAGAGAAAATTCAAGAAACTTCTAGAAAACACTTCTTCTTTTAAAGTGATATGGGCCCAAGATCGTCTTTGTAAGGAAACTAAGCAGGTTTAGCTCTGAAAGTCCCAACCTGTAGCCCTTCAACAGTAAGGGCTGGAATGGCCAATATCTCGGATGAAGATGAAGTAAGTCTTTTGGGCTACTTTTCATTTGATCACCCATAACCATGTGACATGACAGTTTTTTTTCCTTGTGCTTTAACCCAATTTTATTCTAGATTTATGTTATTTGCAGCCCAATACATCCTAACCATTGTTGGCAGCCTTTGGGTGCTGTGAGACACCTTCAAAGCATTCTTATAAGAAACCATTTCACTCAAGAAGTTCAAGTTTGCATTCTATCATTTTTAGTCAAGAAAGTAAAGAAAATGTGTTTCTAAAAATCCTATAGAAAACAGATAAATTGACAGTTATTTTGTATAGCAAGTGAAAATCAGTCTTCATTCTAACTTTCTCTATGTGACAATATTTAATCTACCTTTGAAGATGTAAAGACTACACAAAAAGTGGTTATATAGAGATTTAGAAGAAAAGTGAGGGGTAATGAGAATTATGAGCATTCAAATGCACAGGTACTTTCAAGAAGGTAAAATTTCCTAACAAAATAGAAAGGTTTCATTAATCAGGAAGACACACAGAAATAATTGCACTTCCAATCAAACCTTATCTTTTGAAGCCTGTCACCCATAGGAGTAAAGAAAGGAGGTAAACATATTTACCAGATTCAGGAAGAGAACTGTTATGGCAAAAGATAGTTTAGCAAGAACTTGCTAATCATCAGTGAAGCTTCAATGAAGATGCAGCCAGCTGGTCTACCACATACCAGACACCCTATTAGTCACTGTCACTGGGTAAGTAAAGATGAAAGGATACACATCCTGGCTTCAGTTTGTTGTGGGGAGATAAATATTGATGAAGTATAATTATAGATTTATTTTCTAAGAACAGTTTTACTGAGCTATAAGTCACATGCCATAAAATTCACCCACATAAAGTGTACAATGCAATGGTTTTGGTATATTATATTATTAACTTCTAAATATTATGCTAAAATATTTTTAACAAAATTTGTCATTTTAACCAATTTTAAGTGTATCATTCAGTGGCATTAATTACATGCACATTATTTTGCAACCATCATCACTATCTTTTGACAAAACTTTTTCATCCCTTGCTATAGAAACATTATTAAGGAATAATCCCATTTCCTCCCTCCCAGCCCCGGGTAAGCTCTAGTCTGATTTCTGTCTCTATTAATTTGCCTATTCTAGATATTTTATATAAGTGTAATCGCACGATATTTGTCATTTTATGCGTGGCTTCATTCACTTAGCGTAATGTTGCTGAGATTCATCCATGTTACAGCATGTGTCAGAACTTCATTCCTTTTTATGGCTGAATGACACTCCATGATATGGATATGATGAAATATTTCTTAAAAATCTTTGAAGCATTCAAGAGCGAACCATCTAATATGAAACTGGTTGAGATCCGGGAAAGATTAGGAATTTAGAGGGGTGAGCTTGGGCACTCAGGGTGTTTTGCTCTGAAAATGTTTGCCAACCTGGAAAAGACAGCTGTGCATTTGAACTGCACTTCTGAGAGGTCTGCTGGGCCATTCCAAGGAGTAAGGGTAAACTAGGAATACAGGTAACGTCCCCCCTGCTTTAGGATTGGATGCTGAAGGGAGGAAGGGTAAAATAGAAATAGAACAGCTCTTGCATGGATTTCAACATAGTTTTGAGTCATCTGGGTTGCCCAGAAAAATCACGAATCCTAAAATTAGAAGCATGTGATCCAGATTACTACTGCTTTGTGTGCTCTCTAGAGAAAGATGGCATCAAATTATTTCTAGAAGTAATTTTGCAAATACGGTCTCTAGTACTCAATAAAAGCAACAGGCATACATAAACAAGAATCAAAGAAACAACAGATACTGGAATTATCAGATGCAACTGTAAAGAAACTATGTTTATCATGTTGAGAAGAGTCAAATTTGAAATGTTCGGAAGGAAATTGGAAGCTATTAACAATGCCACAGCCAATTCAAAAAAGAAACCAGAAACAAATTCCAAAACTGAAAACATATAGCAATTAAGAACTTGGATAGATTTAGCATATTAAACCCAGCTGAAGATAGAATTAGTAAATTGAAAGATAGACCAGGCAGAAGCTATCTAAAATGAAGAACAAAGGATGAAAATAGAGAAGGGAAGGTAAGAGACATAGAGGATACATTGAGAGGTCTAACATACATTTCTTGGATTCCCAAAAGTACACTGGCCAGCACAATATTTGAAGAGATAACGGCTCAGAATTTTCCAAAACATGAAAAAATAGTTAATCCTCAGATCTAAGAATCAGTAAATTCCAAGCAAGCTAACTAATAGGTAATCAGTAAGATAAACAAATCTGCAGCTAGATACATTATAGTGAAACTAAAAAATAACAAAGAGAAAAGTCTTAAAAAGAGTCAGAGCAGGAGGGAATAAAAACAGATAACCCTCAAAGAAGCAAGACTCAGATGAGCTACTGACTTTCCCATAGCAACAGTGAAGCCAGAAGTTGGGGGCATAGTTTGCAGAGTGTGATGAAAAAGCTGCCAACAGAAGTCTCTACCTGATGAAAGTATGCTCTTAAAATGAAATGAAATATTCTCATGATGAAGCATTTGAAAAAAATAATGAACGAAATAAAACAAAGACTTAGTAGGCAAATGAAAATGGAGAGACTCTTCAGCAGATCCATACTGAAAGAAATTCTGAAGGTCATCTTTATTTTTTTATTTTTTATTTTTATTTTTGGATGAGTTGTAACAAATTATAACTTTATTTTTTTTAATGATTTTTTATTATATTATGTTAATCACCATACAGTACATCCCCGGATTCCGATGTAAATTTCGATGCTTCATTT
>NC_048224.1:65475455-65532731 GCF_002007445.2 Ailuropoda melanoleuca
AAGTGTAGATTGCTCTGGGTAGCATGGACATTTTAACTATGTTAATTCTTCCAATCCATGAGCATGGAAGGTCATCTTTAAACCCACAATGAAAGTGAGAGGTGCAGGAAAGAATAAAAAGCACTTAAGATAGTAAACATACACTTGAATCCTAGTGAATACTCACTATATGAATAATAAAAATTAAACATATAAAAACAAAAAACATAGTTTCCAAGCTAATAGAGGAAATAATTAAAAATGGAATAATAATGCAGTAATAATAGGGGCGCCTGGGTGGCATAGCGGTTAAGCGTCTGCCTTCGGCTCAGGGCGTGATCCTGGCGTTATGGGATCGAGCCCCACATCAGGCTCCTCTGATAAGAGCCTGCTTCTTCCTCTCCCACTCCCCCTGCTTGTGTTCCCTCTCTCGCTGGCTGTCTCTATATCTGTCAAATAAATAAATAAAATCTTTAAAAAAATAATGCAGTAATAATAAATATTAATAAAGAATACAAGAAAGGAGAAAAAAGAGAACATAAAATAGGTGAAACAAGCAAATCATATAGTAAGATGACTGATGTAATGGAAATTAGTATTTTAAATGAACTAGGTGATCCAGCTAAAAGACAAAGAATATCAGAATGTATAAAAGACACACCAAACATTTAAGGATATAAAAAAGAATGGAAAATATAACATGAAAGCATTAATCAAAAGAAAACTATGAAAGCTTCCTGGTGGCTCAGTCAAGCATCTGCCTTTGGCTCAGGTCATGATCTCAGGGTCCTGGGATCAAGCCCCAAGTCGGGCTCCCTGCTCAGTGGGGACTCTGCTTCTCCCTCTCCCTCTGCCCGCCCCCACTCACGCTCTCTCAAAAAAAATAAGTAAAATCTTTTTAAAAAATAAAGAATACTAGGAGCTATAATAAATCAGACAAAATAGATTTTAAGCAAAAAAGTGTAACTAGAGATAATCACATCTTAATGATGAAAAAAATTAAATATCAGGAAGCTATAACTAGCCTAAACTTGATGTTAGCAATATGGCCTCAAATCTATAAAGCAAAAATTGACCACATTACAATGGTAAATAGATAAATCCACAACTATGGCAAGAGCTTTTTAACACATCTTTTAGTAAATGGTAGAATAAGTGGACAAAAGATCAAGAAAATGGCCATTGCACCTAACAACTAGTAAAAACACATTGTTTTTAAGCACATAAAACATGCTTACTATGTTGACCAAATACAGGATGATTAAGCAGGTCTCAATACATTTCAAAAGACTGAAATAATACAGAATATGTGTTCTGACTAAACATAAGAAAGACTCACCTGTTAGACCACATGAGACTGTATTTTAAACTGAGTAATCATTATAATGAAAATACTCATGTGAAAACCCTTGGAATGTAACTTAAAAAGTACATAGAAACAGTTTATAGCCTTAAACGCATATTTTAGGAAAGATAAAAAGGTGGAAAATTAAAAATTAATGAGATAGGCATCTACCCAAGAAATAAGAAAAAGAACAGCAAAATAAACATGATGAAAGTTGGAGAGTATAATAAATAGTTCAAAAATTAATAAAAAGAAAACAAACACAAAAAAGGATCAACAATGTCAATAGTTTGTTCTTGGAAGATGAATGATATCGACAAATTTCTCATGGGTCTAATCAAGACAGAAAAGAAGACACACACACAAAAAAAACAATATAAGTTAAACGTGAGTTTAACGTGATTTACATGATCTTAAAAAAAAAAACACACACACACAACCTGAAAAATTGATTTGAAGAGGGATTTCAAAATTTGAAAAATCCCACCAACATAACAGGGCTTATGAGATCAATGGGATGGGGCAGAAACTCAAAGTCCAGGAAGTGACCACTAACAAAATGAACACATGAATGATGAGTCCCACAGGAGATCCCCTGATCACAGAGCATAAAAATAGGCAGGCACAGTGCTGGCCCATGGAGCATGGAGCACAGGACTGGGTATGATCTGACACAAGCTGGAGGGAGGAGGACTCCTTACATTCAGGCACTTGATTTTATGTTCTTCCCATAAAGCTAAAAGGCTCCTTCTCAGCTAAGCAGAGGGCTTTCTCCTTTTCTGCTGCTGTTTATAAGTCAGCTCCCACTATCTTGAATCGCCTTGCTTAGAAAAAGATCTCCCATGAACCCATCCAACATTCACATTATTTGTTATCACTTGCCTATTTTCCAAGCAAGTATGACCTAATTGGTGTGATGAAAAACACATATTGTAGCAGAACAGACTGTGACACAAAGGAAAATGAGGACATGGTTGAGAGTCTGGTATACATCATAAAAGGGCATCATCAACACTTTCATGCCAACACGATGTGGTCTGCTCTCACTCTTGAAGCTCGCACAGGCTCCTTGGCTTCCAGACTGAACTGGAACATGGGACTCATGTCCAGTTACTCCCAGGCCGGCTTGAATGTTCATCCAGCAGCTGGTCCCCTCATGATCAGCAAAGTTGGCACCCAGCTCTATGTCCTGAATGAAATTCCCCAAGAATATTATCTTTACCATCTTCTTCCCCATTCTGGCTGCCCCTGCCCCTCAGGCAGTCCCATCCATCCCTTTTTCCTTTCAGGCCAATGGAACATAAATCCCTCAAAGAGTTTAGGCTTTATCAACCAAAAGCCAGGTAAGGGTTTAAGGCAAATTTATATCTAGTAACATATCCTTCTATTCTTTAACTGAGATGTATATAAAATGCAGTGGAGTATGGGAGAAGATGTGCCTCTGTCTGGAGTAGCTGTGAGAAACCTCCCAGAGCAATTAGTGCTCCAGGTGAGACTTTGAAACATGTTCCAGGCTGGTTAGCAGAGGAGACAGACATCTTAAAGGTAAGGAAGATAAATCTGAAGCTAGAGAAGGAAGAATGGGTGAAGTACAGAAATCACAGGAACGTGGGCAAGCCTCTTAGGTATTCTTGGCAGGGCCTGGTACCCAGGAGGTACTTCAGTAAGAAACAACCACCAAAATTTAGAGAAGCATTGAGAAGTGTTTGCACTATATCCTAAAAATTCAGTCTTTTCCCTACCAAAGACTCCAGTCTAATCATTGGGAAGTGCAGAGATGAGGTTGTGAAAATGATGGTCTTGATTGTCAAGTCATAAAGTAAGAAGGCACACAAGCTAATCTAACCTTCCTCCCCATGCAGGACTCCCTTCTGAAGCATCCCTGCCAGATGCTTATCAGCCTCCACTCCAACATTTCCAGTGATGGAAGGGCCCATTTATCAGAATCACTGTGCCTGGGTGGCGCAGTCGTTAAGCATCTGCCTTCGGCTCAGGGAGTGATCCCAGCGTTCTGGGATCGAGCCCCACATCAGGCTCCTCTGCTAGGAGCCTGCTTCTTCCTTTCCCACTCCCCCTGCTTGTGTTCCCTCTCTCACTGGCTTTCTCTGTCAAATAAATAAATAAAATCTTAAAAAAAAAAAGAATCCCTGAGTCACTGTTAGCAGCCCAAAGTATTAGCAAGATAGCCCTCATACTGAGTCAAGACTAGACAGCCTCTGTGGCTTTAGGTCACTGACAGTGTTGCCCTTCTGGAGATCGTAGCTAAGTCTGATCCCTCCTCCCATGTTGCAGTTTTAAAAATGTCTGCAGAAGGCCATCATGTCTTTTCTCCAGGCTCTGTCTGGTTCTTTTCCCTATTTCTCATTTATCACGCTAATAGAACTTCCATTTGACTCTCGTCCTTGGATGAGACCTGCTTTGTTAAAATCTGAATTAGTCAGGGTTGTCTAGGAAAACAGAACTAATAAATATACATTAGGGGAGGTTCGTCATTTGTATTATTCAGGGCTTTGACTGATTGGATGAGGACCACCCACATTAGGGAGGGCAATCTGCTTTACTCAAAGTCCACCAATGTAAACATTAATCTCACTGAAAACACCTTCACAGAAACATCCCCAATGATGTATGACCACCTATCTGAGCTCCATGGCTCAGCCACGTTGACACATAAAATTAGCCATCACAGTATCTATCTTGAGAATGTGCTGCATAAACCCAAACACAGCAAGCTGGCTGCATGACTGCAAAGCCCTGTGATGGGTGAGGAGAGTGTATTACATCATTACGCACTCTTCACATACCTCTGGGGACAATGTGGACGGATCCATCTCTATGCTCCTCAGAGGCAGATGATCGTGGGATCCAATGGGCATTATATGTCATCCCATTGCTCTTCTTCCCACTTTCCTGACCAGGTTTCTTGACAGACTATCTATACTGATTGCTTCCATTTCTTCATCTGTTATCCTTAATTTCTTTTCATCTCATTTCTCTCTCCACTCACCATTCCCTTAGGTCCTAAATTTAATGGGAGCTATGGCCCGGCATGCCCCTGACTCTCTGCAGCACTGGACACTATCGCCATCCCCACCCCTTCCCTCTCCTGGCCGACGTGATCCACCTCTCTTCCCATTTTGTTCAGTTCAGCAACTTGCAATGGCTGTGTGTCACCCACTGCTGGGTGCTGGGGACAAAGAACCGCTCAGACCTCATTCCCCTTCAGTTCTCTAACTCTGTCTCTCTTCAGGCTCTTCCCTTTCGTGGTATAGAAGAAAAAGCACAGTAATATATAGATTGCACAGAACGCCATAAAATATGCAGTATCCGTTCACTAAAAACTGAGCTACTACAACTTGCAAGACACTGTAGGAGACCCACCCCCAAACAACTAAGATGTAGCCTTTCACCTTTGGGAATTAACGGTCTAGTAGCAGGAGTCATAGACATGTTCACAAATACATACATTATCAAGCAGAAGGCACAAGAGCTCTTAAAAAGATTTCATTCTATGCCTTAAGTCAAGATCAAAGGAGAGAAACCTGCTTACGGTCTCAGGCAAGTGGCATCTGAGTTGAAAGCTGACGAGTATAGGATTTGAGCATATGGACCAGAAGGGAAGGAAGGACATTCCAGGCAGAAGCGGGTGCATAAGAAAGGCACTCACAAGGTGAGACGGAAGGTCCACAGGGCCCAGAATGGGGGTTCAGTCTCATGCTAAATGTTCTGGCATTGTTTTCAAATATTCGACAGGGACGCAGTGTAAGGGTTTTCCGGTAGCAACATGACATGGTGAGCAACATGCTTCAGGAGGGTCCTCTACTAGCCACTGCGATGACCAGGATTGGGCCGTGATGGCACCGGTTCAGGTGGCGGCAAACGGGGCTGAGTCAGAGGGAGGCTTGGGGAAGTGGGAGGAGAAAGCTAGAGCACCGAGCAGAGGGAGGATCTTCAGGGATGGCCCCGATGGGGCGGAGGAAGATCAAGGTGAGTTCTTGGTTCAGAAATTCGGTGACTGAGAAGACAGTGCTGCTTTTAACAGAAGTGGGGCTTTTAAAGCTACATGTAATGATGGCTTCAAGGAAGAGGGAAGACTTTCTCATGTGTAAAGCCTGGGTATCTAAACACTATTGCTTGTGTTCTGTGTACAAATGAGGTACCACTGAGGAGATGAAGTTTTGGACTTCTGGACTGAATGTCTGTGTCCCCACAAATCACGTGTTGAAGCCCTAATCCCGATACGATGGTATTTGGTGGTGGGGTCCCCAGGAGGTCATTAGGTCATGACAGTGGAGCCCCCATGAGGGATTAGTGCCCTCAAAAGAAGAGCCCAGACTAGCTTGCTCTCTGCCATGTAAGGACACAGGGAGAAGGCAGCTGTTGGCAACTGGGAAGAGAGCCCTCACCAGAACCAGACCCTACTGGCACCCCGATCTCTGACTTTCAGCCTTCAGAACTGCGAGAAATAAATTTCTGTTGTGTAAGTCCCCCAGTCTGTGGTACTTTGTTGAAGTAGCCGGAGCTAAGACGCAATTAATGCCCTGAATGAATCCTTTCCTGCTTGAGCTGCCTGTAGGGGCTTCTCCTCCCTTCCCTGAACTTCAGGGGACATGTGCATCCTCATTTGGTGGGGGAAGGACACGTGAAGCCCATGCCACAGCCAGGACCACTGACTCAAAAAAACAGATGTGCCACAAAGGGTTTATAAAGGACAGGTCTGTCAACAGGGTCAAGAGCAGCAGAAAAAGTAGGGAATGTGACAATGAAGATAAAGTAGGCATGGCAATTCGAAAATCACCTCAGAGAACACTGTCTCGCCAAGCGGTAGAAGCCAGATGGCAAAGAGGAGCTGGAGGCCCAGGAGGCCTCTCAAGAGGTTCTGGAAGCAAGGGGGTCAGTCCATGGTGGTGTGGGGACACGGATGAAGCGTCTTACGACTTACACTTGTCACTAAAGCTATTTAATCACGACCATTTGAAACCCAAATGGCTTTTGAAGTTTATAAACTATGAACATTACTTAAAAACCCCATAAAATCTGCAACTTTTAGTTTGTGGGGCATGTAAATACAAAATCATCTGTCTAGTTTTGAGTTTTTCTAGTTCTTTTGGGCAGTAATTTACTTGTTTTTCCCGGAATCCTTTGTTCATTCATTTCCTGAGAGTGGACTTTCTTACTTCAAAGTGGACTCAGGCAGATCTGTCCACGTGACTTGCTGAGTGTCCATTTCAGTCTTCTTGTTCTTACCCATCACTTCCCACAAGAGCTTCCTGAAGACCTACTTGCCCTTCGTATCCTCGTCTGACCCGCAATGACACACTGGAAGTCCCTTGATTCTTTAGCACCTATTGACTACACTGTTAGCAACTGGAGGGCAGGATTCGGATTTTATTCAGCTTTGTATTTCTAGCACCCAGGACAGTGCTTAACAAGCAGTATGTGAATCAGTCGGAACAAATACCAACTGCACTGAGAATCCACACATGGATGGGCATGAATGAGACAAACATACTACACATGTCACACTTCCCATCACGCATGTTTTTACATGTTCCTTCCAAGTGATCCGGAGCTCAGCTACTCTCTGAACCGTTAAGGACTGTACAGTTGTGTCCCCTGGCCTTTGATCTCTCAGGAGCTACAGGGCTTGCTAAGTATTTTAAGGTGATGTCTGATAATCAAACCAAAGAACTGCTGGCCAACAGTGATGAGTGTCCCCCGCGTCCTGAAGATGTGCCCTACACAGCCCTTCTTTACATTCGTGACTCATTGCTCCGAAAGCACTGTGGAAAATCGGATTTTTCACCTATTGTCTTAGTCCACGCAGGCTGCTATAACAAAATACCACAGACTGCGTGACCTGTCAACAACAGGTTGTTGTTGGTTCTGGAGGCTTGAGGTTCGAGATCATAGTATCACATTTGACATATGAAATTTGGGAGGACACAAATGTTCATACCATAGCATGTGTTCTGGCTCTTATTATTATTAGTTTTTTAAATTTCTAAACTACAAAGCAAAGGGACTTTGAGAACACACAGTGAGCGATAAGCTTGCCAATGAAGAGTCGTCTGTGGTATGGAACTGGCTTATTTCATAAACAATCTGCAGATTATTAGAAACACGCTGTGCTATGTAGTTGTCCACACTGCTTTCATCGTCTCTTTGTGCGCATTTACGATCTTGCTCTCAATCTACATGCTTTTTCTCCGACTGTAACACATGGATAATGCAGGTCTCGCCTCTTCTGATGCATGTGTGTCTGTATCTTTGAGTGAGTGCATCACCTTCAGAAGACGCCATCGTCCTGGTGAAGAAGAGAGTTTACAGGCTTACAAGACATGCCATAACCAGGACTGTCCTCCACTTGCTGGCTGCCCTGCAGATTGCGGTGAAGAGCTTACCTCTGTGCTTCATTCCTACTAAACTCTGTGTAACTTGGGATGCCTTTGCTGGAAAACAACTCTGGTTCAACTGTGACCTCCATAGGGTTGTGTCAGGCAACAGGTCCCTGACATGCTGTCCTGTCGGGGGTCATCGCTTTTCGAAGCAAGAGAAAGTAGGACAACCAGGCCTTCTTCTCTCCTTGCCTTTTTTTTCCTAAAAATAGGAAATCCTTCTGACTGCTAGGCATAAGCAATTACAAAAGACTGAATGTGAAAAGCATTACCTGAAGAGATAGAAACACAATTTGGTACTAAATTTAATGTATTTTTACTAAATTTATAAATCTTAATAAATCAACCTTCAAACATTTCTTTGAGTTAAAAAGCTCAAAATGGAGCTCTTCAGAGCAGCTTGACCTCACAACACAGGCAGGAAGGTTTGACAGGGTTTGCTCCTTTCCCAGGGCAGGTGTTTTCTACCTGCTCCCAGCTCACGCAGGGGCCCTCACTCCCTCCTCCAAGCTCTTCCCTAACAGCTTTTTCTCCCACATGACTGCTAAGAGAAAACAAAAATAACTTTGTGCTTGATGCCGAGTCAACATAAAAAGCCATAAAGACAATTTCCCCCAATGTCCAGGACGTTCACTTTGAGACTTCCCACTTCCTGCTATCTGCAGATTAGCTAGGACTTGTATTTCAGAATTAAAGAAAGACCTGGCTCGGCCACTGAGCACCACTCCCAGTGAGTAAAGCCTTTTCTGCAACTAGCCATGTAAAGGACGCTGGAGTAAAAAGTAACAAGAACAGTGGGTCAAAAGAGGTTTCTACACATATTCTAATGCAAACATACAGCCATGCTTGGGACTTCTTTGCTAAGGCTGGTTTGGTCCTGGTTTCCTTGGTGTTTCTTTAATTTACTGTTTTCATACATTCAAAAACAAAACAAAACAAAACAAAAACATCTCCTCACTGGTCCTTTTGTGAATTCTTCTTAAAGCAGCGATAGGAGCAAACAGAAATTTCCATAAATCTCATCACTGTTAATAATAACTATCTGATGGATTTTAAGAAGTTTCCAGAAGGATCGATTTCCAACCTTCCATTCCTTCTGTGTTTCAAGCCCACTTGCACAATATTTCCTGTACCTGCTCCTCCTTTTCATGTCCTCGAATGCTTATTGCTTTATGCCCGACCACACTGGAGGCTTTGACTGATGTTCTAATATACATCTGGCACCTGAGATTGGCCAGACAGCTGAGTCAGAAATGCTCCAGGCCTTACTGAGACACATACCTAAGGAATGGGTCAAGTGAGACAGGGAATGAAGTGCGAACTTCAAGGATAAGGGCCTGGAGAGGAGCGACTAACCCTTTTGGCAGGGTTTCTACTCAGCAACTGGAAAGAATGGAATGCCACTAACCAAAACAGTGACTCAGGAGGAGTATTTGGGACAAAAGAGGAGTTTGATTTTGAAGGTTGACTTTGATGCGTCTTCAAGATATACTGGTAACGCTGACAGCTTGAGAAACACCTGGGATTCTAAAAACAGCATGCCACTTGACAACCCACGTGGCTTCTTGATGCTCGGTGTTTGCATCATGGAAGGGAACATGTATAGACTATTCGGCCTGCTACTTGGGGACCTTCCTATGTCAAATGCATTTTATATTCAAGCAGTAAATATACTTATGTTTTCTGGGTCTTTTATATATTACTTTTTTATATTCTGGAATCCTTTGTTATTTCATATTACAAAAAAGCTGAACTGTGGTTTGCTTTGCTAAGGTGAATTAACCACACTGATACCACAGGAGCTCTCCTTTGAGTTACTTTTCCAATCCACACCTACTATCTATTACAGGATGTTGCTTAAGGCCTGTCCCTCTGGAAGGATTCCCTAACTAGTACTCTTGTGGGAATGAAGACTCGCCATCCACGTTTTTCACCATCCACATGACTCCATGTGCTCAAGAGTTGGCTTTTACAGGTCTCTTCCAAGTGTCACTCTACTGGGGGATCATTTACCCATGCCAAAGAATCGCTGTGAGGATAAACTATTTAAGAACAGGAACACAGTGCCTGCAGAGGGCAATTCGCCACAGACCGAGGGACTCTATGCTGGCGCATCTGGATTTCAGAAAGGCACCTGACACAGCTCTCCATGATCTTCTGTGTGTGGATGAGATAGAGAAATGTACCTGGAGGACAGCTCACAACTGCTGGATGATCATACTCAAAAGATGAAGGTTAAGTAATCTATCAACTTAAGAATGGTCACTAATGGCCCACCACCGCTTGTGCCTAGTTCTTGTTTGCTCACACATTTTTTTGTCAAGTTCGAGGGGCGCCTGGGTGGCACAGTCGTTAAGCGTCTGCCTGCGGCTCAGGGCGTGATCCTGGCATTCTGGGATCGAGCCCCACATCGGGCTCCTCCACTGGGAGCCTGCTTCTTCCTCTCCCGCTCCCCATGCTTGTGTTCCCTCTCTCTTTGGCTGTCTCTATCGCTGTCAAATAAATAAATAAAATCTTTAAAAAAAATAAAATAAAATAAAGTTTGAGTCATGACTTAGCTGAGCACATTTACCTAATTAAGCGGCACATTTACCTAATTCCTCCCCTCCCCATCACCACACAGTTTAATATCAATTTCTGTCAATGAATATTCCAGAATGTCTGTCTCTCCTCGCCATCCTATCCCAATCTGCCCTAATGCAAGTCCTCGTCTTTCTGGGTCTGATGTTTTAACATTACATCATATTTTACTTCATCTTCTATCTGTCCAAGGGCATTGGCCTCCTCAAGCAGAAACACGGTGTATGACAGAAGGCTCTGTGGCCTGTGCGGGTCATGTAACCATGCAACACTCCGTGTCAGTGTCTACATGGACACCCGAGTCTGCAGAAAATAAGCACGTTTCCCTGAAAACTTGTCTGAAGTGGGAAAGGCAGTGGCCAAGGAGCCAAAGAAGCTGCCTCTAGTCCTGCATCTGCCAGTGACCAGCTCTGCGACACTGGACAAGTCACCAAGCCTGCCTGCCTCACTAGTAACACAGTCACGCTATCCGCCCGTTGCCTCCTAGGGACGAGCACTGCGTGAGGTAACTATATGACATGGTTCTTTGTGAACTGAAAAATGCCATGTACGTGTCGAGCACTACTGTTATTAATAGTTTATCTCAGTCACTTCTCCCAAATCAGACTAAACCTTGGGTATTAATACAATTTTTGACTACACAAATTGTTCCCTGTATGTTCCAGAGACATTTTCTGAATTTGCTTCCATCAGCCAAGCATTTCTTCAGAGTTGGAAGAATGCTTTAAATTTGGCTGTTGTGAATATTACAGTTTCTATAAATTTTAAGTTATTAAAATTAACACATTGTCTACCTTAAAAGGTTTGGGAATAGAAGAAGAAAGGAGAAAAATAGAAGGCCAATATCCCAACACTAAAGAGAACCACGTTAACATTTTAGCCATTATCCTACAGTTCTTTTTAGTGTTTATGTATTCGTAAGTACTTTAATTGGATTTTTGGAAGCTGGTGCTATATCATAACTACAGGAGAGAATTTTTCCCAGAGGAACTGCTGTGCACTTATGGGCTTATTCCCATCATAAGGAAAAGCATTCAAAATAAAATAATTTGCTATTATGATTTATCCAGCTGTTATTGTGAAAAGAGGCAATGACCCCTCTGCATTCTTAGAAGCTCCGTAGAGATTTCCTTTCCTTTGATGCTTGGACTAAATTACTTTTTCTTTTAGCCATTTTTAAAGAAAGGTACAAAGCTGGGATGTTTCCTGAGCCCTTGTATATCTGAGAATGCCATTTGGCATCTCGGCCTTTACCATTCAAAACTACTTTTTTTTCATTGTCCTGTGGCATTTAATGGAGATGCACAATTGCATAATTTTTGTTCCTTGTGTAAGCCTATTATTTCCAGCTGAATGCTTTTAGCAGTTCCTTCCTACTTTTGTGAAAAATGTCATCAATAGGTACTCCAGAAAAGGGGGTTGGGAGTTCTATAATCAAATGCTTGGGAAATACTGGTGTCTAGATGCAGTGCCAGAGATGTTCTATAATTGTAGGATTGCTAACCTTCGATCCTCAGCGTTTCCCAAATGTGATTCACAACAGGACCCTTTTGAGCTCGCAGAACACTAAGTAACAGTTACTGGTAAGGGCTCTGCAAAGCCCAATCTGGGATACGCTGGTTTATAATTGTAATTATATTTATAATTAAACTCTCAAAAGAAAAGGCAGATTGTGTCTAGGCAAGGGTCTCTTTTCACTGTTTTCTTTGTTTCAGTTTGGAATGCAGGATTCTCTTCTTTTTTCTTTCTAAAAATTGTTGTAAAATATACATTACGTACAATTTACCATTTTAACCATTTTTAAGTGTTCAGTTCAGTGGCATTAAGTACATTCATGTTATTGGGCAACCATCAGAGGTTCCCTTTTAAACTGCACACTCGTTTTTTCTTTCCATCTTGGAAGTTTCCTTAAATTCACCAAATAGCATGTACTCGCCAGAGCACCTACGCTGCGCTAGACGCTGTTTTGAGCACCGGGAATACAGGAGGATACAAGAATTTGTGTTTGGTTTTTACCTTTGCTCCAACTGTTCTGGCTTCATCTTCAGGCATTCTATCATCCGGAGGAGGTGGCTCTCCACCCTGCTGCCTGGCCCTCTGCTCTCACCACATCCCTTTGACCTACATTCTGAGATGTTTCCCAAGTTTGGCCTCAACAACTTTGCTCTTTTTTTTTTTTTAATTTTTCATTATGTGATGTTAGTCACCATACAGCACATCCTTAGTTTCTGATGCAGTGTTCCATGATTGTTTGTGTGTAACACCCAGTGCAACACGCATGCTCTTTTTTGCTCGGATAATGCTTTAAACCATTGGATAACGTTTCCATTTCTCTGTATTTCTTCCTTCCTTAGTCCACCTATCTTCTTTTTTAGCTTGTCCTATCACCTTATTTCTGCTCACCCTTTCTTCTATGGTTTCATTAATATTGTGTTTTCTCAAATCTCATGAAGCATACCAGAGAGGTTTTCTATGATGTGCTTTACTTCCTTTAACAAAGAATTTTCTGAGTTATGATCTTCCAGGCAATCTCTCCTTTTCCTTTCTTCTGAAGAATGCTTGCACATAGGTTCCCCACAGATTTTTCTCCTCCCACACCTTCAGCTGAAAAGGGACTGGTAAAGACCCAGAGCTGTCTCACTGTCGGTGCACCTGTGACTGGTCAGAGCAACTTTTCAGACGTACTTATGACTGACTGGCAGGTCGATGTCAATTTCTTCAAGTCCATTCCTGGGACAGAGTTAGCATTTGTGTCGTGTAACTTTATCAGTTAAGATCTTCCCTCACTTTGGCTCAGAGACTGTGAAGAAAGGGGGTGCAGTGCAGACACAGCTATATTCCCCCTGGGCACTGGTACTGGGGTTCTTCCTGCTGCCATCATCCCCCCAAGCCTTGTCCTCCCTTAGAGCTCTACTGCTACGCTTGCCCCACTTCCTGCCCAAGTATTCTCCGAGAGATGCAGATTCCAAGTGTTCCCAGACTGAGAAATTCAAATGGGGAGCAGCTGGAAGAGGGATAAATGGCAGCCCCGTGGCTGAGGTGAAAGTACCGCCCAGGTAGTGGGCCAGCAGCTTGGCTCTCTGGCTGGTAACCCCCTTGGGTTTCTCAGTGCAAGCAGGAGGTGGGGACAGAATGAAAAGTCTCTCCACCTTGCATCCAAGGGGATCCGGCATGCCTGGGTCACTGACATTTCTTCATCTGGTCTCATCTCTTTCTGGGATTGTAGAAATTCCTCCAGATCCTGTGCATTGTCTGGACATGTGTCCTAGTTGTGGCGATTTCAAATCTGGCCTTTTTGCACCATCTTTGGTCATTTAGTGAGAAGTCGAAGAGGCTGCTAGCAGATGTCATTTTAAGCTAAAGTCTATAAATAAATTCTTGACTTTGATGGTGGGAAAACCACACTGAAGAATTTCTTTTCTATTATTAACACACAGTGATACGATATGCAAGAATGAAAAGCAGATGGGTTCAGGATGAAGTCAGACACAGTATGAATCCCCCTTTCCTCATTTATGCTGGATCTTGGCACGTCACTTGTTAATTGCACTTATCTTTGTACATTCGTAATCAAGCCACAAAAGCACAATTTCAAGTCCTCTCTGTTCTGAGTTCATCTGTGTAGTCTAAGCACGCAGAGCAACTCAGTGCAGTCAACTATAAGTACTCTGGGAACCACACTTCCTCCAAGCGCATTTTCCAATGGTAATCATTCAAAAGGACTATATTGTGTAACTCTCCCGAAGACTGTTTCAAACTAAAGTAAGTTTGCTTTTAATTGAGTCTCTAATTCAACCAATTAGAGATCGATGCAAGGGGAAAAGTTCAACAGGAGACTGGTTGGCTTAAGGAAGTGCCCATACCTTGAATTTAACAACACAAGGCTCTAGTTTTTATTAGCACACTGAGTGGATTTCCATATGTTCAAAAATCTGCCAAACAGGCTAAAAGCCAGCATAATTAAAACAAATTATTTATTCCAAGTTCCATCAGTTAAGGGTTTTCAGAAGTTATTACAAAAGTGAATACTGAAATCCAAAACAAGTGTTCACAGCTGTAGCATTTACAACAAAGTTCATATCTACACGACCTTGATTTAAAAGAGCCAAGGTACTTCCATCACTCAGAATCCATGAGGAAAGTTTCAAAGTCCGGATCCAAGTCGGAAACAAGGGCACTGACAAAGTCATCAACAGAAGGGCACTTCTGAAGCATACCTGCAAACAAAGAAAAGATCAGCCAGCACATCCACCTGCAGACAATAAAGAGGGACAAAGACACTATACACGAGGGGAACGTTCTGGCTTTTTGAAATGGGAGCTTGTATGACCTGCCTATGTAAAGATTATAAGAAGTCATGAGTGAAAAAAATTCTTGGGCAGTGGGTAGACCCTGAGGCTATTTATGATTTTAATATATTTTTACTATCTAGTCAGCAGTTAACATAGAGATTTAGGACCAAATTCATTTCCCAGGAGTTTTTATATTGCAGCTATTACTATATACTTAGAGTGATGTTAGAAGGTAAATTTTTAGTTATCTTTGAGCGCATTGGTTCTGAATTTAATAGGTTTAGTTGTTTATCAAGTTTTATTATCAAGTTCCATACACTTTAAAATCAATCAAATGTTATTCTTTTGTGGAAATCTTGTATCAGAATCAAGTTATTGGCTTTCCTCCAGATTTTCCTATTTTGGAGAACTACTAGCTTTGCAACTTTCTAACTGGGTAATGAGGAAGTCAGTTAAAAATCTCTGGTACTCAGATTTCCTCATCTAACATTCAAGGTGGCTATCAAAATAAAACAAGAAAATGTAGTAGAAAACAATGAGGCATGTGTCTAGCACATATTCGTAATTCAGTGAAAAGCTAAATCTATCTCTACTCTTCATTCCAAAAAAGCCAAAGACGAATATTCTGTTGCCTTGACCTATATTCTTGGCAGATGACACTAACTCAAGGGGTGGACAGTGCTCTGTACACTGGCATTTAACTTGGTGGTGGATCTCATAAAACTCATTCCAACACGGAGACATTAAAAGATTGCCAGAGTCCTCTATTACCATCTCAATCTTTAATGCAATTCAATACAATATACCTTGAGAATTTGCTGTGTGTAAAGGATCAGGCCAGGTCAGTCAAAGACAAACAGGCTAAGTCACAATATGACTAACTGTAAAAGCTAAAATTATGAAGCATGTTGAAGAAAATACCTTTGTGACTTTGAGGTAAGCAAAGGTTTCTTAGTACAAGAAAGTAATAACCATAAGAGAAAAAAACCCTGCAATATTAGATTTCATCAAAATAAGAAACTTCTATTCTTTAAAAGAAACAATGAAGAAAATGAATAGGTAAATGACAGAATGGGAGAAAATACTCAACATAATATATATCTCATATTGGATTGGTATCCAAAATATATAAAGGATTCCCTCAACTTATCATAAAAAGAATTTTAAAAAATTTAAAATGGACAAAAGATTTGGGTGGACCTTTCATGAAAGAAGACAACCAAATAAACACAACTAACAGGCACTGAGAAGATACAACATCACTGTCATCTGGGAAAAGAAAACTGAAACCACGATGAGACACCACAACACACCCACCAGAATGGCTAAAATGACAAAGATCAAATATAGGCAAGGCTGTGGGCCAGCCTGCATTGTCACACATCAGTGGTGGAAGGGTGAAATGGTACAACCACTTTAGAAAAAGATCTAGTGGTTTCTTATAAAACTAAGCTCATACCTACCCTATGACCCAGCAATTTCCTCCTAGGTATTTACCTGAGGGAAGTGAAGGTATGTCAACAAAAAAGGACTTTACAACCCAAAACTGGAAACAACACAAGTTTCTCTGAACAGGATATGGATAAACATACATGGTTTATTTGTTAAATGATATATCACTCAGCAACAAAAAGAACCACCCACTGATATGTGCAACAACATGGATGAATCTCAAAAAGTCTTACACAGGGGAGTACATCCTGTTTGATTTCATTTATAGGAAATCCAAAGTGGGCCCAACTAATCTGTGGTGAAAAAACATCAGAACAGTGGATGCTGTTTGGGAGTGGAGATGACAATCGACTGAGAAGGGACACTAGCGAACTTTCTGGTGTGATGGTAATGTTGTATATGTGGATAGTGGTTGGTTATGAAGGTGCATACTTGCGTCAGAATTCATTAAGTGGCACAGTAAAGATTTATGCATTTCACCGTATATAAATTTTATCTAAAAAAGAAAAGCAAACAAATATGCATATAAAAATGTCTGGGGTAAAATGTACTGCTGTCTGACATGTACTTTGTAAAATTACATATATTATATATATAATATGCATACACGATAGATTAATGGGCTGATGGAGGAACGGATGGCTGGATGTGTGACAAAGACAACAAAATGTTCACTGTAAAATCTAAATGGCAAATATATGAGTGTTTACTGTGCTATTCACTCAACTTCTCTGAATGCCTGAAAATGTTCAACATAAAACTTTTGGGAAAAAAAATCAACTGTGGGTGTAACAGCATACAAAGTGTAACTGGTCGGAGAAGAGAAGGTGGAAGATGAATTCTGATGAGAGATTCAGAAGGCTGTGTGGAGGGTTGGGATCTGAGTAGAAACTTGAAGGACGGAGAAGATTTGGGTTCAAATTAGGGCTCTCCAGGTGAAGAAGACCATGCAGAAAGGCACCAAGGTGGGAAAAGGCAGGATGTATACTGACCATGAAGTGGTCTGGTGGGGCTGGAGGAAAGCTGGAGGAGGCTCTGGGAGACATGTTTTGTGGAGACTGTAAGGTTTGGAACCAGAGTGACCAGGATGGGAAGGTAACTGAGCTACAGCGCTGGATGGAAACCAATAGCTTGTCACGTTTAGGTGCTGGGGGGTGTTCCAGGTGGGGGCCACCAGGCCTCAGTTAGCAGTGAGAACAGAGAGCTCAGGGGCAGGCCCCAGACGGGACACACGGACATGGTCATTCCCAGCAGTGAAAGCGAGCGCGTGGGAAACTGCCCAAGGACTGGCTTGTGTGGTGGACATAAAAACAGCAGCTCCAAACACACACTCATGAGCCACTAACTAGACCTGGAGTAGTTAAGAACAATAAGAATATTGTAATATTTTCAACTGTGGACCAAAATATTTTCATCCTCATTCAAGTTCAAATTCTACTATCTCCAATCAGGAATGATCTGAGAAATAAGGAGCAGTTACTGCAAGATAATATCATTGTTCTGCCTTTATTTACAACACGGAAGTTCAAAACACAATTTTCTTTTCACAGTAAAATAATTTCTATGGGTGTAGGAAGGGCTTTCCTCTGACCCAGCTGTGTCACTAAAGGATAGAAATGCTGGGTCTTTGATGATCGCTAGTGTAGCACATTTCCCATGGGCTCCTTTAGATGTAGGCTATTGCTGAAGTATAAGCACACTGATTAATAAATCAGCTTTCATGCAAAGTTTCTTAATGCAGGGACAGCTGTAGGGGAAACACTTAAACGTGGCATCAAATGTGTTAACCTGTTACAGCCTTTTCTTCCTTTTAGTATGTGCAACATTCTATAATTAAATGACTGGTCATTTATAATTAAATGCCTGGAACTGTCAGAAGGTAAAACCCGTCTATTCAGAGCCAACCTATTCAGTTAAGCATGGCCTCTTGCCCCTTTGAAGCGGTTCATTTTAACTCGACGAACTTCCAATATAAATATGAACTTGCTCTGTCCTTCTCGGGACACGGACCTAACTAGCACACGTCCTTCTCCAATTTCCCATCCTCAACCATGCCTGCATCTCAGAGAACAGCAATCGTGGCCACAGCAAAAGCTTTTAAAAACATACACACTCTTGGTATTTTTTTTTAAAGATTTATTTATTCGACAGAGATAGAGACAGCCAGCGAGAGAGGGAACACAAGCAGGGGGAGCAGGAGAGGAAGAAGCAGGCTCCTAGCGGAAGAGCATGATGTGGGGCTCGATCCCATAACGCCGGGATCACGCCCTGAGCCGAAGGCAGACACTTAACCGCTGTGCCACCCAGGCGCCCCAACTCTTGGTATTTTTAAGTCAAATCTGGTCAGCAGTAAATGGTTTGGTAATTTTGTACATCATGTGACTGCTAAAGATGAAGGTCCCCAAAAGAGGAAATCAAGACCCAAAGGGATAAAGAATAGCTCCCGAGGCAAGATTTCTCTTGGCATATTGTCATGGTATCCTTGCTTTAATTAGATTTAAATGTTCTGCAAGTGTCAACATGAACTAACTTCTACACAGCGAATTAAAAGAAAAATGCAGTGTTTTCAGGCAGTTCCCCAAGTCAGAAAAATTGAAATTAGCTTTTATATGTGTGTATGGTCAAAAAAATTCCAGGAACTCTTTGATTTGTTTAAGAAGCTGACAAAGATGTCCCCTTTGTCTTCAAGTCTTAATCTTAGAGGGTGATGATTAGACCCGCAGTTTCTTGGGAGCCCCTGGAAGCCAGCTTGGGGCTGTTAAGTCCAAAAGTGGCTGGAATTTACAAACATATTTCACTGTGAAAGTCACCTAATTTGGGGCGGGGGGGGAGACAGACTGATGTTGCCAAAATGACTGATATTGCACAACTCCAAAAAGCGTTGACAGCAATGTACGAAAGACAAAAGTGCATTAGGACAGACATTGTACATATTAGTTCACAAAAAGGAAAAGAGGTAGTTGAGTTTCATACTTGTCCTAGAGGAAGAGAGAATGTATAATGAGTAGTTGAAGAATGACGATTTAATTTATTTTTCTCCTCATTTTACCTGAGAGGCAAATGGGCTAATAAAAGTTGGTACAAGCCAGAACACTTTCGTCTCGACTGCTCTGCTCAAACTAGCATGTTTCATAACCTTGAAGTACGAGGGCAATTATGCTGGGCCTGACTATAATAAATTATGATATCAAAAGGATTCTAAGATTGACTCTTGAAGCAATAAGGGTTTCCAAGTCATACTATGTGCCTTCTTTCTAGTGCCAACTGGCACAGAGCTGGAAATAAAGATAAAGATACCAGGCAGGAGGACCTGACCCCCACCCCCAGAGCTGGTCTAGAAAGGGCTTATGGGAAAACCAACAACAAAGTGATAATGGCAGTTATCTGCTGAGCATTCACTGGGCGCCAGGCACTGTGCTAAAACACACCTGTGAGGAAACTATCTCAGAAGTAAGAAAACAGAGCAGAGAGAGGTCACACAACTCCTACTTTTTTCGTTGAACCCTAGAAGGCAGGTGCCAGAGCCCATGCTCCCAGACAACTGTGATATATTGCCTCAGGCCCTAGAATTTTGCAAAACACCACATTCTAAAAGGGTCCATATTTCAACATCAGCATCTCAATTATGACAAAACCTGCCTGTGTGGAGATATTCTCTGAGGGGTGGGGGAGAGTCTGATAGCTTCCTGATGCCACCCATGGCTATATGGACCCAACTTATTTACTGTCCCCTTACTGCCTTGGAAACAGAGCCACAATGTCCATTGTTTTGGGGGCAGGTGGGTTTTGGTGCTACTGAGGACACTTCACCCCCAGTCACAACTACTTAACTGTGCATGGAGGTAGAGCACAGAGAACACGGGGAGCATGCCCTGCTGTAGAGCTGGGGCCAGGAAAATGGCCCTTCCTCTCCGGGCACGATGCTCGGCCACACTTGGCTGCCGCTGTAGCTGTAGGCATGATACTGGCAGAAAAAAGTAGCCAGGAGCTCTGCACCTAAGGATGTTTTCTGGGTGGCCTCCAAGAATCTGTGGTAACCCCTTGCAAACAGAAGCCCTTACGTGTTTAAGGGGCCCCCAACTATGCCTATTTCTATGCTTTTACCAAGAACGGATTTTGTCGGCTCCAGGATGAGTTGTATATGCGTACAAAGCTGCAAGTTCACGCCCTGTTAGTCTGTGATACGTAATACATAATCTAACCAGACCATCATTTAAATATCCACACATTCTTGGCGGGAACTCCTTAACCTCCTGAGTGCCCATCTGGATGTGCAACTAATACAATTCTTTGAGAACACGACAGGGCACCTGGTTGGCAGTGTGATTATGCCTCTAAGACAAGACAGACTCTTATTCTGGCCCCTTCTACCAAGCACCTCAAGAATACAGGAAATGACTGGGGCCCTTAAAACATTAGAATAATTTGGAGCTTTGAAGAGAAGTAGAATAGTTACATCCCCTCTTTGGGTCCATTTCCTATATTGCTGAACACCAAGCAAGGGTGCCCAATCCAATGAAACTGTGGTTGAGTGTGACCAAACTTTAGTGAGAGCAAAGAAGGGCAACTGAAGTAACTAGAAAAAAAAAATCTCTGTAAGGGTTTTTTCTTTCAACCACTCACTCACTCACTCACTGAGGATCAGAGTGCCTAAAGCCAACTGAAGGCAGGCAAAAAAAATCACTTAACTATTTATTAGGAAGACAGAGTATATATACTGTATATAAACATGACTAAGAATCTATTTTATAGAAATATATGTTCTAGGAGAGTAATTCTCCGACGAACATCATGGGTATCACCTGGGAACCTGCTAGAAATACAAATGTTGTGTCTGGACCCCCGGGCCTAACTCATCAGGAACTGGGAGTGGGCTCAGCAGTCGCTGACCCTGATGAAGTGTGAGAACCACAGCCCAGACAGACATGTGGAAACTGAGTAAAGTGGAAAATGAGATCGGGTTTCTCTCCACTGGCAACCATAACTCGAAAAGTATGGGGCAAGAAAGATGTCTTCATTTTCTATTTAACTAAAAGATATTTGTTTCTCAAGCGAAATGGGAAACAATCTTAGGAAACAAAAGTAGGATTTGTTTGGGACGCTATTCAAAGTTATGATTACCAAGCCTCAAGAGAGAGGACACAGCTGGCTGGAAAAGCACCTAAAAGGATCAAGTGGATTTGGCATGAAAATACTCTGAAAATCTGGGGGCGGAGGAGGAGGCCAGAAGGGAAGCTGCCATAAGGCACGGAGCTGTGGGAGGAGCGTGACACCGTGACTGGCCTTGCTCGAGAGGTCTCCCAGATGGGGGGCGTGCTTCAGGGGTTGGCGGCAGGGTTTTTATTTTAGAAAAGGGAGCAGAGTGTATTTTGCTCGCTAGCAACTCCCTGAGCAAGAGCACTTTGTGTTTATTGACTCTCTCGTGAGGACAGCTCAGAACATATTTGAGAGTGTACAGTTCTGACTGTTCTGAGCTTGACAACTACATCAGACCTCAGTCACTAGGAGCCCAGAGGGTGCAGCTGGGTCTCCTTCTCCAGGAAAAAGACCAGGAAGTCACTATAGGAGCCAGTGGTCAGCAAGCACATCATGAATTCTGTGAAAATGGAGTCATCCGAGGGTGATTCATAGTGGAGAAGGTGCCGGATGTTGCTGAGGTTGACGTGGCAAGCTCCCTCCTTTAAGAGGTGCAGAAAGGACGCCCCACCTGACTGCTGAGCCCCACATACCATGGCAGTGAAGAGAACCATAGCCATGCCCTACTCCATTTAAGACAGAGAGTCTGGGTGCCTGGGGGGCTCAGTCCGTTAAGCGTCTGCCTTTGGCTCAGGTCATGATCTCAGGGTCCTGGGATCCAGCCCCACATTGGGCCCCCTGCTCAGTGGGGAGTCCGCTTCTCCCTCTGCCTCTGCCCCTCCCCACTGCTCGTGCTCACGCACTCTCTCTCTCAAATAAATAAATCTTTAAGAAAATTTTTTAAAAGTAAGATGGAAAGTCTGTTCAAACATTTACAAAAAATTAAATGTTCCGAGTGCCTGTGTGCCAAGCACTGTGTGCGAAAGACACAAGGCACATGGGTATGAGTGGGACATTATTTCTGTTCTTGACCAGTTCATTATTTGGGGAGAAAACCATGGAAATACATAAAGTTAATGTAGAACAAAGGTGTATATAAGGTACAGAATTGGTGCAAAGGAGGGAGTGATTGAGTCGGGGGCCCACCGTGGCACGAGCACCTGAAGACTCCGTCCGTTCCTTCTCCTGAGACGGGGAAGCTGCTCTTTCTGGGCCCTGCTGGGACTTCTCGCTTTGATTTTTGTAGCTACCTCCATATTGTTCCAAAACTTTCTGCTTTGATAAGCCAGACTTGGTTCTATTTTTTTCAAGAAGATTCCCAGTTGATAAAAAGATCAGTTCACAAGTTATTAAAAGGGACGCCTGGGGACACTGATATTTTTGTTTGATTAAGGATCAACTTTCTAGACCCAGAGCTTGAACAGGTAATATTTTTTTCATTTAAATGACTCTGTCTTTCCTCAGACTTATAAAGTCTGAGTGATATACAGCAAGCTTTATGTCGGATTTCCTCTCTCCAAGTTCACTGGGGAAGAAAGAAGGGTATTCCTGGCCAAAGAGGAAACACAAGCATTCCTCTGCCTCACCGTCTTGGCCAGGTGTGGGAGGAGTGTGATGGGAGGTCTGCTAAGAAGCAGGGTGGGATTGTCTCAGTAGTTTTTGGGTCCTCCTGAAGCTGGTTTTTTCCTTGCAGAACCAAGGGGAAAAATCGCTCTTACATTTGTGGGTTTCAATGGTGCAATGAAAGTTTGTAGATTGGATGTGTGACCAAAGCTGCCCAGGAGAGCTGAGGCCTGGGTGTTACATATTTGGGTCGATGTAGGCCTGCTATCTATGGGACTGGCCAGACGTTCAGAGCCCAAGAATGGCCAGGGACAAATAACTCAGCAGTTCTGTTAAACCCAAGCTAAAGGCCAATCATAATCTTACATTCTAGACACTGGTACTTGCTTTAAATTATATCAGTCAAGTTTATAGTTAAGACCTACAGATCTCATTTATTTAAGGGTCAGACTGGTGGACCAAGAAAAGCTATAGGCTCCCAAAAAGAAATGTCCTGGGGACCCCCTACTGGAACCATCGCCTGCTCTACCAGAAGCAGCAGAGTCACTACCATGTGGTTTGATAAACAGCCTTGGAGGCAATGCGCAGGTTAGGATTTTAGGCTGAACAGAACATTTTCTGGTTCAGCACAGCATTTTTTTTTTAAAGATTTTATTTATTTATTTGACAGAGACAGAGACAGCCAGCGAGAGAGGGAACACAAGCAGGGGGAGTGGGAGAGGAAGAAGCAGGCTCATAGCGGAGGAGCCTGATGTGGGGCTCGATCCCACAACGCCGGGATCACGCCCTGAGCCGAAGGCAGACGCTTAACCGCTGTGCCACCCAGGCGCCCCTCAGCACAGCATTTTATAACTTAAATTTCAGTGTAATTCTCCTTTTCTGATTACACAAAAGTTTTCCTTTGAAGTGTTACCAAGGGGGGATAGAAAGGAAAGATAAATTCTTCCTTTTCTAAACAAAACTTGAGGCACCTCTAAACACGGTACTGTATCTTGATGGTTAGAGCAAGGGTTTGGTGAGGGATTACCTGAGATAATCAACTGCTTAAGAGACCAGTCACTTCACTTCCTATACCCCACTTCTGCTAAGAGCAATCTGAATGAAGGTAAAATGTCAGAGTGTAATACAATGTTCGAAGATCATAAAATTGGCATAGTGTTGTCTACTTTGCTAGATTGCTATAAGAATTTAAAAAGATTGGCCCCATAACCAACAGCGGTAACAACCAGATCCAAAGGTTTATGAAAACCTACTTCCCAGTTCAGCGAGTTGAAGGATGAGGTTGTTTATCTACTCATTTATTAATTTGCACAAGCTGAATTCCAAAACATTGGTCTATGATTAAGTATTTAGGATATGATCATCAAACTCACAATCACAAGCTAAGTCCCCAGCTAATGAATTGCTTGCTTTCCTTTTTTCTACTTTTTGCCATCTGCTTTTTAGGAGATAACTGTTTATCTGCTAAAAGACGGAAACAAAAGATGCAACTAAAATTGATAGATTTTTCTGCCTTATTAGTAGCTGTGAGAAAAAGGTTTATTAAGAAGATATCACTGGGATGATGGGAAAGTTCTAGAAGTGGACAGTGGTAATGGTTACACAGAATAGTGAATACACAACATTGTGAAGGCCACTGAAACACATATTTAAGAATGGCTAAAATGTAAATTTTATATCATTTACACTTTACCAAATTTAAAAAACAATGAGGAAGAGGGCCCAAAGTACAAAGCCTTTGCTTTGCCCAGACGGTCAGCGGGCTCTGCCACCTCCAGCCTCCGTTAGCAAACATAACGATAAGGGGGATATGCCAACAGGCAGAGTCTCTCTCCAGATCTAGGAATGAGTGAAAAGGCATGTCTGTGTGTTCCCAACACCACTACCAGCTCTAAAAACCCATCATAAGAGTAAATGGCTATTCTTTTGTGCGCTGAAATAATTCTATGTGCCAAACGCAGCTCAGCGTGATGAAGCGTTACAGTACCAAGGCTGCCCTGGCAGTTTTAAAAGTCTAAAGTGAATTTTACGAGATCAGAACTCTCATTCCAGATTTGTCTCTCCCAAGCCTAGGGCAACTGTATTGCTCACCTTCCCTACTTTGAAGTTTTTCTCTGCTACAAGGCTGTGGTTACCCACACCTTTTTCTAAAGGTGGATTCCCACTATCTACAATCAGTTCCTGGGAAAACCAGAGTACCAGCCAGAAAGTGAAATTCCTTTCTTCCTTTGAACTGAAGAAACCCGACTGCCCCCTAGGCTGGGTTACTGTCTCTGGTCAAACGGGAGGTTCCGTCTATGGGGCGGCCGACTGGATCGACACAGAGTGTCTGAGCTTCCTACGGGATAGAAGCTGATCCAGCCAGTTGAGCCCCACATACGTGATCTGTTTACAAATTGGTTTATTTTAACTTCATCGTCAGATGTAATAATTCCATTTACAATTACACTTCTGGGTTACAAAACATTTTGCCTTTTGAAGCTCCATGTCTTCCTTAAACAAACACACCCACATATTAAACACGTACACACCCTCTTCAAAAATCAGTGCATTTACAAAAGGGAGGTCTGAGCCTTGAGAACGCAGGTGCTCCCTTCTCTTCCATTTCTTTCTTCCAAAAAGCTCTCAGCTATTTCAGAGGCCACGCTGAGTAAATATCCAAACAAGCCAAAGATTAGGGATTTTATTTACTTGGCTATTATTCCCGGTTGCCATTTATCTCTGTTATTGAAACGATGTCATAATCCTGGAGCCACTAAATTCTAAGTCTGGTTCCATGATATGCTTTCCTCATTTGTTCCTATTACACCGTGCAAGAAAAGAAAGCTGCTGCCAATGAGTGTGTTGTAAAGTACCCAACCTTGCTGGGCATGCATGCGTTCTCACTCAACAAATCTGATTTTCCTACAGAACCACTTTACTGCATGCAAGCCAGCTGATACCTTATCAATGCTCGTTAGCAGGCGCCAACATCTGTCCCCTGTGAGAGCTTGCTCCGGGAACCCAACGGTATCTTCCTTGAGCATCAGTGTGTTTGTGATAAGCAACTCAGGTGCCAAACATTGTAAAAGAACAAGCGGGAAAATACAGCAGAAGACGCGCACAACCATTTCTACAGCCAAAGCTTCCCAGTATAAGCTGAAAAGTAAGTTTAAGACATAAGCAGCGCACCCTGAATGTGCGTCATGGTTCCACCAGTTGCTCTGGTGTGACCCTGGGCAGTAAACAACGTAAGGGCCGCAGGACCATGCAGAGCCATCAATGAGGTGACCCAGGGTGACGAGCTGAGCACCTGGGACAGCAAACACACTGCACGGGTGTTTCTAGAAGTTTCTTACCGCTCTCATGCTTCTTGTTGTTGCTGCTGCTGTTACTCTCACCCCGCCACTCAACTCCAGAAATATAAAAGCAGTAGAAATTGGTCATAACTGCTTAATATCCAACATAAAGTACTAGTTGTCTCAGGAAAATCAGTATGTGAGGCTACCGTGGTGTTTTGACAAAATTCCTATCCTAAGGTGATAAAAGCATGTGCACAGAACGGAAGACACTGGGGAATGAGGGGCCAGAATTCCAATTATTTTGAGTGTGTGATTTAAGATTTCGAGAATTTTTTAAAGCTCTGTTTTCTTTAAACTGCTTGAAAGGAAAACATAAGTGGAGTTTAGCTATCCTCCTGACCCTACGGCTTAATCAAACTAAACATACCTTTAGTTCTGTAAGAAGAAAGATTAAAAACAACACATGTGTTACTTGACGTCCCCTACCCTGTGTGATGAGGTAGAAAAAGAACTTGATAATGCTTTGCAAATACTTGAGAGGTGAACACTCTGAGATTAAGAAGGGATTATTCTATTTTAAAAAATAAAACTTAAATGTCAAGATGAACTATTAAAAAAGAAAATTAGGTTTTGACTTGATCGTTCCTTGATCTAGTTTCGTTATTAGTTATGTTACATAATCATCAAAAGGAGAAAGCTTCTCTTAGAGAGAGTTGAAAAGCCTCAAATAAACATTGGAAGATACCTCGTAAAACAATCTTTCAGGAAATGATCCAGTTAAACCAAGAGACATTTTCCTGTCTCTACTCTCTCTGGCAACATTTCAAACAAGAGTTGGTTAGCGAATGCCAATTTCAACTGTCCCACTAAAATCCGCTCTAAATCTCTGCCACTACTATTATTTTACCTTTTATTGGTATGCTCGCTAGATGGAAATCCACCAGTGTCCCTCAGCACCCAGTCCTGCCTAAGAAACTTAGGGCTTCTAATTTGCTCCACACTTGAAGCTTGATGCCTTGGGGTGTCAAGCTAAGAATCTAGATCAAGGGCTTTGGGGAAATGACATCTGCTTTTCTAACCTGTTTTTAGCCCACTGCCAAAAGCACACATTTGTAACCACATGTTAAGAACACCATCTATAATGACCATCTTTAAAGAAGATTTTATAACATTTCCATTAAGCAATCAAAAAGAGCGGAAAGAATATTATCTGCATTCCTTTAGAACGTAGTTACAGTTGATCTAATCTAAAAGTGGAATTGCTGGTGTCCTTCCTGGAATGAGTTTACTACAATTATTTACTTGGGAACAAAATGGCTCTCACATCTCAAATAAAGCCAAACTCCAGAGACACTGTCTCAGATGACTACACAACTGGCAGAGGGCACCATCACATCTACACGGCAAGTAGCGAATGACAGCTTCCTGGGATTCAGAGAAGATGACCAAAGCGAGCACCACTCACCAAAAGTAAACAGCAACAAAAACAGTGTATCAAGAGTCAAGAGCTCCAAGAGGGCAGGGGAGGAGTGCCATGAGCTCGCAGATGCGGTGAGCACCCCAAGGGCTTTGAAGATACGACGGCCTGGGTCAAATCCTGATGAGGCCATTTAAAAGCTTGGCACACTGCATGAGTTACTCAGTTTCTCCAGGCTTTACTTCCCCCATGTGTGAAGTGGGGATAACGCACACTGCAGATTAATGTTAGGTACCTTACAGATACTGTCTGCGTCCACATCTGACACACTTTTTTTTTTAAAGATTTTCTTTATTTACTTGACAGAGAGAAAACACCAGCAGGGGGAGGGGCAGAGGGAGAAACAGGCTCCCGCTGAGCAGGGAGCCCAATGCAGGGCTCGATCCCAGGACCCTAGGATCACGATCTGAGCTGAAGGCAGACCCAGGGGCCCCTGCCTCTAACACACTTTCATTGTGACTTCCAGTACGTCTCCTTCCTGCACACGGACTATCTGAAATATCTGGGCAGGAACTTGTGACACCCAGGGTTTAATAAGAGGTGCTCTACTCTAGCCAATGGTTTGATAATCAATACCCCAAGCAAGGCATTGTACTGAAATGAAAAGTGCCCTATGTATGTGTGTGTGTATGTGTGTATACATATATATGTGTGTATATATACATATATATATATGATATGGCACATTTTATATATAACGTAGTATACATGGACAGGTTAAAAGTGAAAATTCTGAAAAAAAAGTTAAAATTCTGTTTAAATGTTACTTCTTCACGGGCTTTTCATCCTCTTTGCTAGCAAAAATTATTTTGTTGAATTCAGTCAGTGGAACACTGACAATGAAATAGGAAAAAAAAATCCAAGGATAGTGAATGCTTCTGGGTTAAGTTTTACAGAAGAAAAGATTGGTCATTTCCTGGTAAAGGCTGACTTACTCTTACTGGTGTAAAGAAATCAACTCGTCATGTAGTTTCTACTACCCTACACTGTAAAAATTATACAAAATGCTCACCAGTTTCTGGTACAGTAGCATGCAGTTATCGGCTTGATATGTTTGATCACAGGAATTAGTTATTCCCGGTGCTCCAAAGGTTATTTATTTAGAAGTAAAAAAACTGCCACTCTTTCCATAAAGGCATTCCACTTATACCACCCACATCTTTTCTCTTCCGTTTATCTGTATCATTGAAATACTGACCTTGTATTTTTATAAGTAAAGAGAATCTGAGTGGCTTTTCCAAGGGTGGGTGCCTCTGATCGTTACAGAATGCTACCTGCCTCTGGGGTTAGAGTGGGTATATTTTGGTTAGAGCATGTGGGGAAATCAGGCTGCAGATTCCCAGATGTGGTGCCATTAACATAACATGTATGTAGAGCTTTCCCGAGGGTCAGCATCTTGTTATATTGACTCATGTCTATACTGTCAGCACACCCCCTTTCAGGCTGCTTGTCCAGTCAGTGCCCGATACAAAGGTGGCTCGCTGAGGGCAGGAGTGGCTGAAACCCAGGAACCCTGCAGGCCCCCAGCCTGTGTTTTGGTGCAGGCTGCTTAGCCCGACTGGGCACCTTTCCGCAATTCCACCTCCCACGGGGGCTCCTTTTTGTAAAGCTGACAGGACGCTATACCTCTCACATAAAATAGGATCTCTGCATTATTCCTGTTCATTTCTGTGTCCCTGAAGTGCCTGGTCAGCAGTGTTAAATAAACATTCACTAAGCTTAAATGAATTAACATCATCGACAACCAACAGTACTTTTTTTTATTCTATCACATTATCTACTGGTCACTAACCTAAGGATATTAAAGTGAACGTTTTAATAAAGACAGAATTCGGGACAGCTCCTTCAGTCTTAGGCAAAGGTGGTGTGGCTAACAGCCAATGGTCAAGGAAGCCAACACACACAAGGTGGCCGGCAGGAGGAAGAGACGTCAGAGGGAGGTGGTGGTGAAGGCCAAGGCCTCAGGGACCACTTGGCCCCAGGGAGAGTTTTACTTAGAGTTGGTCCTACTATAATGAAGCCCCAAGAGTTGACTCACCTTCTTTCACAAAGCCCGCTACTTATTGCCATCAATCACGTTGCAGAATTTATCTCTGACCTCCCACAGTAGGGAAAGCATTTTCCACTTTAAAGCCAAGTTCTTAACTAACTATTCATTCACCACACTGCCTTGGTCTTGCGTTATGGGAATTCTAAAGCACAAGGAATGATCTATTTTATTCTATCTTTGTAGCACACTGGTTACATACAGTGTAATAAATAAAGGTGCCGTTTAGGGGAAAGGCTCCACCAAGGACACAAAATATGTTGGGTAGCAAAATGGACGGTGTTCACATGGGAGCCACAGCTCTCTTCGACCTGCTGATGAAATCTCTTGGACCAGAAAAGGCTTGAGGCCAGTGAAGCTGGGGTCCTGGTGTGGGTGCAGTGGGGAGGGGGAAGCTAGAACGAGCGGCAGGAGGACCAAGACAAACTTGATATCCGGACAGCTGGGCAGACACGATGCCATGAAATCAGAGAAGAGGGGAGACACTGAGCAAGCAGGTGACAAAACAGAACATGTTCACTGTATATATTCTTTTACATTAGAAAAGAGCTTTGCAAAAATATTCGGGCCCACAAAACCCTTAGAAGTATTTATGTGATATAAAACTTCTCAAACAAGGTGAATAAAAACCTGTTCATCTTCTAATAATCACCCGTTTTTTATGGCACAAGAAATATTTCACCTGTTAAGTATATTTTTATATTTATGGATTTGCTCATTTAAAACTGTTTTACTGCCTACTGCAGGTGCTGAGGATATGGCAGTGCGCAGAACAGGCCCCCTCCTCTCACGGAGCTTACAGTTCATTGGACAGCATAGACCACAAACCAATAAATGAAATAATACAGGTTACATTGTGTCGGGAAGTAAATATGTGCTAGGAAAAAAACAAACCAAAACAAAGCAGAGTGAGGAGGTAGAGGGTGAGAGGGGAGGCCTGACAACAAGACGGAAATAAAGATTATCTATATTTCTAAACATTTGAGCAACCCATTCAAAGTCATCTGATTTATTTCGAACAGCATAGTTCTGCTTGGCATGCTAGTAGTTTTAAATCATCTTGTCTTTTAGTATTTAATATATCCGAGGGGCTGCCTTACAAGTCACAAATGTAAAATACAGTCCGGCGTGGGCACTCCTACGCCACAGAGCACGGCTTTTGAGCACATCCCGGCGTTCATTCACACGGAGCCCCTACACGCCCAGGGGGCACAGATGTCGGCTAAATCAGACAGAACCTGTCCTCTGTTCATCTCTCCCTTGAATATCCCACTTAATTAAAAAAAAAAAGAAAGAAAGCAAAGCGCCATATTCAAAAAACAAACAGGAATAACCATCCAAAGCCTGCGTGCATTTATTATGCTCATACGGTGTTAGGCCTAGCAGCTCTGTGCCGTATGTGGCAATGTTGAGGGATTAACCAGATGACACGATTAAACGTTAACTGCAAGTTTTTTAAAACTGAAACTACAACCCATTTTTAGTGCCATAAACCAATGGAAATTGCCTTTTCTCTTGAAGTCACTGCGTATGCGTTTTGACAATTGGGAAAATCAATCAAGCTAGTGTTGAACAATGACTGCTTATGTAGCTTTCTTACTTTTAAACATCAGCTGTACTTCTGC
This sequence comes from Ailuropoda melanoleuca, assembly GCF_002007445.2. NCBI lineage: Eukaryota > Metazoa > Chordata > Mammalia > Carnivora > Ursidae > Ailuropoda > Ailuropoda melanoleuca. The sequence continues at coordinate 65,506,571 of NC_048224.1, forward strand.
TGATGGACAGGACTTCCAGCTCCTTGCCTGCTGTCATGTTTGTACTGTACAAATAACACCAACGGTAAAGCCCCATGCTAAGCACGTTTGGCCTATTAGGTTAGTAATAAGGTTATTTTAAAAAAATGAAGTATCAATGCTCATTACCTAAAGACACTGCGTCAACAAGACATCAATCTTTTCAAGCAGATACGATATTTTCAGTCCATTTTAATACTTGTGTCATCCTGTCAATGAGAGCTCAGAGTGGGATGAATTTGCCTTGTGACAAAGTGGGTTTCCCATCATTGTGACTGTCTGGGAAGAAGGGCTTCAGGAAGCTAATCAGTACTAGGTCCCTTCGGTAACTCTGGAATTAAAACCCCTTGACTCAGCAGCTTCTCAAGCTGAATTCCACATGGGGGCTGAACTGTTTTGGGGCCATGGGCCTACTTGTTGGTTCTAGGTTTCTCTCATATCATTTTTAATACATCACACTTTAGTTGGCCACTGCTCCGAGGATCTGATCAACCAGTCCCGGTGGCCCTCAAGAGCATGACCACTTCTCCCGCAGCAAAAGGAGGGACTTGGGAGTCATCTTTGACATCCCTCCCACTTACTTACTTCCATGCAGAATCAATTCCAAGACCAGCTACTCTTACTTCATAAATGGTTTTCAATCAGAAAATCTCTTTTTATCCCGACCACCTACTCTCCTGGGCTGGTCGCCCTCCTCTCTCACCAGGATTACTGCCAACAACAAGGCGCCTATTCAAACCAGCCTTACCGCGGCCCCTCCTCAGCGGGCAGTGGATACTGTAAACCATAAATCTGATCTTGTCACTACCTGCCTTGGAAATACTCTCGGTACGTTCTCATGGTCCTCAGAATAAATGTGTGGAAATGTGGCAAATGGAGTTGGGGGGGAAGGGGCAAACCACAGGTGGTAGTGCCATTACCAAAACTCTTACCGAAGAGGCTTGTTTTTATACTGACAATTATAAAGATAGTTTTATATTTACTGAAGAATGGTGAGGACAGAGCATTCCCATACAGCACACCCAGTCAGTCTGTCCATCTCCTCTGGTGTTAATAGCTTCCTTTGGTTGGCCACACATGTCACAACTACTTAACCAATATTTATTGGTTAACCAATTGGTCACAACAGTAACCGATATTACTATTAACTAAAGTCATACTTAATTCCCATTTCCTTAGTTTTTATCTAATGTCCTCATTCTGCTCCAAGTCCCATCCAGGACACCACCCGGCACGGAGCTGTCATACCTCCTTAGATTCCTCCGGACCTTGAACGTTTCTTCGATTCCCTGACCTTGACAGCTTTGAGGTGACTGTTCAGATACTTTGTGCTATATCCCTCAGTTTGGGTTATGGGTTTGGGAAGGAAGACCACAGAGGGGAAGCACCCCTTCTATTACATCATATCCAGGGGACAACCTATCAACATGGCTTCACAGCTGATGCTGACCTTGAACACCTGACTGAGGAAGTATTTCTTAGCTTCTCCTCTGTAGAGTTATTGTAATTCTTCGCCACCCCTTTCCACATTGGATTCCTTTGGAAGCAAGTCACTCTGCACAGCCCGCACTTAAGGGGTGGAGAGTTAGGCTCCATTTCCTTGAGGGAGGACTATAGACATAAATTATTTGAAATTCTGCATGGGAGATTTGTTTATTTCCCTTATTTATTTATTTAATCAATCATTTACATCAGTATGAGCTCACAAACATTAAATTTTATACTTTGTGTTATATTCTAATAACTGCCTTATTTATTTGGTTGCACAAATTGTTACAGCTTTGGCCACCAGGAACTCTTTAAGGGGGCGTTTGCCTCCTTTTACGTACACGCCCATCCTTGTGTGTGTTTCTGAGTACTTTCTTACTTCCGGGTGCTCCTGGCTCACACTGTACAGTCAGCCCTAGAATCAACCATTTCTCCACGGAGCCTGGTTCCTTTTAATGGAGAATGGTGTGAAACCAACATCCAAGTGCCGGTGCGCTCACTGCTACTAGGACCAAGGTTTTTAAAGAAAAGAGTAGTTATCACTTTTGATTATATTAATCTCCCTGAGGTACAATAGGGATGATCTCTTGGAATATAAACCACAATCCTCTGGTTTACTTGGACAAAAATAATACATAATAAGTTAGAATAGATGATACAGGATAATTATAGCAAAAATGAATGTTTTAAAAACCATAAAGCTCTGCAGAAATGTAAGGTATTATGATTTTAATCAGCTTAAGGTAAGGCCCTGTGGGCTTCTAGACTTTGGTTTCATGAGTCAGTTTGAAGGGTGTTCCACTGAGAATGAACTCATTTATCTACTATTTCTTTTAGTCTTATCTGAAGTTTGGTCTTTTTAAAAACTTTGTCAAGTTATTACTTTGTATCTCTACTTGCATACTGCTTTCGGCCCCAGAGACACAAAAATGAAGCTGAGAGTTTCTTTTCTGGAAACAAGCACAGAAGTAAAGTTGTTTAGTGTTGGAAATTACCTCCTGGAATGTGAAAGTCATGGACTTTAACCTTTCCTTTCCCCCACAAAATTCTTTGTGCAAAGGTTGAAGGGTAGAGCACAAGGAATGCTATAACCAGAGGCAGAAACATGAAACTTCCCTGGGCATCATGCTTATTTGGCTGTGGTGAGAATCTTTCTCTTAGAACCACCATGACTAAAAATGATTATAAACTAAGTTGATAGCTTTACCACAAAAATCTAAAGGAGCTCCTACAAAAACACATTAAGGAAAATTTTATTGCTGATCAGTGGATATCAGGCAGGCCTCTCTGATGTCAATGGGAATAGTTAGGATGTGACATTAAAAACAACAAACCGCACTTTGCGGGGATCGTGAAGGCCTCAAGGCTCATGTCACTGATGTCTCCCATGTTCTAAAGACCAGCTTGATCTCAAGATAGAATTGAGAGATCAGCTGAGGAAGACTTGGGAGTCAGGAGGAGAGGCGGCACAGAAAGAGAATGAACTTTGACTAAGTTTCATTATCTATGAAAATGGGGACCATATGACCTACATATGAGGACTAAATTAGGTAGCACATCAGAAGGCACCTGGCATGCAGCAGTTTCTCAAAATGTTAGTTTTGCTCTGATTATCTAAAAGATAAATCTGAACCTAAAAACTCAACAAGGGCTATTTACCAAATGTTTAGAGGACATAAAACACAGAAAGATAGTTTACAAAGGAAGATCCGCAGGAGTAATTCATCTGTCATTCACAAATTGCTGAAATCATACAATTTCTATCGCCCATAGTCACATCATTCCACTCTTGTATTTGGTGTAGTAAGAAACAACTCTGCTTCCCAGCGGGTGCAAAATATTACTCCCTTGCTATTCACAAATCTTACTGCATATTTGTCTTCTAGAAAACCATACATTTTCTGAAATGATTACAACAGACACTGGACTTTGGATCGTGTCCACCACGGCACACTTAAAAGTATTCTAGTATAGACTTTTAAAAATAGCAAAATGAATGAAAATATCATATCATCGTTGCTTCTTTTAAGCAAAACCTTTAAGTTCTTTTATGACTCAGAAACGTGATACTTAATATAAACCAAAAAGCCCTGGCGGGTGGCGTATAGAACGAAGAGCAGAAAAACTCAACAGGGGCAACTGAATACGAAGAGTCCAACCTCACCCCAGAATTCCTGGCAACGAAGAAAGCTGGTTTCGGTCAAGTATTGCCAAACTGTTGAGCGGGGGGATTAAGTAAACGAATATTGTGCTTATAACACAGTTCTTTACATGTGCCGCGAATGTCTTTAAAAGCAGATAAGGACGTAACTTCAATCTGTAACGCTCCTTCTACTGCATCTGTTTTATCACTTGGGTGACACACACGCGCCCCCGCGGCGGCAGGCTGAGACGCGTGCTGAGGACGAGCACACCAGAAGGAAGTCAAGTCATGACCTCAAATCACACCTTCTATCTCCGAGGGAGGGCGAGGGGCTTTCTCAAGAAGTAAAAGAGCTAGAACGCGGATCCTGGCCGGCTGTACCATGTGATCTGTCCTCTTCTCCCAGAGGGCAATGCTGTTCGAACTACTAGGCAGCCACTGCATTGCTTTCAAATGGTGTTTAGAGTGTTGAGAGGACAAATACAGACTCTAACCATGACTGGGATTGCCCTGTGGGGCTCCCTCGGCGCAGAGCCGGAGTCAGCACACAGGCGGGGCTGTGCGGCGGGAGCTTTGAACTGATGACCGTGGAGCAAACAGCCAGAGGAAAGAAAGAGGAATGCTGTGTTCTTCAGACCAGGTTCTGACCACAAGGAGGCTCATCTGTTGGTGCCACCAGTAAAGATCAAGGGACTCGGAGCTCATGACAACTCATTCTAAAAACAGGTCACCTGTGTCGTCCATTATTCAAAGATCAAAAGCATGGCATACTTGATTTCTTTGTGTAGTATCGTTCAAAGAGCATGAGTGCAAGGCAGAGGTATTCTGACTCTAAGGAATTGCCCAGAGTTCACGTGAAACAGAAGTCTTAAAGAAAGGAGGTTAATAAAGTTGTCACTTGGTCAGGGAGGCACATGGTTCGAAGGGAGGTGTTCTTTCTTTATCTTTTGCTACTTAATATAACTCTGTAACTCTTTATGTTTACCTAGTAAGTAGTTAAGTAACACCTATAAAAAATTACATTTTCATACAAGAATAACACCTACTAGATTGTTTAAACTTTTATATCACAACTGTTAGTAATTGCACCAATCACTACTCCTGGGGATACCAGTGTTTGGCTATGAGCCATCCTGTAAGACACTCCTGTTTGGGGGTACAGGCTGGCTGCCGACAAGAAAATGAGAAGCCACTGCTGGTCTTGTCTTACAAATCCAGCCCTATAAAGTGACAACAGTCATAAACTTCTCTGCATGTCCCCCATTCATCTCTGACATATAACAAATCGTGTGAATTAATGAAATCTGACAGAACGACATTAAGAAAAATATTAAAGTTTAAAAGCAGAACCATTCTATTGTTGGTGTGAACTGGAATCTGAATACTTTATCATCTCTGGTTTGAACCACAGTCTTGTTTTTCTCTCCCAAGTGTGAGAATTTCAGTGTGGAAAATATTAAATTTCTTAACACAATGATGTTTCATATAAAGAACAGAATTTTTAGAGAAGTTTGTTACAACATTCTTGGAAGTGAGTAGAAAAATACACAAGCCAAAGGACAAACACAGAAAAGGATCTGATTTTTTTTTTTCTTTTGAGGGAACCATATGTAAGCTAATATTTATGTGCAGACAGTGTTTAGATCCTGGTCTCAAAGAGGAAAAGCTAAGTATGGCTACTGGGAGAGTATACATAACAGAAAACCTACAGGAGAAAGCAAATTGCAGCATCCCGGCTTGACTCACAGTGGGCTTTCTGTGAGGGACCATAAACTACCAGCTGAGAAATACACAATACGTGCTCTCGGTGGTTTATTATTATGAGCTGAGGAATTTTCCTTTTACGTGGGTCCATAAGAGACCCTTACTTCGGCGTCCTGTTCTGCAAACACATGAAACAGCAGAGACTGCTGAAAAGCATAGTCTCTGCAGCCAGAAGTCACAAGTTCAAATCCTGACTGTCCTACTCATCGCCTCTTACACAGGTCAAGGACCTGACCTGTTTCAACATCTGTAAAATGGGAATTGGGATCCTTCCTGCCTCATGGGGTGCTAAAGGATTTATTAAATTAATCAAGTGTGCAAACCATGTAAAACCCTTCCCTGGAGGTAGCAGAGCTCAGGACAGGCCATTAAGGTGCGAACGGAAACTGAGGCACCACCGCCAGGCCTTCTGCATCTCAGGACAACTCGGAGGCGCAGTGTACTAATGGGAGACCAAAGTGTTGTTGTGGGGGACTTCTGTCATCTCCGTTGGGCCAGGCTAATGAAACTGTAGGCTCTCTGGGCCAGCTGATTTGTTTCCTAAACATACTGTGGCACTGGGCAGATTGTTCCTGGAAGACCGCACCCTCTGGCTAAGCTGACGAAACGTAAGTTCCAGAAGAACTGGGGTGTTTGTCTATGTGCCTTTCGCTCCTGCCCTCAGCACAGCACAGAGCCATAACACTGCCTGGCACCTACGAGCACTCAAACACAGACATGCTGAGTAAACGAACAGCTGAAGGAAAGATCTGTGAAAACGGGCAATAGGTATTAGATTGAACAGATGCAAGCAAGGAAACATTTATGTCAGACCCATTACTATCCTACTTCTCCGATATCAGGTGTATTTCCGAAAAGCAATTTTTACCAGCTAGAGGGGTCAGCGGCAAATATACCTGTTGATATATTGAGAATATTCAGTAATATTCACATCTTCCTGAAAATATTTCTGAGAACATTTTATGAAAAATCACGATGGTCACTTCCATTTACAATTAAATTTTCAGTGAAAATACTTAAATGAAAAAATTAACCCTCCCATATTACACAGGAAAACAAGCATTGTGGTACCTGAAAGAGAAGATTTAATTAGGTTCTAATTTTTCAATGGGTAAAAAGTCCAGCCCAATGATTTGGAATTTCTAGCAAAGGCCTAGCTAAGCTTTTAGAGAAAGAAATAAAGGAGTAAGAAATAAATGAGTTCTTTAAGCTAAAGAAATACCTGTGACCTGTTAAAACCTAAAGGCAAATTTTCTGATAATTTATGACAAATTTATTAATTTCCTATTAGAGTGTTAGTAACATTTAAAAAGTTAAAACCTGAAATTTTATGCCAGCATCGAAATAAATCGCAGCAACTAAAAATTAAATTGTTCTTTGGGATATAATAAATAGATGCTCAGAACAAAGCACACAGCTGAAGCCTCATCTCTAAAGGGAAAAAACGTATGGAGAATTGAATATGAACAGCTTTCATTATGGATGGTGTGAAAACATAACTCGAAGAGCCAGTACTTAAACATAAAACCCATAAGACAGGAAGGCAGCGGGCGGATGGGCGAAATAGATGGAGGGTTCTGAGGTACAAGCTGCCAGTTATAAAATAAGTAAGTCACAGAGATGAAAAGCTGCATTGGGAATATAGTCAATAATATTGTAATAACAGTGTTTGGTGACAGATAGTAGCTACGCTTACAGTGGTGAGCACGGTGTAATGTACAGACCTGTCCAACAACTATGTTGTAGACCCGAAACCTAATAAACAGTATATGCCATGTCAACTATAATTCAACATTTAAAAATATATATAACCCAGAAAACCTTTTAAAAAAGGATGACGGAAAAGTTACCAGTCCTTGTTTTGTTTTACCTTGCACCATGAGCATGGGCTCCCTGCCCCCGCCGTGTGCGAGCATCTCCCTGCGATAGCGCTCCCCTGCCGCCCTGTGGGGAGACAGGAGACTCTGTTACAGCCCCGGTCACACCTGTCCTAGGTTCTCAAAATGAAGCCACACTGACACCATATTCAGAAAAGCTGCCAATACGGGAAAATTCAGCCCTCTGTTTTCTTCCTTCTAAAACTCTAATTCCAATTTTTAAATTATTCTAAAAAGTAAAACCCGGTGTGAAATCTTTACTATAAAACGAGAATTGAATTTTCAGCTTTCTGCGTCATAGCAAGCAACCTCTCTTCGAAGAAAGGATAATTTAGTTTAGGTATTATATAATAAGTAAAAGGTATCCCTTTTCCCTCACCTTTGGGTTATCTTAAAGTGAGATCTGGAATTATTTCCGCTGAGATGAAACAGAGGAGAAAAATAATACTGTGAAATAAAAGTGAAGGAGACAAAGCTGGCAGGAGAGGCTTAATTACACCCGGAGAGGGAGAGCTCGGCTCAGGGTAACTGATGGAAAAGGAAACTGACACGTAAGTACACTGGTGGTGCAGGCAAAGAAAGGAACGGCCCATCTGCATCTTGTGATGTCCTTTGTCTGCTGGGCTCTATTGGGAACACTGTCTATAATAATACCTGCAGGCAGATTTTGGAGAACTTTTACAGATAGAAATTCTCCAACTTACTGGCACCTGGACACAAGCTATTTAGTGCTACTTTTGTGTTTTATGGAAAATGCAATTCCTTTAATGCCAGATGACTACACACCATGATGATGTAAGTTACACAAATTATGATGTTTCAATCAACTATTTCTGGGGCATCTTTATGTATGGGCAGCTTTGCAAACATGGCTTCTAATCAGAATTTTTGACGTATTACAAGTATCAAAAATATGCTGAGATCAAACACTACGTGAGTGCCAAGGCAAAGTGTGTCATGAATAAGGAAACATGGACAGAAGGCTGGGGTCACCCAAGGAGGGGACGGGGGTGGCTGAGAGGGCCTGTGCGACCCCTGGCCTGTGGGGCCATATCTCCTGCCAGCCCTAGTCTGCAGCTCCCCTCCCCTCGGGCAGACTTCTGCTTTCAGGCCTCAGTTTTGCACTGCCTGGCTTTCTGGTGAGGCTTACAGTCTGGTGATTTTTCAGAAGTGGGACCAAAAAGGATCTTTTGACATAGGTTAGAAATTTTCGAGTCCAGTGAGTATTTTTACTAGCTTACTTTTACACGTCTATAAAAGTATGGCAAACTACATGTCTAGGCAAGAATGCACATATAAACAAGATATAAATGCTTGGAAATATATGTATTTAATAGTATGTGGTTTTCTAGTAAAGTGCAGTTCCTTTAAACAAGATAATATTTTGCCCAGTTTATAGAAATCTCCAGTAAAGAATCATAATCCCCCAAGCTGATTTATTACAGTCAATTTTGGCTTTAGGTCCTTAGAAAATAATAAAATCTGAAAAGCAGACCAAATGTCTGCAGTGTGCAAAGGGCGGAAGACAAAATAACATGTGGGTACCAAGCTGTAAAACATTTAAAAATTCTATTACATCAGATTCAAGTTCAAAAGGCTTTGGAACTGAATGTGATTATTAAATGCTAAGAAAATCCAAAACTACATCCAACTGCATGAAAAGCTGGGGGCTGGGCAGGACACAGGGAGGGAGAAGGGGCTAGGAATTAGCAGACCTGCCTTATAATCTTACTCCAGTCTGTTCGCTGGGGAGCCTCGGGCAAACTACTTGTACCCTCTGAGCCTCAGGTTCTTCTCACAAGACGTACCTTCTCCGCCAGTGTTGCCATCAATGTAAAATAATGTGCCACACGGAAACTTCAGGGCACTCTAAAAATCCAAGGTGCCATTAATTTTAAACCACATAAGAGCGGTGAAGATACTACATCACCCACGGCTGCCTGAGAGGTATTTGGAGATGTGTTTATTTGTGTGGTGAGGAGATAAAATGCTTTAGAAGAGTATTAGACCAGATCATAATTAGTGGTTTGCTTTCAAAGGAAGCTCCTTCTAAGGACTCCATGCGACCAGAACTTGACTTCCCCACGGTTCCTGGTGTTGATGGGAAGCCTGTGAGAAGGAGGAGGAGGCCCACTCAGGGCGCCACGGGAGCAATCCTGTGCTTCTCCTGCAGGGTGGAGCTTACTGAGATACTGGGGGATGCAGGGCTGCCCAGCCCAGACCCCACTCTCCCTCCTCCTCTCCCTCTCCAGCCCACCACTGCGCAGGGCTGCCTCCATTGTGGGGAAGGGGGTGGGCATCATGTGTCCCCAGCTGAAATCAATCAAGCTGGATTCCCTCACAGAACCATTAAAGGCTCACACAGTCACCAGCGAACTTGATGAAAGATGCTCTGGACTGGGCCGAGAGTCACCACAAAATCATGCTTGTGACAGCCGCGGATTGTGCTGTCTGAACTACTGCCCATCCTGATGATGGAAATGGTGAGAGGGGCTGCTCAGGAGGGCACCTAGGAGGAAGCAGTGGGGAGCCATGTGGGGCAGGGGTTCTGCAGCTATCAACGCTAAGCGGTGGTCAGCGGACCCCACGAAGGGGAGCCATGGAGAAACGGTCCGGGGGGAAGCTCCCCTTCTTCAGACTGCCACTGTGTTACAGGGACAGAAAGTGTCCCAAAGTCAGGCAGAGGAGGAACTTTCCAGAACAAAGTGGACACCAGCATCAATAATCAAAGTTTCCAATGGTGCTGCTCCCAATGGACAACAGCAGCAAGTCCTGTATTGGGCAATAAAAAGGAAATCAGGTATTGTTCCCCATGAGACAATCCTTGGAAGCTTGTACCGAAAATAAGGAAGCCTGTCCAAAGAACAGGGAGCTCTGAGCGGCAGGGTACAGACGAGAGGGGCTGGAACAACTAAGAAAACCCACCGAGGAGGCATGGAAGCAGAGCAGTCCAGGCCACTTTGGAGAAGCAAAGAGCTGTCAAACAAAGGGTCCCTAAGGGCATGACGGGAGGGTGCCATCACCAGCGTGTCCCAGCTGCTCAGTGCTACAGAGCAAGGCAGAGGTTCGGGGCCAGGCTCTGTCTCTGGAAGTGGGAGGGAGGCCCAGCCAGAAGGTGTGATGTGTGCTAGGTGGTAAGTGGCTGAGGTTCTCAGCCTGGCTTCAGACGTAGTGGGGTGGGGGGTTACCGGCATTGGAGGACAATTCCTCCCCCTCATTACCTGTTAAAAGGGTCTTGTTGAAAACACTCCTTCCAAACCATGGAAGCTACTGCCCTGGACATCAGGTAAGAGTAATACTTGGCACCGTAGCCCACAAGATGGCTGAATCGAAGCTGCCAGGCCTGCCAAAAGAAAAACACAGGACAGGAAATATGAAGTCTTTGTATTTTCAGAACACGAGGGAAACACATAAGGAAAATCGCAAAGGTTTTAATTTAAATTTAACTCTAGAGGGCCGTGTCACTCACGATAGTAGTATTTTCCCACATTTTATACACTGTTATGGACTGGTGTGTCCCCAAAGTCCATATGTTGAAGCCCTAACCCCAATACCTCAGAATGTGACTGTATTGGAGATAGGGCCATTAAAAGGGTGGTCAAGCTAAACTGAAGCAGTTAGGGTGGGCCCTAATCCAGTAGGACTGGAGTCCTTATAAGAAGGGAAGGACACGGGGGATGGGCTCCGAGGAAAGATCACATGAGGGCACAGCAAGAAGGTGGTCGTCTGCAGGCCAAGGAGAGGGGCCTTGAAGAAACCAAATCTGCCACATCTAATTGTTTCCAAGGTCATCACTGCTGGGATTCATTTCTGTGACAGACACGGAGAGAGGACAGCCCACGGTCAGCAGGAGGGGTGAAGATAATGGAGCAGGGATGGACTTCCACATCTGCTGTAGCCTGCTAGGAATGCCTGGTCATCCACACCAGGAGAGGGAATTATGGGTCTGGCACTAGGCACATCCATTTCTTTTTTTTTTTTTTTTTTTTTGGAGTTTTGGAGGACAACGATGTAGTTATTGTAAGAAAGGCCATTTGAGTTTTCATGGAAGAATACTCTTCCACTGGAAAATTCTCGTCCAACAAATACTGTTCTTTCTTGGTACGTAAAGGCTGAAACAACTACATTCTGACCGGTTGGTAGCAGGAAGGTTATCCAAGTGCCAACGCATAAACTTACCACAGCCATTCACGGTAGTGTTGCGACAACAAAAGCTAGAATTACGAAAGTGGTCCTCAAAAGACATATTTATGACCTAAAATTTTTTACTTTTCTAAAACAAACATGCACTAATCCACTGTCTCCTAATGTGTGCTTTAGTTGGCATTACATTTTTTGAGAAAAAAAACTGAAGCCTAAGTTTTTTTTTAAAGATGTAACCAAAAAACTGAGCTTTATTCAGTTTTTTGGTTTTTAATGAGAGATGGATATATTATTTTTTCATTCATAATTTAATTTTTTCAGTATATTGATACATTACTTTCAAGTCTACAACATAATGATTCAGTATTTGTATATATTTTGAAATGATCACCACAATAAGTCTAAAAGCCTGTTTGTTTTTTTTTAACAAAGATAATCATTCTCTAACAAATATTTTAATTCCCCGGAAAATAAAGTATAAGGTGTAATCCTTAGCATAAACCTATAAACTAGATAAGCAAATTCTACCTGATTAAGAACAAATATTTTAGGGGCGCCTGGGTGGCACAGCGGTTAAGCGTCTGCCTTCGGCTCAGGGCGTGATCCCGGCGTTACGGGATCGAGCCCCACATCAGGCTCTTCCTCTATGAGTCTGCTTCTTCCTCTCCCACTCCCCCTGCTTGTGTTCCCTCTCTCGCTGCTGTCTCTATCTCTGTGGAATAAAGAAATTAAAAAAAATCTTTTAAAAAAAAAAAAAAAAAAAAAAAAGAACAAATATTTTAAAAAACAGTTCTTTGATCACAGTGTGTGGCACGTTTTAGAACCGTCTATCTAAGTCTTCTACCTACTACACAGGGACTCTAACAATGAGATCACAGCGCTATTACTCTCTGCGTGTGTCCAACACATTAAGACAAATATTTTGTCTGCATTGAGCACAGGAGCTGTTATAAAAGAAGGTATGCTAATGTGACATTGTGTGTCAACCACACTTGAATTTAAAAAAAAGAAACTATTAAAAAAAAAAGGAATAGCGCAAATAAATGGAAAGTTGCAAATGGGAGAAAAAAAAAAAAAAGGAAGGTGTGCTGGAGCGCCGAAACTGATTTTGAATATAAGGATGTCATGGCAGAGAGAAACAATGACCCTCCGTTTTCACTTTCTTTGTTTTCCAAAATGGCTATGCTTGGAAATTAAGTGAGCACCTTGGGAGTCATGCTCTGAAAGGAAAGAGACATGTCCCTTGCTCCTGTGGTGTGCCATGCTGGAGATCCCAGCCGTGGGGAGCCGCAAGCAGAGAGCATGGTTTCTGACTGCACGAAGCCAGCGCCAACACTGGGTGGGGGCACTCACAAGGCTGTTACCTGCGGTCTGTTACAGAAACCAGACCCGGATCCTTCCTCACTGGCCCCAGGCACAGGTGCCAGCACCATGAACACAGGAAGGGCGGGTGGAGCTGAGGCCCTAAAAGACGAACTGTGGCCTCACCTGGGATGGGAGAATGTGACTGCACCTTCTCCAGCCAACAGGTATCCTCAGTGGGGCATGGGGAGCATGGAAAGTAGAGAAAGGCTTTCTGTCCCATCCTGTTTCCTATGCAAGTGGTTTTTAAGTTGAAGGCAAATAAGTCAAGGACCATCTTTGGGTCAAATTCCATTATGATAAACTTTGAGTAACTAAATTTTTAGTCAAAGGGTTGGATCTTTTGGAATTCATTTATAACACATACAACAGTTCTGTATACTCTGTCTTATCACAAAAGGGGGATCTATGTCAATTTTTGTGTTATGCTGGCATCTTAATGGACCACTGGTAATCTTTCTCATGTATAGCCACCGGGATACAATGCTATCTCTTGTAACGGAATATGGCCTGCCGTTTCAGTCTGATATTCCATTGATACTGGTTCTTATGCTACTGATGATGTCAATCAACGTCTCTCAAGGTGGACGCCTCAAGACAGGAAGCACACTATTGAAGGGGTCCTCTCTTTGAAACGTCTTCTTGGTGATCTGCCATAACTAGTGTGGTAGTGTTTGTAGTACAGAGCAGAGTTTAATTTAGTCTAGATCCCAGCTGCATGCAGTTTTTTGTTGCCCTGAAAGCAGGCCTTCTTCAATAGAGGCATTTGATTCGAGCTAAGAAATTTCTAAGTTCGGGGCGCCTGGGTGGCACAGCGGTAAAGCGTCTGCTTTCGGCTCAGGGCGTGATCCCGGCGTTATGGGATCGAGCCCCACATCAGGCTCTTCCGCTATGAGCCTGCTTCTTCCTCTCCCACTCCCCCTGCTTGTGTTCCCTCTCTCGCTGTCTGTCTCTATCTCTATCAAATAAATAAATAAAATCTTTAAAAAAAAGAAATTTCTAAGTTCGTTCGTGTCATCAGCTCATAACTAAGTCCTCACATAAACAGAGTAATAAAAATAAGACCTTTCAGAAGTGTAGAAAGAGACATCAGGGTTTGTGCAATGCTCAATTTCCTGAGCTGCCACGGCGTCTGCCTTATAGCAACATGCCTCCCTGGATCCAGATATCCTGGCACAATGTGCACCTCGTTGTGTCTTGTTCTTTAATTACAGGTTTGAGTTCAGTACTACACCCTTTCCATACCTCAAGACACACTAGATGAATTACACCCACCTGACACCTTTCATCAGTGGTTTGCAAGTTTATGGTGGACGAAGACCTACAGTTCCACAGCTGTGTAACCACAAAGAGCTGAATTCCTTCTAATTCAACCTAATATTAGATCTTTGTTATAATTTCACTCGTTTGTCAGGAAAAGGAAAAGACAGCATTTCACTTTAAGCTCAGAAATGACAACATGCTCTTCCTTTGAAGTCGAAGCGTTTTTCTTCTTAAAGGATACTGCTGGATGGACAGACATTTTCACCCTTCCTTTGTTTTTTTGTTTGTTTGTTGTTGTTGTTTTTAATAAAGATTTTATTTATTTATCTGAAAGAGAGAGAGAGAATAAGCAGTAGGGAGGGGCAGAGAGAGAGAGAGAGAAGCAGACTCCTTGCTGAGCAGGAAGCCTGATGCAGGACTCGATCCCAGGTCCAAGAGATCATGACCTGAGCTGAAGACAGTTGCTTAACCAACTGAGCCACCCAGGCGCCCCTTCACCCTTCCTTTTAAGTGTAATGTGCAGATCTGGTCTTAAAACAAAGGATACAAACACCTTTGCAGTTTTTCTTTTATTCTGACTGGAAGTGTAGAACTTCCAACCCTGACACTATCCCAAGGCATGGCTCTTACAGACTTCTTGGTCAGACACTCTAAGTGATTCCACAAACAAGAATGTGCAGCAGGCGAAGAACATTCTAGAAACTCTGTGGAAACTATCACTTGCTTTAGAACTCAGGAAAGGGGAGGCCCTTTGAGGATTCTTTTTTTTTTTTTAAGGATTTTATTTATTTATTTGACAGAGATAGAGACAGCCAACGAGAGAGGGAACACAAGCAGGTGGAGTGGGAGAGGAAGAAGCAGGCTCATAGCGGAAGAGCCCGATGTGGGGCTCGATCCCACAATGCTGGGATCACGCTCTGAGCCGAAGGCAGACGCTTAACCGCCGTGCCACCCAGGCGCCCCCCCCTTTGAGGATTCTTATTCGCTGTAGCTCCTTCCTAACCACGTGATTTTCCTCCAAACAAATTAAAGACAGGGTCAGGAATGGAAAGGCAGCAAAGGAGCTGTTTACCTACTATCTATTTCAGTTTCAGACCCAGAAGAGGGGCCAGTGCAGAGTAAGCACTCATTAACTACATGTTAAATGTTCAGTGGTAGAACTAGTCATTTTTCTTAGTTATACTCTCAAATAGCACATCATTTTTTTCTTCTCTAGCTACATGTGTATAAATGCATTTAGCTAAAATTTATTTTAAAACAGTCTTACCGGTGACATTAATTGCATGAGAACAGGAATGACACCCATTGTCTCTTTGGTGTGTGTCACACAAACTGAAATTTCCTTAAGAGCAAAGACCACAATACTGTGTGTATGTCTGGACCTAGCACTGTATGGGGACTACAACAGGAATTCAACAGCTGTCTGCCGGATGGATGGATGAATGGATGCATGAACAGACACTGTAGGATTTTTTCAGGATGACGCGCAATGTTACTGAAAAATTAGCCTTTGACTGCAATGAGGAGGCCAGGAATAATATCCCTGTCACAAATAAGAGGATACTACAGAGCTAAAAGCAAATTTTGAATCCTACACTGACTATGAATAATAGTTGTTTTTTTAAACTACATTTTTTACTACATTATTTGATAGATGATATAAGACTTTCGAGGCTAATTCTGACGCCTGATCTCCAGGTCTGGACTATGTACATGATCTGTGTCGTGCTTCCTAGGGTGTGCAGACTAAACGAACAAACAACGGCCTGGCAACACAGTGCAAGCTCATAAAGGCCTACTGTTCAGTGTGTACCTGTCATCATTAGGGAACTAAAAGACAACTCGATAGAAAGAAGCAAATTCCTGAGCTAGTCTTTATGGACAGACCATTTTGATTTTTTACATTCTCTACGCACAATACTGTTGGTTGGTGGAGGACCTCTTATTTTTTTTTAAGATTTTATTTATTTATTCGACAGAGATAGAGACAGCCAGCGAGAGAGGGAACACAAGCAGGGGGAGTGGGAGAGGAAGAAGCAGGCTCATAGAGGAGGAGCCTGACGTGGGGCTCAATCCCATAACACCGGGATCACGCCCTGAGCCGAAGGCAGACACTTAACCGCTGTGCCACCCAGGCACCCCCTGTGGAGTACCTCTTATGATACCAAATCTGTGGCATCCAACAGTGGTCAACCACAATGGAAAGCAGAAGGAGATATTTTTCGATCTGCCGTCTCACGTTTATATTCTCTCTCTCTTAATGTATGCGTACATATATATTTTCCATGAATCAATATGGACTGGTATTTCTAATTTGATAAAAAAGTCCCTATTGACGCTTTACCAAAACCTGAGAAATGACAGTGCCAAACAAACAGGAATTCTGCGTTTGTAATATAAAGTGATTTTAAATGAAACACAGCTATTGTGCTTGACAAACTTTCAAGTGGCCCCCATGATCTCATTCACACCTTTGTGAAATCACTCCCCTTGAGTGTGGGCAGGAGCTGTGCCTTGCTTCTAACTAGCAGACTATGGCAACAGCAGTGGAAGGTCACCTTCATGATTAGTTGTGCTATATATAACATCTTGTCTGGTTAGCAGACTCACTCTAGAAACCCTCCGTGGTGTCCTGAGGAAGTCAGAAGCCATGTTGGAGAAGCCCACCTGGTAGGAAGCCAGGCGAACCTTCTCGGATCTGGGAGGAAGGATTTAAGATGTGGGAGTGGTCTCTCAGACACAGGGGTGTCCTATAGCTGACAGCAAGAACTCGGGGCCCTGGGTCTCACAGCTGCAAAGACAGGAATTCTGCCAATGACCCAGGTGAGGCAGTCAGGCCCCAGATGAGACTGCAGTTGGAGGACACCTTGGCTGCAGCCTGTGACACCCGAGCACGGGATGCTGCTATGCTGGGCTGCCTCCTGACACACAGAAACTGAGATGGCGACTGGTTTACCAGGAAGTCTGTGGTAATTTGTTACATGGCAATAGAAAATGTGTATTATTATTTAGGTCAAAAAGTGAGAGTTGTCTTCAGAAGTACTACTAAGAGAAATGAGCCCCTGAAAATACGGAAGGGATACCTGTATTTATTAAATGTCTCTGTCAAAATCTTTTGATGATGACATTTTTTATAGATATTTTGTAAATTTTTATAAATAGTTTAACATTTTACATTTTACAAACAGAATCAAGAAAGAGTAATTTGGTCAAGGCTTCCGGCAGAAGTTGTTAAGCAAGCCCTCCTCATTTCCTTCTTCCTCTTAGAAACAGAATCACATTCTTTCCCCCAACACGTCTGAGCAAGGCTGCAGTTGCTCTGGCAGAGACTACACTTCCCAGGGTTCCTCGAGTGGCTACGCTATGTTCTTGTATGCGCGGGTGAGTGGAGGTAATGTGTACAACCCTGTCCTTCAAAAGAACGCTGCTTAACCCCCCTTCTCTTTCCCCCTCTCTGCTGGCCTTGAGAAGTGACCTTGGACGCAGATCAAAGGCAAATGTTGAGGAACCACCAGTCTGCCAGCCCTATCTGCACACCCTTGCCTTGTCAGGCAGGAGGAAGTGAACTGTTATCTGATTTAAGTCACTGATATTTTGTTTTTCCAACTGATGACCACACAGGTCCCATGTGTGGAGACAGAACTCACAGCCAGGTGTCTTTCTAAAATCAATGCCCATGCTCTCTTGCTCTCTTGCTACTCCATACTGTACATCCTAAAGTATCAAATTGAATGATGTGACCTACTGCTCTCCACTAATGGGATTATAATCACCCTAATTTCAAATTCTGGACCCTCAGAACATATTCCTATGCATGATTTGTGTGTTTATATTTGACACCCACGACTTAGAATTTAATTTCTATCTTACTAGCTTAATCACATCAAAAACACACCACGTAGCTTTTTTTACAGCTAAAAAAGGAAAGACCTTATACACATGATAATAAGAATAAGTGTTATAATAAGTTAAAATGTTAACACTGCTGGACTTGGGGGAGGCCTCTGGGATCTATGAGAGGCCAATAGCTGACAGCCAGGGGAAGGCTGGTTTGTGTATATTAATCCTAAACCTAAGTATAATAATAAGAGTAAGTTAAAATGTTAACACTGTTCTCCAGTATATAAAAATATTTATCCACGTTACATAAATCCTTCTCCACATTACCATTCAAACTTGAATAATTTCCCAAAGTACCATTAAGAGAATTTTCTAACCCCAAAACAGACTCCTATGCCGTATTTGTGGGTTTATGACACAAATCCTAATGACAACTGGAAGACATTTTCTATGCTAATGGTAGAATTATGGCCTATTTTCAGAAGACCCAGTGTTAGAAGAAAAAAATGTTCTTAACAAACTGACCAAATCTCTTCAGGCAATTAATAGTAACATCAGCATATCATTATCAATGCACAAAATATTAATTAGGAGTACATCTCTTTAGTATGTCAATCTCAATTGTCAGTTTTCTTTACATATGGATACTGGGGAAAAAAGCTTCAAAAAAACAAAAACCCTGGAAATACTGGATTGTATCTGTCAAAGCTAATCCATTAGCACAGCAAAGGTGTGGATGATTCAAATGTTTATGTTGTTAAAGTGCTTATTAGGTGAAACATGGATAGGTGATATTAATCTAAGTAAATAAGATAATAAATGAAAAACAACAAGCATGGAACTGTAACCAAGACACACTGTCTTTTTCCTTCCTTAACACTGCTCCTTAACATTGCTTTTCCCCTTGCCTGAACCATCTCACAAGAAAAAGGAGGTTCGTCTCCATTCTAAAGGAACCCATGCTCAGGCAATGAGAACTGCCACAGAATATGAGGGCTTCTGTGATCAGGAGGCCACCCAGGAGAGCAACAGGGACCCCTGTAAGAACAGGACACAATCAGGTACAGCTCTGGTATGAATACATTCACCGAAAGAAGTGGGATACCAAAACAAACAGAAAACAATTGGTAAAATGGCCACAGTAATTCCATACCTAACAATAATTACTCTAAATGTAAATGGACTGGATTCTCCAATTAAAAGACACAGAGTGGCTGGCTGGATTTTTTCTTTTTTTTTAAAGACACAACTATGCTGCTGACAAAAGACTCACTTCAGCTTTAAGGACACACAAAGGCTCAATGTGCAGGGATGTAAAAATATATTCCATGCAAATGGGAAGCAAAAATGAACAAGGAGAGCTATACTTACATCAGAAAAAATAAACTTTAAGACAAAACAGTAACAGAGAAAAAGAAGGTCATCATTTAGTGTTAACAGAGTCAATTCATCAAGAAGATAGAACAGCTGTAAATACATATGCTCCCAACATCAGAGCACCTAACTATGTTAAGCAAATGCTAACATATCTGAAGAGTAAAACAGACAATCAGACAGTAATAGCAGGGAACTTCAATACCTGACTTTCAACAATGGACAGACCATCCAGACTTTCAACAATGGATAGACCATCCAGACAGAAAGCCAACAGGGACACATTAGCCTTGAACCATTCTTTTGATCAAATGGTCCTAACAGACATATATGCAGATCATTCCATCCAACAACAGCAGACTACATATTCTTCTCAAGCACACACAGAACATTCTCCAGCACAGATTATATGATAGGTCACAAAACAAGTCTTACCAAATTTAAGAAGACAGAAATCATACCAAGTATCTTCTCTGACCACAATGACATGAAACTGGATGTTAATAACAGGAGGAAAGCTTGAAAATTCACAAATATTTGGAAATTCAACAACATACTTCTGAACTAATGGGCCAAAGAAGAAACCAACAGGCAAAATAAAAAAATATCTTGAAACAAAGAAAAACAAAGGTGCAACGTATCAAAATCTATGGGATATTGCAAAAGCAGATTTAAGATGGAAGATCTCAAAAAAAAAAAAAAATCAACCTAACTTTATACCTTAAGGAACTAGAAAAAGAGGAACCAATTAAGTCCAAAGTTAGCAGAAGGAAGGAAATAACAAAGATCAGAGCGGAAATAGATGAAATAGTGACTAGAAGACAATAGAAAATAATGAACAGTTTTTTTTTAGTAAAGATGTATTTATTTATTTTGGGGGGAGTTTGGCACAAACAAAAGGGAAGACTGCTTTTCCCTGAGGGTTTTACTGAAGACAGGGGTTGTGAGCTTTTCAGCTCTGGGGCTGGAGTTGGGGCTTGGTCATTTTTATTTTCTTTCTTTTTTTTTCTCTTTAAAGATTTTATTTATTTATTTGACAGAGATAGAGACAGCCAGAGAGAGAGGGAACACAAGCAGGGGGAGTGGGAGAGGAAGAAGCAGGCTCATAGCAGAGGAGCCTGATGTGGGGCTCGATCCCACAACGCTGGGATCACACCCTGAGCCGAAGGCAGGCGCCCCTGGTCATTTTTATTTTCATTCTCTAAGTGGTGGCACAGAAAGCCTTCAGGGAACAAAAGCCACATAGAAGAAACTGAAGCATCTTACACTGAACCCAGCACCCTGGCAAGGGGCAGTGCAACTTCACCCAGGCAAAGATACCTGAGAATCGGCAGAGCAGGCCCCTTCCACAGAAGATCAGCTGGAACACCAGGGGAATACCAAGTTTGCCAAGCACACAGAACTGCACAACTCCAGCACTAGGGGAAAATAGTATATAGAATTCAAAGTTTTTTCTCATGATTTTTTATATTTCAGTTTAATTCTTTCCTTTCCTTTTTTCCC
The DNA here is from genome assembly GCF_002007445.2 of Ailuropoda melanoleuca. Classification (NCBI taxonomy): domain Eukaryota; kingdom Metazoa; phylum Chordata; class Mammalia; order Carnivora; family Ursidae; genus Ailuropoda; species Ailuropoda melanoleuca. Next base: position 65,527,346 of record NC_048224.1, read on the forward strand.
TTTTTTCTTTTCAGCTAGTTTCTTATTTTATCAACTCTTTGTTTCTAAGTCTTTTTTTAACTTTCATTTTTACATTTATGTTTTATAGATACATTCTTCGTTTTTGGCTTCCTTTCACTGTATTCAATTTTATTTGTGTGTGCATATATATATATGTAATGTTTTGCTTTCTTTACAGTTTTGGGATTTAGTGTCTTCTAACAAACAGACCAAAATATACCCAGGACCATGTGGATCACCTGCTTTGTCCATCAAGGAGATTATATTCTCTCCTTTTTCCCTTTTTTCTTTTCTTTTGGTTTCTAACACTCTTAGGATTTGTCTGGTGTGTATTTCACTTGGGTTGTGGTTGATATTTTTGATTCTCGTTCATCCATTCTTCTCTGGGCAAAATGACTAGAAGGAGAAATTCACAACAAAGGAAAGAACCAGAGGTAATACTCTCTGCCACAGATCTAATTGATATGGATATAAGTAAAATCTCAGAGCTGGAACTCAGGATAATGACTATAAAGTTACTAGCTGGGCTTGAAAAAAGCATGAAAGAGACTAGATAATCTCTTAGTGCAGAAATAAAATATAATCAGGCTGAAATTAAAACTCTTTAACTGACATGCAGCCTAAATTGGATGCTCTAACAGCTAGGATACATAAGGAGGAAGACAGAGTCCATGACATAGAAGACAAGATGATGGAAAGGGAGGAAGCTAAGAAAAAGAAAGAAAAACAACTAACAGACCATGAGGGGAGGCTTCAAGAAATCAGCGATGGCATAAAGTAAAACAATATTAGAATTATTGGGGTCCCAGAGGAAGGAGAAAGAGAGATGGACAGAAGGTATATTTGAGCAAATCATCGCCAAGAACTTCCCTAACCTGGGGAAGAAAACAGGCATTCGAGTTCAAGAGGTAGAGAGAATGTCCCCCAAAATCAATAAAAATAGATTAATACCCCAACATATAATAGTGAAGCTTGCAAATTTCAGAGATAAAGAGAAAATCCTGAAAGCAGTCTGAGGCAAGAGCTCCTTAACCTACAATGATAGAAACATTAGACTGGTAGCAGACCTATACACAGAGACCTGGCAGGCCAGAAAGGGCTGCCATGATATATTCAGGGTATTAATGAGAAAAACATGCAGCCAAGAATACTTTATCCAGCAAGGCTGTCATTCAGAATGGAAGGAGTGATAAAAGAGCTACCAGGACAAACAGAAACTAAAAGAATTTTAGTAATCTCTAACCAGCCCTGCAAAAATTTTAAAGAGGATTCTGTAAGCGAAGAGAGAGCCCAAAAGTAATACAGAGCAGAAAGAAAAGAGACAATCTACAGAAACATGGACTTTACAGGTAATAAAATGGTGCTAAATTCATATCTGTCAATAGTTACTCTGAATGTAAATGGGCTAAATGCTCCAATCAAAGACAAAGGATATCAGATTGGATAAAAAAAAAAAAGCAAGACCCATCCATATGCTGTCTACAAGAGACCCATTATACAACTAAGGACACCACCAAATTGAAAGTGAAGGGGTGGAGAACCATTTATCATGCCAATGGATATCAAATGAAAGCTGGAGTAGCAATACTCCTATCAGACAAATCATATTTTAAACCAAAGATTGTAGTAAGGGATGAAGAAGGACACTATATCACACATAAAGGATCTGTCCAACAAGAAGATCTAACAATTATAAATACTTATGCTCCTAACTTGGGAGCAGCCAATTATATCAACCAATTAATAACCAAATTAAAGAAACACACTGATAATAATACAATAATAGTAGGGGACTTCAACACCCCACTCACAGCAATGGACAGATCATCTGAGCAGATCAATAAGGAAAGAAGGGCTCTGAATGACACACGGGACCAAATGGACTTCACAGATACATACAGAGCCTCCCATCCTAAAGCAACAGAACACACATTCTTCTCGAGTGTACCTGGAACTTTCTACAGAATAGGTCACATACTGGGTCACACATCAGGTCTCAACAGATCCCAAAAGATTGGGATTTTTTCCCTGCATATTTTCAGACCAAATGCTTTGAAACTGGAACTCAATTACAAGAGGAAATTTGGAAGGAACTCAAACACTTGGAGGTTAAAGAGCATCCAACTAAAGAATGAATGAGTCAATCAGGAAATTAAAGAAGAATTTAAAAAAATTATGGCAACAAATGAAAATGAAAACAGAACTGTTCAAAACCTTTGGGATACAGCAAAGGTGGTCCTAAGAGCAATACAAGCCATTCTCAAAAAATTAGAAAAGTCTCAAATACACAAGCTAACCTTACATAAGGAGCTGGAAAAAGAACAGAAAATAAAGCCTAAACCAAGCAGGAGAAGAGAAATAATAAAGATTAGAGCAGAAATCAATGAAATAAAAATTAAAAAAAAAAAGAAATCAATGAAATAGAAACCAGAAGAACAACAGAACAGATCAATGAAACTAGAAGCTGGTTCTTTGAAAGAATTAATAAGATCGATAAATCTCTAGCCACTCTTATGAGAAAGAAAAGAAAAAGGACCCAAATTAATAAAATCATGAGGAGAGATAACAACCAACACCAAGGAAACACAAACAATTTTAAGAACATATTATGAGCAAGTATATGCCAAAAAATTAGGCAATCTGGAAGAAATGGATGCATTCCTGGAAACATGTAAACTACCAAAACTGAAACAGCAGGAAATAGAAAACCTGAACAGACCCATAATCAGCAGGAAAATTGAAGCAGTAATCAAAAATTTCCCAACAGGGGCGCCTGGGTGGCACAGCAGTTGGGCGTCTGCCTTCGGCTCAGGGCGTGATCCTGGCATTGTGGGATTGAGCCCCACATCAGGCTCTTCCGCTATGAGCCTGCTTCTTCCTCTCCCACTCCCCCTGCTTGTGTTCCCTCTCTCGCTGGCTGTCTCTATCTCTGTCAAATCAATAAAATCTTTAAAAAAAAATTCCCAACAAACAGGAGTCCAGGACCTGATGGCTTTCCATAGGAATCCTATCAAACATTTGAAGAACTAATACCTACTCTTCTGAAGCTGTTTCAAAAAACAGAAAGGGAAGGAAAACTTCCAAACTCATTCTATGAGGCCAGCATTACCTTGATCCAAAGCCAGACAAAGACCCCACCAAAAAGGAGATTTACAGACCAATGTCCCTGATGACCATGGATGCCAAAATTCTCACCAAGATACTTCCCAATAGTATCCAACAGTATATTAAGAGGATTATTCAACATGACCAAGTGGGATTTCTTCCTGGGCTGAAAGGGCAGTTCAACATTCACAAATCAGTCAACGTGATACATCACATTGATAAAAGAAAGGACAAGAACCATATGATCCACTCAATTGATGCAGAAAAACCATTTGACAAAATACAGCATCCTTTCTTGATTAAAATTCTCCACAGTGTCGGGATAGAGGGAACATACCTCAATATCATAAAAGCCATCTACAAAAAGTGAATATCATTCTCAATGTGGAAAAACTGAGAGCTTTTCCTCCAAGGTCAGAAACACACAGGGATGCCCACTCTCCCCACTCTTGTTCAGCATACTACTAGAAGTCCTAGCCTCAGCAATCAGATAACGAAAAGAAGTAAAAGTCATTCAAATTGGCAAAGAAGTCAAACTCTCACTCTTTGCAGATAACATGATACTTTATGTGGAAAACCCAAAAGACTCCACCCCAAAACTGCTAGAACTCATTCAGGAATTCAGCAAAGTGCAGGATATAAAATCAATGCACAGTAAATTCTATACACTAACAGAGAAATTAAGAAATTGATCCCATTTACAATTGCACCAAAAACCATAAGATACCTAGAAATAAACCTAATCAAAGAAGTAAATGATCTGTACTCCAAAAGCTATAGCACACTTATCAAAGAAATTGAGGAAGACACAAAAAAATAGAAGAACATTCCATGCTCACGGATTAGAAGAGTAAATATTATTAAAATGTCTAGGCTACCCAGAGGAATCTATACATTCAATACGATCCCTATCAAAATACCATCAACATCTTTTGCAGAGCTGGAATAAATAATCCTAAAATTTGTATGGAACCAGAAAGACCCTGAATAGCCAGAGGAATGCAGAAAAAGAAAAACAAACCTGGGGGCATCACAGTGTCATACTTCAAGTTCTATTACAAAGCTGTAATCATCAAGACAGTATAGTACTGGCACAAAAACAGACACATAGATCAGTGGAACAGAATAGAGAACCCAGAAATGGATCCTCAACACTATGGTCAACTAATCTTCGACAAAGCAGGAAAGAATATCCAATGTAAAAAGGACAGTCTCTTCAACAAACTGTGTTGGGAAAATTGGACAGCCACATGCAGAAGAATGAAATTGGACCATTTTCTTACACCATTCACAAAGATAAACTCAAAATGGATGAAAGACCTAAACATTAGAGAGGAATCCATCAAAATTCTAGAGGAGAACACAGGCAACAACTTCTTCAACTTTGGCCACAGAAATTCTTGCTAGACACATCTCCAAAGGCAAGAGAAACAAAACAAAAGCAAAATGAACTATTGGGACTTCATCAAGATAAAAACTTCTGCACAGCAAAGGAAACAGTCAACAAAACTAAAAGGCAACCTATGGAATGGGAGACGATATTTGCAAATGAGTATCAGATAAAGGGCTAGTATCTAAGATCTATAAAGAACTTATCAAACTCAACAACCAAAAAACAAATAATCCAGTCAAGAAATGGGCAAAAGACATGAACAGACATTTCTCCAAAGAAGACATCCAAATGGCCAACAGACACATGAAAAAATGCTCCACATCACTCGGCATCAGGGAAATACAAATCAAAACCACAATGAGACACCACCTCACACCAGTCAGAAGGGCCAAAATTAACAGGACAGGAAACCACAAATGTTAGTGAGGATGGGGAGCAAGGAGAACCCTCTTACACTGTTGGTGGGAATGCAAGCTGGTACAGCCACTCTGGAAAACGGTACAGAGGTTCCTCAAGAAGTTAAAAACAGAACTACCCTATAATCCAGCAACCACACTACTGGATATTTACCCCCAAAATACAAATGAGGTGATCTGAAGGGGCACCTGTACCCCAATGTTCATAGCAGCCATGTCCATAATAGCCAAACTGTAGAAGGAGCTGAGATGTCCACAGAGAGATGGATGGATAAAGAAGATGTGGTGTATATATATACAATGGAATATTACTCAGCCATCGGAAAAGATGAATACTTACCATTTACATGGATGTGGATGGAACTGGAGGGTATTATGCTGAGCGAAATATGTCAATCAGAGAAAGACAGTTATCATATAGTTTCACTCATATGTGGAATATAAGACAATGCACAGAGGATCATAGGGGAAA
>NC_048224.1:65532831-65822942 GCF_002007445.2 Ailuropoda melanoleuca
AAGGCACGTGATGTGATGAGCCAGGGTGTTATATGCAACTGATGAATTACTGAACACTCATCTGAAACTAATGATGTAGTATATATTGGCTAATTGAATTTAAATTAAAGAAAAGAAACAAAAAGTATGGCATTGGCATAAAAATAGACACATAAATCAATGAAACATAATGAAAGCCCAGAAATAAACCCATACATATATGGTCAATTAGTTTATGACAGATGAGCCAAGGATACTCAATGGGGAAAGGATAGTCTCTTAAATAAATGGTGGTAGGAAATGTGGACAGCCAAATGCAAAAGAATGAAACTATACTGCTATCTTACAACATTTACAAAAATCAACTCAAAATAAAGAACTGAAACAATAAAAGTTCTAGAAGAAAACACAGGCAGTAAACTACTTGACATTGGTCTATCAGTGATATTTTGGATTTGACACCAGAAACAAAGGCAAAAATGCAAAGCTAAACAAGCGGGGCTGCATAAAACTAAAAAGCTTCTGCACAGCCAAGGAAACCAACAATAAAATGAAAAGGGAACCTATGGAATGGGAGAAAATATTTGTAAACCACATATCCAATAAAGGTTAATATAAGAGGTTAGTACAAATAACTCATAGAACTCAATAACGGCAACAATGACAAAACAAATTTAAAAGTGGGTGAAGAATCCAAATAGACATTTTTCCAAAGATGATATACAAACAGCCAAGAGGCACATGAAAAGATGCTGAGAGCATCACTAATCATCAGGAAATGCAAATAAAACCACAATGAGGTATCATTGTTGGAATGGCTCCCATCAAAAAGGTGAGACGAGTATTGCTGAGGACATGGGGAAAAGTTGTTGGAGGGAATGTTAACTGGTGCAGCCATTAAGGAAAACAGTATGGAGGTTCCTCAAGAACTTAAAAATAGAATTACCTTATGATCTGGCAATCCTACTTCTGGGGATATACCCAAAGGAAATAAAATGACTAACTTCAAGAGGTATCTGTATTCCCATGTTCATTGTAGCATTATTCATAATAGCCAAGGTATGGAAATAACCTAAGTGTCCATCAACAGATCAATGGATAAAGAAAATTTGGTGTGTGTGTATATATATATATATATATATATATACACACACACACACATATATATATATAATGTATATATATTATTATTATTCAGTCTTAAAAATCACGAAAATCTATCATTTGTAGCAACATGAATGAACCCAGAGGGCACTGTGCTGAGTGAAGCAAGCCGGACAAAGACATACAGCATGATATTACTTATATGTGGAATCTTAAAAAGAAAAAAAAAAGTCAAACTCATAGAAACAGAGAGTAGAAAAGTGGTTGCTCAGGGGTAGTGGGGACAAGGGGTGAGAGAAGTCAGAATACATTGGTAAAAGAATACAAACTTCTCAATTGTAGGAGTAATAAGGTCTGAGGATCTAATGTATAATACGGTAACTAGGGTCACTTGTATAAGTGAAATTTGCTAAGAGTAGAACTTAAATGTTCTCACACACACAAAAAAAGACAAAGGTAAATATATGAGGTGATGAATGTGTTAATTAACTCAGTGGAAAGGGATCCTTTCACAATGTATATCACATTACCATGTTACATTATGTCATACAGTTGCGTCATTTATATCTCCATAAAGAGAAAAAAAAAGGACATATACATATTTTCAAAAAAAGAAGAAGGATACTGCTTCTGTCTTCACTGTAATTATGAGCAGTTGAAGAAAAGGAATGGGTGTCTGTGTACAGCAAAACAAAAACCACAAAAGGAAACCTGGAAAAGAACATGAGTGTCCGTTGTAGACAATGGGATTTTCTGCTCATGCATAAAAAAGGGATCCAGAAGGGACAGTGACTTCTCAGTGTGGAAGAAAATCCAAGCGCAGGTGCATCACCCATGGGCTCCACAGAGGAACTCAGATGGGTGAATGGACATAATCCGGCATGAGAGCAGCCATTCAACTCTTACTTCACTCCTCCAAGGAACCAGCTTAGTTACAGGTTTATAACCACCTCCAAGCTAGCTTGGAGCAGTCAGACAACTTTCCTAGCCTATAAGATAAAGGTGTGACACAAAAGGGGGAAGGACAAATGGAACAATTCAATGTCAAATACAGGTTTATTGACTTCTTGCATTAAATAGGCAGGGAGACCCCTGGAATCTCTTTCTTAGAACCCTTAGCCATTAGATTTCATGTCCTATCACTTTCTCCTCCTCGCTCCGCTCTTTGGCTCATCAGAAAACAGTCTTTGTCCTTGCTTTTCTGTTTGCCTCAGATGCTCTTTCCCCAGAGATACCTGTAGGGCTCAACTCCCTCACTTTCTTCAGTTTCTGCTCAAATGATCCTTTACTGACCTGGCCTTCTCTGAGGTTAAAAAAGGAGCACCGTCTCACTCAGGGCTGACCAGGGCTACAATCAGGAGGCTGAGAATGGAGGCCATCCTCAGTTTCACTGCTTGCCCTCCTGTCCCGGGTAGCTGAGCCCTCATAGTAGGAGGGGCCTGCTTGTCCCCTCAGTGTCTGCTCATCTGAGCTCCCATCATGGAGGGCTTTGCTTAAGCTTCCACAGCACGTCCTGGCACTTGGCCGGGGCCTGGTTCCCCTGCCTGCTGCCTCAGCCTCACGCCAGTGCCCTCTGGGGCAGCGGACCTCCCTGATGTTGGACCCGACTGCTCGGCTGCAGTCCCTTTGCCCCACCACCGCGACCACATGTGGCCCTGTCCTCGTTCGCTTCATCGGTCAGCACCTGGGATCACTGTAGTGGAATGGCTAAGGAGAAAATGATTTATGGAGGTAGAAAGATAAAAACACACTCGTTTAATGTTTTCCAAATACGATCCCAGTTACAAATGAGTTTTTATTGTGCTTTTAAAGTCTTCAGAGAGAAAGTTAGAGAGGTTGTGTTTCCTTCCCTGACCGCCAGAGCCCCTGGAATCTGCACTAGCAGCAAGGGCCTGCATACACGACAACTCACAGCTGCCCACCTTCCTTTCCTCCTCACCTAGGCCACGACGCACAACAGTTTAGCACAGAGCCTCAAAATCCCTGCATCCTTTCAAAATGTGCTGAATGCTCCCAGCATGTCAGGTACTGCTAAAGGCGGGGAGCATTCGTGGACACTGCCCCCACAGCCTACTAGAGAGACAGACACGAAATAAAGCGTCACCGGAATGATCACATGACAAGTGCCATGTGAATCGGGGCTTGGCACCGACCAGCTGTCTGAACATCAGCTACTGCCAGGACCTCCCTCAATCCTCACCTGGAGCATCTGACCATGATCATACCCATCTCCTAGGATTGCTTCGTGGGTTACATGAGAGAAAGTAAGCGAAAAGTCTGTGTTGGCCTTCACGGATGGCTCCGTTTGTCAGCTACGAATACATAGTCCTTTGCAAGCAGGGAGAATACCATGTACCTCTTTGTATCTTGTGCCTAGCACAGTGTCCTCAAAAAAGTATTCACAGAAAGATGATAGAAAGAGTAGGAAAACTAGAATCAAATCACTGTAATTTAGACACAATTAACATCAGTAAGCCAAATTCTCTTTCTATAATTAGTTTCAATAATCACTAAAATCATAACAATGTCAACAAATAGGCAAAAAAATAACTAGCTAATTTACTGACTACACACATCCATGCACCAACATGCATATCTGAATTTCTGGAGTGATAAAATAAGATTGTTACAAAAAAAAAAAAAAAAGATTGTCACTAACTTTTATTAACTTCTCCTAGGATTGAACCAATGGATATAGTTAACACTGAAGAATTTACAACTCTTAGGCAGATAATGCTCCAAAAGTCCTATTATTTCATCCCTGAAATTTGTGAAATCTGGTGTCTGCACAGTAACACTTTTATCTCACTGGCTCTCACCTATTAACCTAATAACTTCAAGTGATATTTCCTCGGCTTCCAGGATCTGAATGAGTGCTGCTTTCCAAACCTATTTTCTAATTCACATGGTGGAAGATCCCTCCAGATCATAAGAGAAAGTACACCTTACAAACTTTCCTTTATGTTGCCTACAATGCACGCAGTGAGACAGGCACAATGAGGAACTATGTCTTACTAAGCGTTATGCTCCTGGTGAGATGAAAGTGAGTCAGTAAAGCTGGGGAGCACCTTCACCTCTGGGAGCCCATCCTGACTACTCCCCCGCCCCCATGCAATACCACGAAGGCACTGCAGAAGTTTATGAAGTGACGGACATTCTGAAGGGCCGCTCAGGGCCCGTGACAGTATGTCTTCTCAGGCCATGTTACTACTTGTATTTTGTACAGAATAACCGGCAGAAATAAAATACATGATGGATCCACTGAAATTATGAGGGTTGCCTGCTTTCTATCAACCTGTCATCAATCCTCTCTGATGATCTCGTCTGAAGAATTTCCAAAATGGCTGATGAAAACAGCTTTTAGCAATTTCTTACAAAAAAAGAAACCACCAGAGTTATGGTTGAAACATATGGAAAACGTGGGTAAGGTCAAACAGTACATATTACTGCCTTTCAAAAACACTGTTAGATAAAGAGAATCAACTAACCATTAGTAAATATTTGCAGTCACTATAAAAAAAGCAGCACCTAAGTATTATTATAACTGTATAAAAATGGTATCAACCAACATTATCTTAGGAACAATAGGAACTGTACTTATAATAGGAACTATACACTGACTCTCCCCTTCTTACATCTCTCAAGTTTGAAAGTTCAAGGTGTAATCTTCAGAAGGATCAGCCTACTACTTGTCCAGGGCTGAAATGAACTGATGGCCTTCCAGTTCCTTCTAAATCTATAGGTTACTAAGTTAAACCTTACTCTACATAACAACAGCCAGAACACACGTCTGAGGCAAGCTGGTCAGTTCAGCATCCTCCCTTCCCAGAAGCAGTGGAGCCCATAGCCCTGCCCTGCTCCAAGGCTAAGTGATGTCAGCATTCACTCTTCTCTAAAAAATTCAGGTAAAATTCACACACCATAAAATCCATACATTTAAACACAGTTCAGTGATCTGTAGTACCTTCAAAGCTGTGCAACCATCCCCACTAATTCCAGAACATTTCCATCATCCCCAAGAGAAATCCCTTACCCATTAGCAGCCACTCCGCATTCCCTCCTCCCTCCCAGCCCCTGACGACTATCGATCTACTTTCTGTACCTATGGATTTGCCTATTCTGGACATTTTACATACATGGCATCATATAATAGATAGCCTTTCATGCTTGGCTTCCTTCACTTAGTATAATATGTTTAAGAGTTATTCATGTTGTAGTACATGTCAGTATTTAATTCCTTTTTATGGTCAAATAGTATTTCGTTGTAGGGATATACAACTCGTTTACCCATTCATCCAAATGTCAACTGAAGGACATTTGGATTGTTTCCACTTTGAGGCTATTATGAATAATGCTGCTATTAACGCTTGCGTACAAATTGTTGGGTGGGTATGTGTTTTCAGTTCTATTGAGTATACAGCTAACAGTGGAATTGCTCAGTCACATGATAAGTCTGTTTAACTCTTTGGGGAACTGCCAAACTGTTTTCCAAAGTGTTATGCCATTTTATGCTCCCACCGGAAGTGTATAGGGTTCCGATTTCTCCACGTCCTTCGTGATACTTATCATTGCCTATCTCTTTTACTATATCCAGCTTAGTAGGGGTAAAGAAGTATATCTAGTTGTGGTTTTGATCTGCATTTCCCTAAGGACAGATGATGTTGAGCATCTGTTATCTCATGTCTTTTTGTTGATAGCCACTCTGACAGGTGCGAGGTAATATCTCATTTGTGGTTTTGATTTGCATTTCCCTTACAATTACTGATACCAAGCACCTTTTCAGGTACTGGTGGCCATTTGTAGGTCTTCTTTGAAGAAAAGGTCTATCCAGATCCTCTGCCCATCTTTCAATAAGATTGTTTCTCTCTTGAGTTATAGGAGTTCTTTATACATTTTGGATAGGAACCCCTTATCAGATATGTGATTTACAAATATGTCCTCCCATGCTGTAGGTTACCTTTGCATTTTGTTGCTGGGCTCTTTTGCTGTCAGGCTGCCAGGGTCCTCAGTGGTTCCTCCAGGTCCACACTGGCTAGGAACCAAGGTAGACAGCGGCAGTGGCCTGAGCTGGTGGTGTGTACTCTTGGTTACAGGAACCAGCTACAGGTGCTAGTGTAGTTGCAAGGCCCAGATGCAGACACACATAGTGGTGGGGAGCAGGGCAGGCAGCAAGGGCCAGGGTCAGCTCTGGGCTCACTGGCAGCTGTGGGTGCCCTGGCTGTTGGCATGCTGCCCTTGGCTGAACAGTCTCTCCTGGGCATATGCACTGCAGTGGACACTGGTCATGGGGGTGGGCCAGGGGCATGCAGGTGAGCAGATCATGCTGGCCAATGACAAAAAGACAGGACCTGATCTGGGCCTATGGTAGCTGCAGAGGCTCTGGCTGTTGGTCTGCTCTCTCGTGTTGACACAGCCTCACCTTAGGCATGTGCACATCACAGAGGCTGGTGCCAGGTGCCAGGCTGGCAGTGTAAGAGCGCACATGTGAAGGGGCTAGCCATGAGTGACACACACAGCAGTGGAGGTCGGACGTGGGGGTCTAGGCTGGCGTCTCACACTCATGTAGCCACAGAGGCCCAAGCTGGTGTATGCAGTTCCAGAGCTCCAGCGGGGAAGGGAAAGTAGCAGGGAGAGACTCAGGTGGCTGGTGTCAGCAAACATGAATTCCTGTGGGGCAAATGCTGGAGAAATTGGCAGGGGGGTATCTGTGCCATTTCTTAGGTGGCAGTATGTGCTGGCTTTGTCTTCAGAGAATGTCACTGCTATCCACACTCACTCCGACTGTGTGGCTGCTACTGGTAGCCCCCGTCTTTCTTCCTTCTTCCTAGCGCCCTCTATCCGTCTCAGTTTTGCCAGTCTAGTTTTGGGGTGAAACTGAAGTGTGTGTGACCTTTGTGTGGTGCCCTGAAAGGCTGAGGAAGCTGGCTGCTCCCGCCGCTCCTCCTTTTCAGGCAAGGTGGGTCCTTTCCAGCGGGAAATTCCCTCGTGGTGCTGAGCAATGCCAGCTCACGGGATGTGATGATGCAGGCAAAGTTCAGCTGTCTTCCTTCTCTTCTCAACGTGGTTATTCTCAGGTCTTTTTACTCCACTGTGTTGCCAAAGTTTCTTAAGTGGACTCCAGGGCTCTCCCAGATCCATTTGTGTGTGTGTGGCTATCTAATTATTGAGCTTTGTAAGGGGATGGAGACTGGGGTCTCTTACGTGGCCATTTTGGTGATGTCATTCTTGGAATTCCACTAATTATTATATATTTTGTAGTAAATTTTGAAATTGGGAAGTGTGAGCCCTCCAATGTTTTTCTTCTTTTTCAAGATTGTTTTGGCTATTCTGGGTCCCCTGTGTTTCAATATGAATCGTATGATCAGCTTGTCAGTTTTAGCAAAAACAAAACAGCTGAGATTTTGCAATTGTATTGAATCTGTAGGTCAATTTGGGAAGTACTGCCATCTTAACAAGTCTTCCAGTCTATGAATATGAGACATCTTTTCATTTCTTTAGGGCTTCTTTAATTTCTTCCAATAATGTTTTATGGTTTTCAGTACACAAATGTTCAACTTTTTCATTAAATTTATTCCTAAGTACTTTATTCTGTTTGATGCTATTATAAATGGAACTATTTTAACTTAATTTTTGGACTGTTTATTGCTAGAGTATAAAAATACAATTGAATTTTGTTATTAATCTTATATTCTGCAATCTTGCTGAACCCATTTATTAACTAATAGTTTTTCATGGATTCCTTAGGATTTTCTAAATACAAGATCACGTCATTTGCAACAGAAATAATTTTACTTCCTCCTTTCCAGTCTGAATGGCTTTTATCTCTTTTTCCTGCCTACTTCTCTGGCTAAAACCTCTAGTATGATATTTAATAAAAGTGGTAATGGCAGGCAATATTGTTCTATTCCTATCTTAGGAGAAAGCTTTCAATCTTTCAGTGCTGAATATTGTATTAACTGTGGGTTTTTCCTAGATACTCTTTTTTTTTTTTTAAAGATTTTATTTATTTATTCGACAGAGATAGAGACAGCCAGTGAGAGAGGGAACACAAGCAGGGGGAGTGGGAGAAGAAGAAGCAGGCTCATAGCAGAGGAGCCTGATGTGGGGCTCGATCCCATAATGCCGGGATCACGCCCTGAGCGAAGGCAGACGCTTAACCGCTGTGCCACCCAGGCGCCCCTTCCTAGATACTCTTGTTTGGGTTGAGGATCAGCACTGACTCGTGATTCCTTATCCAGAGTTACATTCAACCGATCCTCAGGTCCTGAAAATTTTATCTCAATATATTCTTGTATTTCTTCCCTTAGGTACATGCCTACCATCAATGCCCAGATTTATTAGACCCTTATCCTCTTCTGATTAGATTGTAAGACCTTCAAAGCAGGAGCTATGGGCATGTGTGTATATATGTATATATACAGTGACTAAAAGAATCACATTCATTAAATAAGATCAAGATGCTATGGAAAAGAAAGAAGCAACACCAGCTACTGGCGATAAAAACGTAATTGTGAAAAGCAAAAAACAAAACTAAAACTGACTAAAACAACAGTGAAAACAGAAGCAAGAAAAAAAAAAATCTAGGTAATCTCTCAGAATAAGGCACAGAGCCAAAGCCGAATAGGAATCACTGAAGGGGGGGGGGGGGGGAGGGAGGGACTTCAGGTCTGCAGCGGGGTGGATCTGATGCTTCAAACAACTGTCCCGAATGAAACAACTAAAACGCTCGGTAAAACATATTTAAAACAAAATATTTGCAAAAGTGTTGCTGAGATAGGAGACAATAAAATGTTACCAAAATGATCACGTAGAACATTTTTACAAATAAAAGTGGATGTTTCTAAGCATCTGGTAAAATACACTATATTTTTATATTTGTTTGCAACTATTACTGGGATAGACTCTTCCTTCCCTGCCTTCAATATCTTTACCCTCCAACCCATATCCATATTAAAATCTTCACTTTCCCCTCCAGCTTATACCTGCTTCTGTCACTACTCTGCTTACAAACTTCAAACCTCCAGGGTCTCCCCATTCCCCCCAGAATCATGTATAAACCTCTGTGCAGACCCACAGGACTCTTTACTGTTAATCCTAATTTCATTTTCAACACCCAGACAATAACCCCTCTCTCATACCAAGCTCCCTCTCATCAAACAACCCTAGACAAGCATATTCCCTAACCACCCTCTATCATACTTCCCTTGTCCCTTTTTCCTTCCCTCCTCCACTGCCTTAAACTGGGGTAAAACCTGACTTAGAGGTGACTAAGCACAGGGGCACCTTGGTGACTCAGTTAGGTGTCTGCCTTTGGCTCAGGTCATGATCCCAGGGTCCTGGGATTGAGCCCCATGTCGGGCTCTCTGCTCAGCAGGGAGTCTGCTTCTCTCTCTCCCTGTCTGCTGCTCCCCCTCTCATGATCTGTCTTTCTCGAAAATAAATAAATAAAATCTTAAAAAAAAAAAAAAAAGGTGACTAAGCACAGATAAAATGCGATTTCTGACACCATGAGGCAAAATTAAACACCTCCCTGTCTGGAACTGAGCTCTCACAGCACCACACTGCATCATTTCCACACTAACTTCTATACGTCCAAAGACTATGTCTGTCAAATGAATTAACCCACATGAGGAGAAATGGTGGTGTTGGATTAAATAAGAGTTGCAGTTTTATTTCTCGGTCATGTAGTTGTAAAATATCTCCATCTGAAGAAGGTTTTATGGTTGATTTGAAAAGAAGGATAAAATAAGCAAAAAAAAAAAAGGGGGCACAATAAATTAACATGGTGTTTTTCAAGCTGTAGAGCCATCATCTACTAGTGGTTTGTGAAATCAATATAATAGGTTGTGACCTGCATTTAAAAAACGAAAATGCAAGACAGAATATATTGGAGCACAATGCACATAGTTAGGGTAACTTTTAGTCAGTGGTACTTTTGTTTCAGTTTCATACACAAACACACACACCAAAACATACAGACATATATTTGTATACTGTGGGCTTTGTCAAAACGCTGGAAAGTCAATGAGCTAATGGTTCAAGGACATGGATAAGAAAATCAGTGCTACTCTAAGCAGAGAGAGAAGCCAAGGATATGACAACAGATGAAAAAGCTTAAGATGGGTGATCTCATAGCATATACTAGATTTTACCTGCAGGGAAGTAGATTACGCAGAGATAAATCACTTCCCTCCGTGGCTCTCTACATTTAGCACTTTGAGATTACATATAATCAGAATGCAGGCTCTGGAATGATGTGCCAGTTGCTATCCATTCTGCTTCTATCAGTCCTGTGTTGACGATGTTCATGAAATCTCGTTATCACCAACACAGAACAAAAGGACTCATAGGCTGTAGATTAAAATTACAAACCACTTTTAGCTAACCACTCTGAGATGTCCCGCCCGGAAAAATAAAAAACAATCAACTTCAGAGGTAATCATAACAAGCAAGCACAGGACGTAGAAGTAATTCAGAACACGAGTTAACAGGATGGCACCAGTGCTCATTTCTTGGACTCGACAACGTACTCTGGTCATGCGGGGCACTGTCACTGGGGAACCTGGCCGAAGGGTCCAGGAGAACTATGTTTGCAACTCATGAATATGTTGAATGAATATTACCGAGTTTTAATCCGAAATAAGAGGTTATTAAAAATAATTAGGATTAAAGTGCTCTGTGGATTCTTAGGATGGATGTCAGTAGGCTAATTTGAGATGACTCCACCACTGCGACTGTACTCAGTACTCACGATGGAGACAAACCAGCTTATGGCTGAATTCTCTTATTTCAAATGAGCCAGCTTGGCAGCATCTAGTATTTCTCCACTTTTTTTCAACACTGTGCTTTTCTAAACTAAACTGTGGCCATATATTATTCTCTAAAATCTTTTTATATGTTCTTTATTCACTTTAATTTAATTTCAATATAGGACTAGCCAAACATTTTAGAGGATATACTAAGTTTTAAGAGGGAAAACGGGTTGCAAAAAGTGGCTATGAAATAAATGTAAACTATCATTTGATTTATAGACCTCCCCTGCTCTCGTTTAAAGGGCTTCGCACCAGGAAAGGTTGTTTAGACTATACTTTGGCTTAAGTGGAAAAAAGTTATTGCTGAAATTGTATAAATCATCTCAAATATTGTTTGATTTTAGCTTTTAAGAGTCTGAGTTTTGCTAAGTGTTCAGAGAAAGTTTGGTTCACTTTTCACTCTCCATAAATCAGCAAGTATTTCAAAGCTTTCCTTAGACACAGAAAAATATACACATGTGAAAAGAATGATTGCACCATCCCTAAGTTAAGGATCTGAAGATAGTGCATATTAAAGAAAGCAACAAACTGGGTCCTTGATTTGTAATTATTAAATATGTAAAGATGTGTAAAAGACACCAAGATAAGCTATTCTCATACATTAATAACCACATATGGTCATGGAAAGCTGTTAGAAGGGCACAAATCCACCATCATGGAGCTCAGGCCACTAGCTGTGCATTATTACAGGGACCTCTTACTATCCCTCAGGAACAGAGATCATCCTCAAAAGTCACTGACAAAAGAATGTGGCACACATGAGAGATTCCCATCTATTTAATGTATTAATTTGCTTTTCCCGCTATTACCCATCCTACATGCAAGTAATGAGAGTACCTTCCTCATATGACATTTTTGATCATTTAAATTATCCCTTTTGAATAAACAAACCAACAAAGGGAATATAATCAATGATATTGTAATAGTGTTGTCTGGTGACTAATGGGAGCTACGCTTGTGGTGAGCATAAAATAACATATAAACTTGTCAAATCACTGTGTTGTACACCTGAAACTAATGTAATATTCTGTGTCAACTATACTCAAATTAAAAAAATTCCCCCTTTCAGTAAACATTTATTATACTGACAATAATAATAATGCTTAACATTTGTTAAGAATTTACTATGTGCCAGGCATTGGGCTAAGTGCTTTTGACAAATATTATTTCTTTCAATCTACAATAACCATACTGGGTTTGATATTGCCATCTTATGATGAAGAGCTGATGCTTAAGGCTCAATCCAGTCCATTTGATTCTGGAGCTCTGTAGCCCATCTTTTTTTTTTTTTTTTTAAAGATTTTATTTATTTATTCGACAGAGATAGAGACAGCCAGCGAGAGGGGGAACACAAGCAGGGGGAGTGGGAGGGGAAGAAGCAGGCTCACAGTGGAGGAGCCTGATGTGGGGCTCGAACCCATAACGCTGGGATCACGCCCTGAGCTGAAGGCAGACGCTTAACCGCTGTGCCACCCAGGCGCCCCTCTGTAGCCCATCTTATTCCTGCATTGTCTACCACATAAAGCCAACCTCACCCTCCACAGAGGAGCCATTTTGGCTCAGGATGTCATTCCCTGACACAAAACTTAGGCTTCGTACATCCTATTTCCCCACAGAACTTTCTTACTCCTCTCTTTGTAATCTGAATATGTAATCCTTTTTCCTGCAACGTTCTCTTCTTTCTGACACACACTCTAGCCCTCTTTCTAATCCTAGGTCAAACCCAAAACATTTTGACCTAGGCTGCAGCAACTTCCTGCTAGACATGTCTCTAAAGGCAAGAGAAACAAAAGCAAAAATGAACTATTGGGACTTCATCAAGATAAAAACTTCTGCACAGCAAAGGAAACAGTCAACAAAACTAAAAGACAACCTATGGAATGGGAGAAGATATTTGCAAATGTCTTATCAGATAAAGGGCTAGTAGTATCCAAGATCTATAAAGAACTTATCAAACTCAACAACCATAAAACAAATAATCCAGTCAAGAAATGGGCAGAAGACATGAACAGACATTTCTCCAAAGAAGACAACCAAATGGCCAACAGACACATGAAAAAATGTTCCACATCACTCGGCATCAGGGAAATACAAATCAAAACCACAATGAGACACCACCTCACACCAGTCAGAAAGGCTAAAATTAATAAGTCAGGAAACAACAGATGTTGGTGAGGACATAGAGAAAGGGGATCCTTCTTACACTGTTGGTGGGAATGCAAATGGGTGCAGCCACTCTGGAACACAGCATGGAGGTTCCTCAAGAAGTTAAAAATAGAACTACCTTACAATCCAGTAATTACACTACTAGGTATTTATCCAAAGGATACAAACATAGTGATTCAAAGGGGTACATGCACCCCGATGTTTATAGTAGCAATGCCCACGATAGCCAAAATATGCAAAGAGCCCAGATGTCCACTGATGAATGTATAAAGATGTGATATATATATACACACACACACATACACAATGGAATATTACTCAGCCATCAAAAACAATGAAATCTCACCATTTGCAATGACATGAATGGGACTAGACAGTATTTGCTAAGTGAAATAAGTCAGAGAAAGTTATATGATTTCACGCATATGTGGAATTTAAGAAACAAAACACAGGAGCATAGAGGAGGGGAGGGAAAAATAAAACAAGACATCATCAGAGAGGGAGATACACCATAAGAGACTCTTAACCATAGGAAACAAACAGGCTTGCTGGAGGGGAGAGGGATGGGAGATGGGGTAACTGGGTGATGGGCATTAAAGAGGGCACATGATATAATGAGCACTGGGTGTTATAAACAACTGATGAATCACTAAATTCTACCCCCGAAACTAATAATACAGTATATGTTAACTACACTGAACTTAAATAAAGAATTTAAAATTTTTTTCATTAAAACCATAAATCAAAAAATATGCTCAACTTCCTTATTATATTTAGGATTATTTTGAAAGTTCAAGCCACTGAACCAGTCAAGGACATGTGGACACATAAAGACTGGAAAGAGGAAGCAAAAATATTATTTATATGGAGGGGAGGTTAAGATGGCGGAGGAGTAGGGGACACCTTTTTCAGCCGGTCCCCTGAGTTGAGCTGGATAGGTACCAGATCAGCAGGAATATCCACGGAATCAGCCTGAGACGCAGGAAGATACATCTGGATCTCTACAAATGAACATCTCCAGCGCTGAGTATCGAGGTACGAAGCGGGGAGCCGTGAAACCGCGCACAGATATCGGAAGCTAAACAGAAGGGGGAGGGAGCCGCCGTGTCAGGGCGCCGGGAAGCGGTAGCCACCTGCAAGGGGGAGCGGACAGACCGCGGACCCGCACGCTTGAGACAGCAGGCTGAGAAGGGAGCTCCGGGAGCGCACGCGGGACGGCTGGCGGTTGGCGGGCCACCTGCACGGGGGAGCAGGCGGACTCGCGGACGGCACCCGCGAGACAACAGACTTAGAACGCGAGCTCCAGGAGCGCGCGCGCAGGGCGGCTGGCGGGCCACCTGCACCGGGGAGCGGGCGGACCGCGGACCCGCACTCTGGAAACGGCAGACTGAGTCCGTGAGCCGGGAGCGTGCACCACCAAGCATCTCACGGAGCTCCGGAGCTCCGGTGTGCTCACTGGATCGAGGCTGAGACCGGGAGCTCCGGGAGCGTCCGCGGGGCGGCTGGCGGCTGGAGGGCCACCTGCACGGGGGAGCAGGCGGACTCGCGGTCAGCACCCGTGAGACACCAGACTGAGACGGGGAGCTCCGGGAGCCCGCGCGGGGCGGCTGGCGGCGGGCGGGGTTGGAAACACAAAGGACAGAGACGTGCCGGCCCTGGAAGTGAGGGCTGGGACGCCGGGTGTGGGGCGCACAGCCCGGGATGCTGCAGGGTTGAGCAGCACCAACAGAAACAGAGTTAAAGTGGCCAGAACATCAGTGGAGAACGATCCGCGATCCCTCTGTTCTGAGACAGAGGCTGAATTTCAGCCGCTGCTGCTCTCTCAGAAGAGGCATAGCAAACCGCCAGGGAAAGCCGCCAGAGAACAAAAGCCCGGAAATACCGGCTCACAGGGTGCCCATCCCCATCCCCCCTCGCAAGGGACACAGAGACTCTACCCAAACAGGGTTTTCTGAGTACCGGCAGGCAGGCCCCTCCCCCAGAAGGCAGGCTGAAAAATCAAGAAGCCCACAACCCGGAGCGCCTGAGTGGCGCAGTCACCAAGCACCTGTCTTCGGATTAGGGTGTGTTTACAACGTTCCGGAAAGGAGTCCCTCATCGGGCTTCTCCACCGGGAACCTGCTTCTTCCTCTCCCACTCCTCTGCTTGGGTTCCCTTTCTTGCTGACTGTCTCTCTCTCTCTCAAATAAATAAATAAACTCTTTAAGGAAGAAGCCCACATCCCTAAGATCTCTATAAAACAAGGGCGCACGGCCTGGGTCCCAGTCAACACTTGGGCTCTGGACAACCCTGCAATCTCTCTTCATCAGAATGACGAGAAGGAGAAGTCCCCCCCAGCAAAGAAAAGATAATGAGTCTGTGGCCTCTGCCACAGAATTGGCCTCGGCCACAGAATTAATACATATGGATGTATCCCAATTATCAGAAATGGAATTCAGAGCAACAATGGTCAAGATGATGAGTAAACTTGAAAAAAGCATCAGAGAAAGCGTTGCTGAGAATATAGAATCCCTAAGGGCAGAAATGAGAGCGAATCTGACAGAAATTAAAAATTCTATGGGCCAAATACAGTCAAAACTAGAGGCTCTGACGGCCAGGGTCACCGAGGCAGAGGAACGCGTTAGCGAATTGGAGGATGGGTTAGTAGAAGAAAAAACGAAAATAGAAGCTGGTCTTAAAAAAATCCACGCCCACGAATGTAGATTACGGGAGATTACTGACTCTATGAAACGATCCAATGTCAGAATCATCGGCATCCCTGAAGGGGTGGAGAAAAACAGAGGTCTAGAAGAGATATTTGAACAAATTGTAGCTGAAAACTTCCCTAATCTAGCAAGGGAAACAAGCATTCGTGTCCAAGAGGCAGAGAGGACCCCATCCAAGCTCAACCAGGACAAACCTACGCCACGGCATGTCATAGTGCAATTCGCAAATATTAGATCCAAGGATACAGTATTGAAAGCGGCCAGGGCAAAGAAATTTCTCACGTACCAAGGCAAAGGTATCAGGATTACGTCAGACCTGTCTACAGAGACCTGGAATGAGAGAAAGGCTTGGGGGGGCATTTTTAAAGCTCTTTCAGAGAAAAACATGCAGCCAAGGATCCTTTATCCAGCAAAGCTGTCATTCAGAATTGATGGAGAAATAAAGACGTTCCAAAATCGCCAATCATTAACCAATTTCGTAACCACGAAACCAGCCCTACAGGAGATATTAAGGGGGGCTCTATAAAGGTAAAAAGGCCCCAAGAGTGATACAGAGCAGCAAGTCACAACCGATACAAAGACTTTAAAGAGAAATGGCATCATTAAAATCATATCTGTCAATAATCTCTATCAATCTAAATGGCTTAAACTCTCCCATAAAACGCCACAGGGTTGCAGATTGGATAAAAAGACATGACCCATCCATTTGCTGTCTACAAGAGACTCATTTTGAACCCAAAGATGCATTCAGACTTAGAGTAAGGGGATGGAGTACCATCTTCCACGCAAATGGACCTCAAAAGAAAGCTGGAGTAGCAATTCTCATATCAGATAGACTGGATTTTAAACTAGAGGCCATAGAGAGAGATACAGAAGGGCACTATATTATTCTTAAAGGAAGTATTCAACAAGTGGATATGACAATTATTAATATATATGCCCCCAACAGGGGAGCAGCAAGATACACAAGCCAACTCTTAACCAAAATAAAGAGACATATAGATAAGAACACAGTAATAGTAGGGGACCTCAACACCCCACTATCAGAAATAGACAGAACACCCTGGCAAAAACTAAGCAAAGAATCAAAGGCTTTGAATGCCATACTCGACGAGTTGGACCTCATAGATATATATAGAACACTACACCCCAGAACCAAAGAATACTCATTCTATTCAAATGCCCATGGAACATTCTCAAGAATAGATCATGCTCTGGGACACAAAACAGGTCTCAGCCAATACCAAAAGATTGAAATTATCCCCTGCATATTCTCAGACCACAACGCTCTGAAATTGGAACTCAACCACAAGGAAAAACCTGGAAGAAACTCAAACACTTGGAGGCTAAGAACCATCCTGCTCAAGAATGACTCGATAAACCAGGAAATCAAAAAACAAATTAAACAATTTATGGAGACCAACGAGAATGAATACACAACGGTCCAAAACCTATGGGATACTGCAAAGGCAGTCCTAAGGGGGAAATACATAGCCATCCAAGCCTCACTCAAAAGAATAGAAAAATCTAAAATGCAGTTTCTATATTCTCACCTCAAGAAACTGGAACAGCAACAGAGGGACAGGCCTAACCCACTGACAAGGAAGGAGTTGACCAAGATTAGAGCAGAAATCAATGAATTAGAGACCAGAACCACAGTAGAGCAGATCAACAGGACTAGAAGCTGGTTCTTTGAGAGAATCCATAAAATTGATAGACCACTGGCAAAACTTGTCCAAAAACAAAGAGAAAGGACTGAGATTATTAAAATTATGACTGAAAAGGGAGAGGTCACGACCAGCACCATTGAAATTGCAAGGATTATTAGAAACTTTTATCAACAGCTATATGCCAAAAAACTAAACAATCTGGAAGAGATGGAGGCCTTCCTGGAAACCTATAAACTACCAAGACTGAAACAGGAAGAAATAGATTTCTTAAATAGGCCAATTAACTATGAAGAAATTGAGTCAGTGATAAACAACCTTCCAAATAATAAAACTCCAGGCCCAGACGGTTTTCCTGGGGAATTCTACCAAACATTCAAAGAAGAAATAATACCTATTCTCCTAAAGCTATTTCAAAAAATAGAAACAGAAGGAAAGCTACCAAACTCATTCTATGAGGCTAATATTACCTTGATCCCCAAACCAGGCAAAGACCCCCTCAAAAAGGAGAATTACAGACCGATTTCTCTAATGAATATGGATGCCAAAATCCTCAACAAGATCCTTGCTAATAGAATCCAACAGTACATTAAAAGGATTATCCATCATGACCAAGTGGGATTCATACCTGGGATGCAAGCATGGTTCAACACTCGCAAATCAATCAATGTGATACATCATATCAACAAGAAAAGACTCAAGAACCATATGATCCTCTCAATTGATGCAGAAAAAGCATTTGACAAAATACAGCATCCTTTCCTGATTAAAACCCTTCAGAGTGTAGGAATAGAGGGTACATTTCTCAATCTCATAAAAGCCATCTATGAAAAGCCTACTGCAAGCATTATTCTCAATGGGGAAAAGCTGGAAGCCTTTCCCTTAAGATCAGGAACACGACAAGGATGCCCACTCTCGCCACTATTATTCAACATAGTACTAGAAGTCCTTGCAACAGCAATCAGAAGACAAAAAGGGATCAAAGGTATCCAAATCGGCAAAGAAGAAGTCAAACTGTCTCTCTTTGCAGATGACATGATACTCTATATGGAAAACCCAAAGGAATCCACTCCCAAACTATTAGAAGTTATAGAACAATTCAGTAAGGTGGCAGGATACAAAATCAATGCCCAGAAATCAGTTGCATTTCTATACACGAATAACGAGACTGAAGAAAGAGAAATTAGGGAATCCATCCCATTTACAATAACACCAAAAACCATGCGTTACCTTGGAATTAACTTAACCAGAGACGTAAAGGACCTATATGCTAGAAACTATAGATCACTTTTGAAAGATATTGAGGAAGACATAAAAAGATGGAAAAATATTCCATGCTCATGGATTGGAAGAATTAACATAGTTAAAATGTCCATACTACCCAGAGCAATCTACACTTTCAATGCTATCCCGATCAAAATACCGAGGACATTTTTCAAAGAACTGGAACAAATAGTCCTTAAATTTGTATGGAACCAGAAAAGGCCCCGAATCTCCAAGGAACTGTTGAAAAGGAAAAACAAAGCTGGGGGCATCACAATGCCGGATTTCGAGCTGTACTACAAAGCTGTGATCACAAAGACAGCATGGTACTGGCACAAAAACAGACACATCGACCAATGGAACAGAATAGAGAACCCAGAAATGGACCCTCGGCTCTTTGGGCAACTAATCTTTGATAAAGCAGGAAAAAACATCCGGTGGAAAAAAGACAGTCTCTTCAATAAATGGTGCTGGGAAAATTGGACAGCTACATGCAAAAGAATGAAACTTGACCACTCTCTCACACCATACACAAAAATAAACTCCAAATGGATGAAAGACCTCAATGTGAGACAGGAATCCATCAAAATTCTAGAGGAGAACATAGGCAACAACTTCTATGACATCGGCCAGAGCAACCTTTTTCACGACACATCTCCAAAGGCAAGAGAAATAAAAGATAAAATGAACTTATGGGACTTTATCAGGATAAAGAGCTTCTGCACAGCCAAGGAAACAGTCAAAAAAACTAAGAGACAGCCCACGGAATGGGAGAATATATTTGCAAAGGACACCACAGATAAAGGACTGGTATCCAAGATCTACAAAGAACTTCTCAAACTCAATACACGAGAAACAAATAAACAAATCATAAAATGGGCAGAAGATATGAACAGACACTTTTCCAATGAAGACATACAAATGGCTAACAGACACATGAAAAAATGTTCAAAATCATTAGCCATCAGGGAAATTCAAATCAAAACCACACTGAGATACCACCTTACGCCAGTTAGAATGGCAAAGATAGACAAGGCAAGAAACAACAATTGTTGGAGAGGATGTGGAGAAAGGGGATCCCTCCTACATTGTTGGTGGGAATGCAAGTTGGTACAGCCACTCTGGAAAACAGTGTGGAGGTCCCTTAAAAAGTTAAAAATTGAACTACCCTATGACCCAGCCATTGCACTACTGGGTGTTTACCCCAAAGATACAGACGTAGTAAAGAGAAGGGCCATATGCACCCCAATGTTCATAGCTGCATTGTCCACAATAGCCAAATCATGGAAGGAGCCGAGATGCCCTTCAACAGATGACTGGATTAAGAAGCTGTGGTCCATATATACAATGGAATATTACTCAGCTATCAGAAAGAACGAATTCTCAACATTTGCTGCAACATGGACGGCACTGGAGGAGATAATGCTAAGTGAAATAAGTCAAGCAGAGAAAGACAATTATCATATGATTTCTCTCATCTATGGAACATAAGAACTAGGAGGATCGGTAGGGGAAGAAAGGGATAAAGAAAAGGGGGGTAATCAGAGGGGGGAATGAAACATGAGAGACTATGGACTGTGAGAGGCAAACTGAGGACTTCAGAGGGGAGGGGGTGGGGGAAGGGGATAGCCTGGTGATGGGTAGTAGGGAGGGCACGTATTGCATGGTGCACTGGGTGTTATACGCAACTAATGAAGCATCAAACTTTACATCGGAATCTGGGGATACTGTATGGTGATTAACACAATATAATAAAATAAAATTAAAAAAAAAAAAGTGAGAAAACCAAAAAAAAATATATATATTATTTATATGTGTTGTGAGATATATAATATATATTCTATATAAGTATTTACATTTATAAACCTATCTGGAAAGCCCCTAAAATCTGGTGAGTAAGTATCAGAAACAGTAAGCTGCTCATCAAGAGTGTCAGCCACAAAAGCAACAAACTAAAATAAATAACTTTCTATCTACCAATGGGGACTAGCTACAAAAAGGGGGGAGGGGGGAATATATAATATCCACTCATGATAGCAGAAGAAAAATATCTTAAAACAGGAATACATCTAACAAGACATATGAGAGACTTCTAGTAAGAATGTTATAAATGGCAGTGTGACAGGAATAGATAGATAAATGGAATAGTAGAACAAAGGTATGTCTATTAAAAAACAACCAACAACCAACAACAAACCTCCAGCCTGAGCAGAACCCCTGAAATGGAAAGGCCTTGCTCAGGGAAACTTTGCATCTCACAGAGGAGGCCTTTTCAAATCAATAGGGAAAAATGGGTTACTCAGAAACCAATTACAGAAACTAAAGCTGGTTCCAAATGTCATACCTTACACCGCCACGAACTTAAACAGTCAAAGATTGGAAAGTGAAAGGTAAAACCACAAGAGTACGAAAAGAAAATATGGGCCAACATCTAAATATGGTTAGGCCAGCAAGTTCTCTTTAAGCCTGATGGGAAACTGAAAGAAAAGTGTGACAGATTTAACTAAAAACATTTACCACCATCAAGCAAACTAACAAAAATAAAACCTTAGTGTTAAAAAAAAATCATAAAAGCTGAAAGATAAATAACAAAATCGAGGACATATCTATGACAAAAATAAAAAGCTGACAACCTTATAAAAATCAGTAACAAAATGATCAATATACAGATGAGAAAATGACAAAATAGGCAAAATTCAACTCCTATCCTCTACAAAGGTGGTAAAATACCACAGGTATAAGCTGTCGGTAAGCTAGAAATAAAAGAATTGCAAGCAGAAATAAGTTACTGTATTTGTGGTCTTATGAGCTTGGCAAAAATTAAAATCAAATCCGTAGTCAGGATCATCAAGGGAAAGTTATGTGGATTTAACTTTGCAACACGTGCTGGACCATAAACTGTATATGAATCTTCTAGCCAAGCAATGCCACCCCTAGGAATTTATTTTAAGGCCAGAGTAGTCAAATGGACAAGACATATGCCTCCACAGAGTTATCTGTAGTTCTCCTATAACCTTGAAAATTGGGTTCAGAACCTTGACCAAGAGTGAGGACTAGGAGAGGCAACTGGGTGGCTCAGTCAGTTAAGCATCTGCCTTCCACTCAGATCATGATCTCAGGGTCCTGGGATCGAGCCCCGCATCTCGCTCCCTGCTCAGTGGGGAGTCTGCATCCCCCTCTGCTGCTCCCCTTGCCTGTGCTCTCACTTGTGCGCTTTCTCTCTCTCCATCCAATGAATGAATTAAATCTTAAAAAAAAAAAAAGATTAGGGACTAGGATATAGGGTTCTGGGGGAGAAGGAGGGAGTGTGAGTATGAGATGGGGCGTGGGGAAAGACACAGTGGGTGAGGGGAGGCCTTGGCTTGGCACGTAGAGGTGAGTCAAGCATATATTGTCTGCTCTGCACGTAGTATCAACTCACTGTGCCTGGCACCCAGGAATAAAGGCCCTTGGAAAATGTTTGATGAATAAGAACGAACGAAGTCTAAACTACATTTCATGGAGGATTGAGTTTAATCCTAGTAAAGACATCTGAGATTTCAAGGTGATTTGGGAAAGTAAGAGAATCACATTATATACTCAGTTTCAAAGAAATCCACTTATTTTCATTTATTAACATACGTGTACATGTTTTCCAGGCGAAGAACACACTTTCTGTCTGCTGTATGTTCTCCACCATGGTACATGTGCACAGTGCTGGGTAATGGAAAACTGCCTGGTGTGGTGAAGCTGGGTAGCACTGCGAAAGCCACCTCTCTGAGGATGTGCCTTTTCTGAGGCAAGAGCACCTGCATTCTCAACCTCTAAGATCACTTGAAGAGGAGAGGGAAAGTATTTAGACTCTGGGGCAGTGCTCATTATATCCAGAACAAAAGCCATGGGGAGGGAGAGCTTCCACTCTGAAGCTAATCTAAGCTCAGCCTGGCTCCTTCATCTCAGCTGGGCTCCCAGGACTAGAAGGGCCATGCGACCATGGTCATTTCAGTGATCTTTAGGTCTTTAATGGCACAGAAAGAACTGAATGCCTGTGTCACTGGAAGCCAACTAAAGCTGTGTGTTTGTATGCATGTCTGCCCTTCCAATTTACAAGGAATATGTGCTCATGTAGAAAAACTGGAATGAAAAATATAAAAAAGAAAATTAGGGGCACCTGGGTGGCTCAGTCAGTGAGGCCTCCAACTCTTAGTTTCCGCTTGGGTCGTAATCTCATGGATCATGGGATCAAGCCCCTTGTCAGCTCTGCACTCAGGGGAGCATCTTCTTCTCTCCCTCTCTCTGCCTCTCCCCCGCTCTCTATATATAAAATAAATAAATCTTAAGAAAAAAATGAAACTCACCCCAATCCATGATTGTAATAAACATTTGTTAATGTTAAAGCTCCCTTCAGTCTATTTTCAAAAGATAAAATCACACTATCTACAATTTTACTATGTTTTTCACTAACCTGATTTTAAGAATTCTTTATAAACATTAATAGCTGAATGATTTTATCATATGGACTATATGGGTCAGGATATACTAAGTTACAATTACAATAACATGAATCCTAACATCTCAGTGGCTTCAAACAGCAAAGACTCATTCCTTGAGCAGATGACACATATCTCTCAGGTCAACAGACTCTTCTCATGTCAGTAGCATGTAGGTACCTGGGCTTTCAGGGTCTCTACCACCTATAGGGTCGTTGGTTGCTGGGCCAAGGGGAAGGAAATGTGGACAAGCGCACAGTGGCTCTTAAAGGCTGCAGCCCGGCCACGAAACCCATCACTTCTGCTGGATTTCTTTGGCCAAGTCAAGTCAAAGACAACAGACTGCATGGAGCAAAGACTTGCAATTCCACCACACGCCAGAGATGGCAGCAGAGTGTTAGTGAACAGGCCTACCGACAAGCACAGGGTACCACATAGTTAGCTTTTTCGTTCCTTGAACGTCGAACTCTGATTTTTTGTAAATGTGGTGATTATCAAGTATGAAGCTTTACTTGGTTTTCTATGTATACCTTTAGAATAAACTCCTCAATGTTACATAACTGGCTTAGGAGGTATGTAAGCTTTTATGCTCTTGATCCCTCCCGCCAAACCAATTTCTCCTCCTTTGAACGCATATAAAAATATCCACACCAGTGTATCAATATGGTCAGTAGAGTGTTGTCTTTTAATAAAACAGAGATATATGACAACTGATGCATCACTTTGCTGTTATTTCCACCTGCATATTGTTGCATGCTAGGAAAGTCAAACCGGTTTTCCTATATAAATTAATCATTTGAATTGTCCTCTTTTGTGACTTATGTTCTTTGTCCATTTTTCTTTGGGGGAGTGTTGAGATTTTGTTGTTGTTATTCCCCTGCCTTTCTTTTTTGTATTTGTATGCACTCTTTATGCAGCAACAATGTAAACCATTTGTCATAAATGTTATAATTTTTGAAAACCAGTATGCTTATCCGTGAATTTTATTCATGTTTTCTGTGAGAAATTCGAATTTTTGTGATCAAATCTATTAGTCTGTATTCTCATTTGTCATTTCTTCCATTTCTTTTTAGCCTACTACCTTTCTCTAAATCAAAGAGGAGATATTTTTTAATGACTTTTTTTTTCTATTTAAGTGTTTGCTCCATCTGGAGTTTATTTCATGACAGTAAATAAGTATAAAGTTAGGCAGTACGTACATGAATCTTTATTCTATTCTGCCCCTATAGCATAACTCTAAGGAACTTTCCAAACTTTGGAGAAACTTTCGAAACTGAATGGGCACCCTGTCCTCTGCCACTACCTAGAGTGTCAGGAGCAAATAAACAGAAATACCATCCTTCCGTTTTGCAAACTAACGTGAACACATGCCTCATTTTCCACGCCCTGCTCTTCAACTCCCAATGTCTCCAGTATGATCAATTTTGAGCTTTCCCCGTCCAACTGCCATAGGCTCCAAGTGAGACCACCGATTTCCAGGACAGTGCACTGTCTTATTTTTCCCTCCGATCTCACTGGTTTCTCTCTCCCATTCTCCTTTGTTGGTTCTTCCTCATTTTCCAGCCCTCTAAATGATGGTCCAGGGCTCAACTTTTATACATAACTTTTTCCATTTACTTTCACTCTAAAGGGTGATTTTACCCAGTCCCTTGGCTTTGATACAATCTATGTGTGGATAACTACAAATCCCAATCTCCAGCACGGACTGCTCCTCTGAACTTGGACTTACATATCCACCGACCTACATGATACCTTCTCTTGTTTGACTACTGGTATGTCACACTTAGTATTTCTCCATGTTAATGGCAATGCTATCCTTTTGGCAGCTCAGGCCAAAACCCTTGCAATCACTCTTGACTCTCTCCCTCTCTTATACTACAAATTCTGTCTGTCTGCCCTTTACCTGAAACCCTCGGATGGCTTCTTATTTCATCCTCATTAGAGCCAAAATCCTTATACAAAGAGGACATTCAAGTGGCCTACAAACATATGAAGAAGTGCCCAGTCTTATTAGTCATGAGAAAAGTACAAATTAAAACCATAATGAGCTATGGCTCCATACTCCCAGAATGGCTAAAATTAATAAGACTGACAATATCAAGTATTGGACAGGATATGGAGCAAATGGTACACTCAAACATTGCCTGTTGGTATGCAAACTCAGAACTATTTTGAAAAAAAATGTATGGCAAGAGCTGCAATAAAACTAAACTATACCCCCTATTACTCCTGGGTATATACTCAACAGAAATAAATGCTTACACCCACCAGAAGACATATACGTGAATATTCATAGGAACTTTATTCACAATAACCCCAAAAGGGAAATAGCGCAAACATCCGTCAAGAGTGGAATGCATAAGTAAGTTGTAGCACATTAAAAATGGAATACCTCAAAGTAGTGGAAAAGATGGATTACCGAAACAGACTAAGATGGCTGGGCACTCACAGACACAGTGCTGTGTGAAAGAGCGTGACTCAAAGAGTACACACCACATGACGGCACTTACATGTAGTCAGAAACGGGCAAAACTCGTGGTTACCTTGTGGGGAAGGGATACTGACTGACAGGATGCAGGGGCCTCTGAGGTACCAGAAATGGTGTCTATCTTGATCTGGGTAGCAGTTACACAAGAATATACATATATAAAGTTTCATGGAGCTGTATATTAAGATTTGTATTATGTAAGTTATGCCTCAATAAAAAAAGTAAAAAAAAAAAACTTCTATAAGTATCTGTTGGGTACCTACCATGCATGAGTAACATGAATAAATAATGAACAAATCAGAAATGGGCCCTCCTGCCATGTGAATTTCACTCCCATTAGGAAGACAGAAATTAATCAAATGACAGAAATTATGATGTGGGCTGATTGATATGAAGGGAAAGACCTTGGTTCTGTGAGTGTGGAACAGAGGAACTGGCTAGGCCTGGCAGAGTGACATTTCCAGCAGAGGTAAAGTAAGAAGAAAGGAGAGCGTGCTCCAGGCAGAGGGAAATAAGTGCCAAGAACCTGGGGCCAAAGAAATGAGGGTGTGTGTTCAGCTGGACAAAGCTGGAGTGACCCAACCACACAGGAACCCATGGGCCACACGGGTCTTTAGCCTTTAGCTTAAGAGCCATGGACGGAACTGAATGAAGGGTTTTAAGGGGAGGGGTGTCATAATCAAATTTATATTCAGAAAAGATCTCACTGATAGCTGTGTGGATATAAGAGAGGGAAAGTAGGTAAGGGGGTACTCATTAAGAGAACTATAATTGCCCAGTCTAGAGTCAGCTTACCTGGGGAGAGAAGGCAGGAAGAGCAGTGAGGAAGGTTGTTACTGAGACTGCAGATCTGATATATCTTTATACCTAACAGAAGTGATTTCAACTTCAGGTCAGTTTGCGAGAAACAACAGTTAACACTGGGTACCACTACGGAAAGGGGCCAAGGGCCAGGAGGCCAGAGTATAGCGGAGACATTACACTGGGAGCCTTTTACATCTTATGATTTTTAAGCATGTGCATATATTCTTACTCAAAATATACTTAAAATGTAAAATTAATATCACTCAATGGGAGGCTTCCTTACATTACTAATGTTGCCCCCACCTCCCTGTTGGTCACAAGGCATAGAGAAAAAAAGACATTGTAACAAGCCCCTCTGGGTACTGTCACTCCATGAATAATAGCAAGGTCCCTGCATCCTGCTCACAGTTCACATTCATGGTGGTTGAGAACATGATTTACCTTAGAGAATCACTAGAGATGAAGCTTCCTGAAATGTAAACTACCTAAAATCTAAAAGACACATGTGCATCATTTAAAATACAGTTTACCTGGTATAGAAAAAACTTAATATCCTGGATTTTTATTTCATTATATTTAACCTATGTAAATTTGCAGGGAAAAAATGTAGCTTAAAAACTTAAAATCCTGGATTTTTATTTCATTATATTTAACCTATGTAAATTTGCAGGAAAAAAAATGTAGCTCTGTTCATGAAAACGAAGACAAAAATGAAAGCCGGTGACTTGGCTTAAAGGACTCTATTATAAAAACAACCCGGGTAGTCCTATAATTTCCTCCTGTTTTAAATCAGTGAAATCTAGAGTTGCAGCTGTCCCACAAACTGAAACCATATAAATTTTTAGAAAATGAGTCAATCATGAGATTAAAGTTTCAATTTATAACACTTCTGTGTTTTAGTTACAAAGTCGTAAATAAATCTAGCATGACAGAGAAGGTAAATATTTTCTCAGTTGTTTATGCAGCCAAAGAGGAAAGGAATTTAACATGCAATTAACTACTTAGGGTTTTTTTTTAGATATGCACCATATGGTCTTTGTATTTAAGAGAAAGCAAAAAATAAATATTGTTTTGTTTAATCTAACATTTGCTTAGCAACACCAAATACTCCAAATTCATGCAACGTGAGCAGTACCTTCACCTCACGTAAGAGTTTTTCCATTTGTACAAGAGCTAGTGCAGAAGAACAGGAGGGAAACAGAACTTCTTCCCCAGGAAGAAAAAATAAATAAATGAAATAGGAGGAATGAAGATTTTTCTTATATGATTTAGATTGAATTCTCTGGAGAGAGAATAATGAACTTTGAACCACCCAGAGGTTCTAGTTCTATTGTTTAATAGATAGCATTTTTTTTCACATTTAAAAAAGGGACCTTTATGCCATTCTTTACACCAGCATCTGAACAAGTATGAGGTTAAGAATAGCAAAGGTCAAAAGCAGACCTCAGACTTCTATATAAAGACTCCTACGTGATCAGTTTCTCTTATCAGGCTTACCTTAAAAATAATTGGAAAAAAATCTGATTGCCATTTAATCTAGATGGTAGAAATCACTTAAGAGCTGATTATTTCTTATCTTCATGATTTACCAGTTTTTCTAAAATTAAAGCTTTTAATATAAAATAATCAACACTTGGCTCTATGTAAGATCAATAGGCTGTAATATAATTTTAAAGTAATGAGATCTCTTATGAAAAACCTTTGAAATATATACTTATAATTAAACTTCTGAATGCACAAATGTCAGATATCTACAAGAATTTCTATACAGATATCCTGATACACTCACTTATATATTTTGAAGAAAGAAGCCCTTCAAAATTGGCTATCGAGTAAACGGGAAAGAAAATAAACCCTCATAGCAATAAGTCAAAGTCTTCAGACCCAAACTGTGTGTAGCAAGGCCATTTTCTCATAGTGGGTGTTTTTATTTTTCTTCTTTCTGAGACTTAAAAGAAAATAACACAAAACTCCGTACAGTAGAATAAATATGGTAAAAGTACTTTCAAAATCTCTCCTCTTCCATTATATTGATTTCATCTCCCTACTTCCAGCCTTCCAAATGGTTAAGAGGTCTGTCTGAAAGTTAATCTGGGATGAGCACACTATATAAACAACTGGGTTGACCACTGGTTGCACTCCATCTCCCAACCAGTAAATTAGAGGTTACTTTCCTTTGCACGTATTATCATGACAACACCAATGTCAGCTTAAGAATCGGCTCTAAAAATTGAGCAATTTCAAGATGGGAAGCCCTCAAATTACACATAAATTGTATGCCAGAAGTTCACTTATTAATCTGTTATTTGGGAACTCAGAACACACATCCAAAATAAATGTTCTATGAACGATATTCCAAGCTACCATACAGTCAATGTAACCCTGAAATAATAGAAAGGAGCAGAGCATTACATTATTGTAATTGTAGTAGCAAAAACAGAAAATAGTATTTTAAAATTTTGGTTTTTGCTGGTACTTGAAAAAAAGCTGTTCCAATTAGATCTTCTCCAACCACACTGGCTGATCCACTGTGTGTCCATCGCTGAAATATCCCCTTGAGTCATCTTCTAAATTTCCCTTCATCTTACTCAGCAAATTCTCCCTGCTCAATGCTGTCCATAACCATAGCTTATAGTTCTCTCTCTCTCTCTCTCTCTCTCTCTCTGGGGTGAAGTTCTTTCAAATCTATATAGCTCCGGCCTTGATCTGTTTTCTGGGCTTCAGACCCATTGATCCAACCGCTGCTCACAGGCATCCCCACTTGGATATTCTACTGTCACTTCAAACTGTCCGCAACATCTTTGCACCCCTCGTGCCATAAATACCCCTCCTGGATTCCATGTTCCACTCAATGTCATCCTGGTCCCCCGGCCGCACAGATGGTCTCCTTCACATTATTCCCCACTCCTCCTTCTCTTCTGTCACCTCCCGACCTAACAAAACACCACATCTCCAGGTCTGTCTGACGGCCCCCCAAGCCCCTAAACCACTCTCTAGTCTTCTAGCCACCTGTTAACTTTTGCTTGACCTCCAGGTGGTTGGCCAGCGCTACACCTGCACAAATTCCTACTAATGCAGAGTCACCACATCAGCAAGGGTGAGGAAGAATGTCGGAACCCGATGAAAAAATGAAAGGCCTCTCTTTTTCTCATGAATATTTCATGTAAAAAGTACCCCTCTGAAAAAAACAAAACAAAAAAACCAAAAAAAAAAACAAAACAAAACCAGGGTCTCCAATAATCCTTTGTATTAGCTGAATTATGCTTCGAAATGTCTCAATCTTTCAGCTTTTATGTTCAGTCCATCTGCTCACAAAGCAATTCGAGGGGCTTAAAGAATATTTTGCTTAATAATGAAATGTTTGGCGGACAGCCAGACAGAATGATAATTATATATACATACCCCCAAATAAGCCATTGCTGATATAGGCTCCATGAGGGAAGGATTTTGGTCTGTTTCATCCGAACTATATACCCATCTCCTAGGCAGTGTATGACATAGAGGAGGCACTTAATAGAAATATATATTATAAATATATCAATTGTTAAAAATCATTTACAAATGTTATCTATAATAATATACGTTACATAACTGAATTAAAGTACAAATGTATAAGTTGGGATTCGGAAATGGTTTCCTTTATGCTACATAACAAAAGGGTATTTGCTCTTTGATAAGTCTGACTAAATTTAGCACAACTTCCAGCTATTCTAATAAGAAGGTATGCTATAGATAATTATACTTAATGTGCATTATATAGATCTCTCCCATATAATTAGACATCATAGACATAAGTCTCAATCAGTCTCCAGTGGCAGAAGTCTTTTCTGAAATGATGCACCTTGAGCATGTGGAAGCCCATCAGGTATGTGCCCCAAGAAGCCTGCGGCACGCACCTGCCCAAAAAGATATACAGGCAAGCAACGTGTGGAGATCGAACACATTCCCGTCTCCCCTACCTCAAGTAAGGTACAACTCCTGTGCCACTTGTACTCAGTGTAACACTGGGATGTCATGAGTTTGTTGCTCAATTTAAAAAATTGGAGCCTTTCAATGTGGAAGGAATAATACAAGAAACATGCCTTCTTTTCGTATTCTTGGTTGATGTTTGCTCTCACATGAATAATGACCAGATAGCAATATGTCGCTCAATCCCAGTAAGTGCTTTCTTAAAATAATTCTTTTATTTTAGCTTTAATCAAGACAGGAAATTTTAAATTAAAATCAACAAGAAAGACAACCTTCTCAGACATATTATTATGATAGTTTCATGAAATACAGACGTGCTCACGAGTTTCTTGTTCTGTACACATCACTATTTTCATTTTTTCCTTTTTCTAAGATTTATGTATTTGAGAGAGAGTGTGCACCCGTGAGTGGGGGGGGGGGCAAAGGGAGAGAATCTTCAAGCAGGCTCCCCACTGAGTGGGGAGCCAGACGCGGGGCTCAATCCCAAGACCCATGAGATCATGACCTGGCCAAAACCAAGATTTTGACACTTAACCAACTGAGCCACCTAGTCGTCCCCACATCACTGTTTTGAATATGAGGTGGGTTAAAGACAAAGAAGGTCTCACTGGCAGCAAGATTCATTCAGAAAAATACTATTATTCCCAGGAGAGGTGCATGAGATGCAGCTTTACCAACTAAGTTCAATCTACAAAAT
Organism: Ailuropoda melanoleuca; assembly: GCF_002007445.2. Classification (NCBI taxonomy): domain Eukaryota; kingdom Metazoa; phylum Chordata; class Mammalia; order Carnivora; family Ursidae; genus Ailuropoda; species Ailuropoda melanoleuca. The sequence continues at coordinate 65,563,955 of NC_048224.1, forward strand.
TAGTTCAAACGAGTGAGATACAAATGAATCATTAACAAATCTTGGAAAACTGCAGTCTATCACCAGAATCAGTGTTTCACGCTTTGAGCTTGAAAAATACTCACAAGGACAGAACTGAAGGGTCATAAGGCTAGAGAAAGGTTTTGCCCCACACTCTCCCAGACATGACTGTCTCTCAACTGCTCCAGAGTACTAGAGTCAATAAAAATAAAAAGACGGCATTTTCTACTCTCTGAATTAATAATGGGGGAGATACACAATCATTTATAAACAAAATATTCTGAGAAGAGATGGTCATTAATATAAAAACAAAACCTTATGCTCTGAATAGAATAAAAGTGATAACAGTAGAAGACTAGCCTTTTGGTACATGCTGGAAAGTTGCCCTCTACAACTGAGCAAGAGATTTTTGGGGTCCTAGCAAGCTACTGTTAGAATAGCAAGAAAATTAAAAATTAAATTTGTCTAAATATTACACAGAGTACTTTAGCTCTCTCACAAATATTAACAAATTGCTGACATAATAAGGCTATTTATTCACTTGAAAAATAAGCACCCATTATTTACTGCAGAATATTAATGGAGCTTCGCCTGTCAAAGAGTTGCATAATGTAAGTGCAGAGTTTGCTAAAATATGACCTACACAGGGCTAATGCCTAGAAATGAACCAGGAAGACTTTGATGGTCAACAAGCTTGGGAACACAGCTCAAGAGACTCATAATTTTCATTAGCTCATTGCAGATGCTGAGAAGCCCTGCAGTAGAGGAGCCCATTTAACATTATTTAAGCAAGTACTTCTCAAACATAACTGATTGGATACTTTATTCCCAAGATGAGCTATTAATGCACTTAGGGAGACGTTAATATAGACACACATATAATCACCATCTAAAAGTTTAGACCATATTACATACATATAATTTATGCAGTCTCTATCAACATTATGAATACTCTGTAGGTTGTTGCTTAAATTATTTTCTCCTTTTCTCATGGTTTCATTTGAGGGAATAAAAGGATTCATTTGAGAGAAACACTTTCTGGAGATACGTTTATAGGAAAACTGTCACTCTTTCAGCCTGCAAGGTGAGATGCTCTGAAGTCCCCTTCTCCAGTCGATACTCATGATAAACCCGCAGTCATTCTCCATTACCTCCACATCCACATCCAGCCTACCACCTTGCGTTACGGATTCTGCCTTCTACACTGTTCTCCTACCCACTTCAATCTTACCTTCTCCACAACCACATTCCTAGTGCAAGCCACCAACTCTATCCTGGTGCCTAAATAACTTCCCAACTGGTCTTCCTAAATTCATTCTTTACCACATTTGTTACAGTCAAAATAACTTCTTAACACTTAGAAATATTTTCCACATACTAATTTCCTACTATATACTACTAAGGTAGGGAGAATGATGAAACTACCAATGTTATAGCAATGAATGAGTTTAAGAAATGAGATACTTCTAAGACTTCTATGATCCCATCCGTTGTTCCAGAGGTACACACCATCTGAATCTTGTGCTTACTATTTCTTTGTTTTTCTTTATAGTTTTACTGCTTATGTATTTCCCTATGATAATGACCTGATTCGTTTTGCAAGATTTTGAACTTTATTATAAATGTATACAGTTTCTTATGAAACTCATTTTTTTTACTTGACATTGTGCCTGTTAAATTCAACTGTGCCTATGTCCCTCAATTTCCACTGAACAGTATTCCGGTCAATGAATATGACACAAAGTATTTACCCATTTTCCATTGATAGTCATTTGGGTTCTTTCCAGAATCTCACCTCCTCCTTTATAAACCTGCTGTTTATAAAGGAGGAGTGCTGTTATAAACCTTCCTATTCTTTTTTTTTTAAAGATTTTATTTACTTATTTGACAGAGAGAGACAGCAAGAGAGGGAACACAAGTAAGGGGAGTGTGAGAGGGAGAAGCATGCTTCCTGCCGAGCAGGGAGCCCGATGGGGGGCTTGATCCCAGGACCCTGGGATCATGACCTGAGCCGAAGGCAGACACTCAACGGCTGAGCCAACCAGGTGCCCCTAAACCTTCCTATTCTTAACAAGACAACACTTTCTCTGGGTTGGATATAGAAGTTGCTGGGTCATAGGGAATGTCCACCTTCAGCTTTAACAATAATGCCCAACTGTTTTCCGAAGTGGCCACACCAAACGTGCCTCCTACATACAAATGTAAGAGCATCTGTGACTCCACACCCTTGTCAACACTGGGTACTGTCAAATGTCTTATTTTTTTGCCAAACTGGTAAGAGTAGGATGCTACCCTAATGTGGTTTGAATTGGCAGTCACTGATGAACATGGAGGTCGTTTTATATGGCTCACTGCACATCTATGCCTTTTGCCCATTCAAAGCACTTCAAAAATACTCCTTTTCCAGGATGGCACATTTTATGTGGCATGGGTTTTGTTTTTTTTTTACAATAATAAAAGTAAATAACTAAAGAAAGAAAAATATCCCTGTTATAGGTGTTGAAAATATCTACTTCTAGTCTGTAGCTTTCCTTTCACTATTTTTTACATTTCTTTTGATAAATAGAAGATTCAAATTTCTATACAGTTGAAATTTATCAGTCTTGTCTCATGGTTAATGCCTTTTATACTGTAAATAAGATATAAGATAGTCTGAGTAAGTAAAAAAGGGACCATTAAAAAGACATTCTTTTGGGAGCAATCTATACTTTCAATGCCATCCCCATCAAAATACCAATGGCATTTTCCAAAGAGCTGGAACAAACAATCCTAAAATTTGTATGGAACCAGAAAAGACCCCAAATCACCAAGGAAATGTTAAAAAAGAAAAACAAAGCTGGGGGCATCACGTTGCCTGATTTCAAGCTATATTACAAAGCTATGACCACCAAGCTACGGTACTGGCATGAAAACAGACACATAGATCAATGGAACAGACTAGAAAGCCCAGATATGGACCCTCAACTCTATGGTCAACCAATCTTCGACAAAGTGGGAAAAAATATCCAATGGAAAAAAGACAGTCTCTTCAATAAATGGTGCTGGGAAAACTGGACAGCTATATACAGAAGAATGAAACGTGACCATTCTCTTACACCATACACAAAGAAAACTCCAAATGGATGAAAGATCTCAATCTGAAGCAGGAATCCAACAAAATCCTAGAGGAGAACACAGGCAGTAACTTCTTCGACATCAGCCACAGCAACTTCTTTCAAGACATGTCTCCAAAGGCAAGAGAAACAAAACGAAAAATGAACTTGTGGGACTTCATCAAGATAAAAAGCTTCTGCACAGCAAAGGAAACAGTCAACAGAACTAAGAGGCAACCCACGGAATGGGAGAAGATATTTGCAAATGACATTACAGATAAAGGGCTGGTATCCAAGATCTATAAAGAACTTCTCAAATTCAACAGCCAAAAAACAAATAATCAAATAAAAAAATGGGCAGCATCAAACTTTGCATCGGAATCTGGGGATGTACTGTATGGTGATTAACACAATATAATAAAATAAAATTAAAAAAAAAATGGGCAGAAGATATGAACAGACACCCAATGAAGACACACAAATGGCTAACATCATTAGCCACCAGGGAAATTCAAATCAAAACCACATTGAGTTACCACCTTACACCAGTTAGAATGGCAGAAATTAACAAGGCAAGAAACAACAAATGTTGGAGAGGATGTGGAGAAAGGGGAACCCTCTTACACTGTTGGCAGGAAAGCAAGCTCCTATAGCCACTTTGGAAACAGTATGGAGGTTCTTCAAAAAGTTAAAAATAAAGCTACCCTATGACCCAGCAATTACATTACTGGGTATTTACCCCAAAGACACAGATGTAGTGAAAAGAAGGGGCACATGCATCCCAATGTTCATAGCAGCAATGTCCATAACAGCCAAACTGTGAAAAAAGCCTAGATGCCCTTCAACAGATGAATGGATAAAGATGTGGTACATATATACAATGGAGTATTACTCAGCCATCAGAAAAGATGAATACCCATCATTTGCATTGACATGGATGGAACTGGAGGCGATTATGCTAAGTGAAATAAGTCAAGCAGGGAAAAACAATTATATGGTTTCGCTCATATGTGGAACATAAGGAATAGCATGGAGGACATTAGGAGAAGGAAGGGGAAAATGAAGAGGGAGGGAATCGGAGGGGGATGAACCATGAGAGACTACGGATTCTGGGAAACAGACTGAGGGTTTCGGGGGGGTGAGGGATGGGTTGGCCTAGTGATGGGTATTAAGGATGGCACATATTGCAATGAGCACTTGGGTATTATACGCAAACAATGGATCATGGAATACTACATCAAAAACTAATGGTGACTGACATAACATAATTTTTTGAAGAGACATTATTTTGTATTATCTTCTAAAAATTTAAAACTTTACTTCTCACATTTGGGTCTTCAACCCACTTCATATTTGTTTGCAGAATGAGACCGAGATACAAGTTTCATCTTATCCACATGGATGATAAATCCTTCTAGCACCATTTTTAAAAAGGACTAGTCTCTTCTTGGCCCACAGATCTACACGGTCACCAGCTTAGGCTCAGGAGTCCATACATGTGTTGAAGCCACATTTGGGCTCCTGGCTCTGTCCACTGTTCTATTTGTCCGTCCCAAACCAGTGTTACACTGCCTCAGCTCCTACTGCTTTATTTGGACACTAATCCCAAGTGGGTAAGTCTACCAACTTGCTGCTCTTCTTCAAAATTGCCCTGGCTATTCTTGGGCCCTTGCTCTTCCATATAAAACTGTACAGGCTCAAACAAACAAACCAATAGAATTACATTAAATTAATTGGAGAATAATACATTAATTTGAGGGAAAAGTTAATATCTTTTTGGTATTAAATCTTATCTATAAATTCGGTTCAGTTCCTCATTTATTTAGGATTTTGAAAATAAAGATAACACACTTTTTATTTTATATTTTTTTCAGGTTTTTATTTAAATTCCACACACAGTGTAATATTAGCTTCAGGTATACAATATGGTGATTCAACACTTACATACAACACCCTGTGCTCATCACAGCAAGTGCACTCTTTGCTCCCCACCATCCATTTAACCCATTCCCCCACCCACCTCCCCTCTGGTAATCTTCAGTTTGTTCTGTATAGTTAAGAGCCTGTTTCCTGGTTTGCCTCTTATTTTCTCCCGCTATGTTCATCTGTTTTGCTTCTTAAACTCCACATATAAGTAAGATCATATGGTATTAGTCTGTCTCTGACTTATTTCACTTAGCATTATACCCTCTAGCTCCACCCACATCATTGCAAATGGCAGGATTTCATTCTTCTTGATGGCTGAGTAATATTCCATTGTGTATATATACCACAGCTTCTTTATCCATTCATCAGTTGATGGACATTCACCTCTTTCCATAATTTATTGCTGATAATGGTCCTATGAACATAAGGGTGCATGTATCCCTTCAAATTAGTACTTTTGTATCCTTTGGGTAAATACCTAGTAGTGTAATTGCTAGATCATAGGGTAATTCTATATTTAACTTTTTGAGGAAACTCCATACAGTTTTCCACAGTGGCTGTACGAGTCTGGATGCCCACCAACAGTGTAAAAAGTTTCCCCTTTCTCAATATCCTTGCCAACACCTGTTGTTTCCTGAGTTGTTCATTTTAGCCATTCTGATTAAATGGGTTACCATCTCGCAGGTGATATCTCATTGTAATTTTTATTTGTATTTTTCTGATGAGTGATTGTTGTGAATCTTTTCGTGTCTGTCATCTGGATGTCTTCTTTGGAAAATATCTATTGATGTCTTCTGCCCATTTTTTTAAGTGGATTATTTGTTTTTGGGGTGTTCAACATTATAAATTCTTTACATATTTTGGATACTAAGCTTTTATCAGATATGTCATTTGCAAATATCTTCTTCCATTCCATAGGTTGCCTTTTAGTTTTGTTGGTTGTTTCCTTCACTGTGCAGAAGCTTTTTATTTTGATGAAGTCCCAATAGCTTGTTTTTACTTTTGTTTCCCTTGCCTCAGGAGACAGGTCTAGTGAGAAGTTGCAATGGCCAAGGTCAAAGAGGTTACTGTGTGTGCTCTCCTCTAGGATTTTGATGGTTTCCCATCTCACATTTCGGTCTTTCATCCATTTTGAATTTATTTTAGTATACAGTGTAAGAAAGTGGTCCAGTTTCACTCTTCTACGTATGGCTGTCCAGTTTTCCCAACACCATTTGCTGAAGAGAGTGCCCTCTTGCCACTGAATATTCACATTTCTGGGTTTTCTATTCTGTTCCATTGATCTATGTGTCTGTTTTTGTGCCAGTACCATACTGTCTTCATGACTACACCTTTGTAATATAACTTAAAGTCCGGAATTGTAACGCCTCCAGTTTTGCTTTCTTTTTCAGGATTGCTTTGCCTATTTGGGGTCTTTTGTGGTTCCATACAAATTTCAGGATTTTTTTTTTAGCTCTATGAAAAATGCTGGTGGTATTTTGATAGGGATTGCATTAATCCATAGATTGCTTTGGGTAATATAGACATCTTAATAATATTTGTTCTTATTTTAGATTTTTTTAGTAGGTATTTCATACTTTTTATTTCCACAATGGTATCTTTAAAATTGCTTTTCAGTTTGTTGGTGATAAAGAGAGATGGAATATTAGTTTTTATATACTGTTTATCCAAAAAAGTTGCTAACTTCTCATTAATTTCACTAATTTACCTACACATACTTTGGATTTTCTCAGCAAACAATCAATCATCTGCAAATAATGACAGTTTTGTTACTTCCTTTTTAATGCTTATATTTTTCTTTTCCTTGACTTATTGCCCTGATGAATATTGCACTGAAGAATTCTAACGAGCATCCTCGACTTATTCTTTATTTTTACGGAAATGTTTGTCATAAGCTTAATGACGAATTAAATGAGGAAATGCAGAAGTTTCTTAGTAGGAAGAATAGAATATTTATGCAAACCTAAACAAGCTCTTTTTCTTGGGGAAAAAAAAAGAAGACAAACCTCAAAAGAGTCTTTCTTCTCTAAATGTAGCTAAAAAACACTTAAAACAATGTACTCAAAACAAGGCTATGGCTACCGACGATAAACAAGGGAGACAATTCCAGTGAAGAGATAAATCTTTATATTTTCTCAAAAGGAAGTAGTACCAGGATAGTGGGCTTAATAACATCATCCTTCCTTTTCAATTAAAAATAATTTCTTGATAGTTGATTCAGAATTTGGTTGCCACTATTACCTCATCTCTGTCTATTTACTTATCGCACAAAAGAATCCTAGATGGTAGGGACATTTGAGTTGTCCTCTAGGAGAAGAAGAGCTACATCATTTCATGACTTAAGATAAAGAAAGGTGGGGTGGGGGCAAGCAGCTTGGCCAACCAAGCTCAAGTTCTGTCCTGTAGGAAAGCTTCTCAGTTCCTCCTAATTTTGGCCTTCCTATGACTTTACCACTTTCTGGTCATGTTGTAACTACATGGAGTTTAAGTCACATTCATTTTAAAACTAAGCAAAGAAGGCTATAAACTGAGCACAAAAACACACAAGCACAACAGCACATGAATCAAGCTGTGTTCTATAAACTGGAAAAAGCTATTAAAGCTAGGCCATTGTTATTATGATTTACTCCACTGACGATTAGTTAGCTTATTCTCATTACCACAAATTTTCACTAATATAGATAACCCAGAGCCCAATAATACACAGCATTAGAACAATAAATTACACATAAGGTCAAAAATAGGTATGTAGTATGACTAGCATTAATATCTGGAGTAGATGATTAAGCTTCTAAGACCACCAAAACTATTGATAAGAAGTATTATGAAGATAAAATACACTGTTACTTTACTTGTCTGGTCAATTTGAACTGTTCCCATGTATGTCTGAGTATCAGGACCTGAAGACTCACTGGACAATTAGCACTTACTGATCAGCCTCTTAGCACATATACAGATACCCAATGCTGTAACAGCATTTATTTGGCGTTTTACAGTATACAAAGCACTTTCAAATCCATTCTCTATCAAATTGGCTCAGCCGGAAGAATACAAACCAGGACCAGCAGCCACTACACCACCTTGTCAGGGCGGACCGCCTGAGAATGAAACGAATCCCAAAAAAGACCCAAGAAATGGAAAGAAAGAAAAACGTTTCAAACAATATTGTGTAAGAACTAACTAGATCCAACTTACCTGAAACCAGATATACCCTCGTACCTTTCAGTTATAAGACTCAATAAATTCCCTTTTCAGCTTAAGCAATAGGAGTTGGGTTTTGACCAGCTGCAACTGAGAGCCCTGAGTAACATAAGTGTCTGTTGCATTGCTAACTGCACCAGCCAACACTCTCTCCGCCACACCCAGCTTCCCTACAGGAACCTTGGAACAATGGAGCAGCATGACTTCATGAACCCTGACACAACCTAAATGGTATTAGAGAAGACATATCATGCGTATGTAGCCTCAATACGAGCCCCAATATGGGGATATTATCTAATTTACAGGGTTGTTTGAGAGTGAAATTAGAGGTTCTCTTGCAAAGCAGCTAGATGGAGTCTGGCGCCTAGCACTCCATAAGTGGTAATAATACTCCTGCTTTCCATGCTGACTGGCCATACTAAATGCGATAGGATATGCAAAACTTCTACTATAATCTCTGATACAAATAAGGTACTCAATAAATGTCAATTCCCTTTGCAATGAAAATAATTAGGGGCTGATAATCCCTTTCATTTTACACCACTAACCATCTTTCTCACTATAGGAAAATAACAAAAAAGATACAGACTAACTTCAATGACCTTTTTCACCCCCATCTTCCTAGGAATCCAGAAACACAATGCTAACAGGAAGAAAATAAGCACATGTAATTGGATGGCTGGAGATATTAAATGGGCCACACAATTTCTAGCATCTGCCCATAGGAAACCTTGACCTACATGTAGTGATTTCAAATTCTGCAAGGGGGAAGGTGACCATGACCTACTCACTCAGACAGATACACTAACTGGACCATTCAATGGCACACAACAGGATCAAAATGCAAGACTCACAGTATTTGGAACGTATGGCAAGCCATAAAATTTCTCTTGTGTTTCCCTGAGAATGTCTGTGGTTGATGTCCTCAGGGGATGCTTCCCATGGTAGATCTGATCCAGAGTGGCATAAAAGACCTAGACAGATGAAAATGTCCACTTAATTTTTGGTAGTCCACCCTTCCATCTAAGACGTGGTGGGCCAAAGGTGTTACAAATATACCAGAGTAATAATTATACATACCAGTTGAAATCATTCACAAATCTAAGTATGTATGGCTTGAGATGTATTTTGTACCACATTTAAGACCACGCTGATGATGAAAAGGAAAGCTCTCAACCTTTTCATGATGAAGGATATTAAAAAATTTTTTGAACCTTATCCATAAGGTACTCTTTATGTACAATGGAGTAAATTAAATTTGTGACCGCAAAACTGGAATTTGGCCCATAGATATCTGTAGATACATGTAAAATATATAGTTGAAAATATGAAAAACAATAAAGTTACAACTCGTGACCCTCTGGACCTAATAAACCCTGTTTGGTTTCTCCCTAGAATCCCTCTATCTCTTAAATGGGAGCAATGAAATGGTCCGAATCCAGTTTTGTGAGGAAAAGGGACGGAACACGAACTAGATGGGGCGAGGTGAAGAAAAGGAGTAGCAATCTTCCGTCTGGCAAGTACAGATGTTACAAAGAATTCTGGTGCAGCTGTTGCCGAGTCTGGAGCTAGGGCCAAGCCAGCCCCCACACCCGGTGTCGGCAGATACCAGGGCAGCAGCTGCCCTGCACGGGTGGCTCTGCCTTACAGAGGTGACCGGGAGCGAAGGATCACTCACCTCTGAGGAGAGGATACGGGCCATTGAAACACGATAGGAGAATAAAGCATTAGTTTGAACATGAAATCTGCTGCTCACAAAGGTCTGAAAACTAATTGTTACATAGCAAATCTGAAAAAGATAAAGGGCTTTTTCACTGGAACATTTGGCTTGAGTATTAACATTGTTTGGAGTTCACCTGAAGCAAGGAAGTAGAAAATGTGCTTTATTTTAAAGGAAAAATTCTGACATGCAATTATGTTTCTGATATGTATCTTTCTGATTTAAAAATGGAATTTGGAGAGAATGTGCAGCTGTTGACTTAAAAGAACTGTGGATTAGTTTGGATAAAAGAAAAAATTTAAATGACCTCTAGCTTTTGGTTTCATCTAGATATAGAATTATGGTTCTAAGTTATAAGTCAAGTTTAAACCTTCCCAAGAGAAATACAGACATTTCCTAAATATAAATATTGCTTTACTCTAACTGGTAATCTAAACAAATAGCTAAATACAGATCTTCCAATTCTATATTCTATAATGAGTAACAATGCATGAAGTAATCAGACGGGCCAAAGCTACTCACCTGCATCTTGTCTATATTCAACAGAGTAAGTTATTAGGAACTGAAACTTAAATTCTAACTTCCACTAAGGTGTTTTGTTTTCTATTTTTTGTTTGCCAATCTATAAACAAATCAGAATTCAAAAAGTTTCATTCCTATAGTTATGCCTTCCACAAATGAAAGGCAGAAACATGGAATGACTTTTTTTTTAATGATAAAAACAGGGCGAAATAAATGAAATGTGCATATGTTTCATGCTTATTTGCTGATAAACCAAACAATTCTAAAGCGATTAGCCTATTTGCCCACCCAGGGAGTCACGCTCGCCTGGGACCAACAGCCTTAGAGCCACAGAAAAACAGGAGCCTATTTTTAAAACAATGCACAAGAGAAAAAAAAAATTGCCATTTTAAGAACACTGTGTATACCCCTTAGAAACGTGGAACAATTCATTTCCTTTCCACCCTTATTTGTCTGCACTGTACAAGGGGGCTATTGTGGAACAGGAAAGCTGGCACGGGGCGCTCTTCTGGCAAGAATTTGCCTCCCTCTCCTTTCTTTTCCTCTCTGTCTCTCAGGGGGTTATTCTTTTGGAGGGTGGAAGGAAGGAAAGGTTGGTTTTCCATTTTAAAAGAAAATCTTTGGAACAAATATTCAAAAAGAAAGCCACAACCCAAGCTTTTAAAGGGTAGGACTTCCACTATAGATATTGGCAAATCAAAGAGGTCTTTTTAAAATTATATTGATATGCGTAGACATTAATGTAAATCAAATATAAATCCACGGTTTTCTCTGTAGTGCACATTTTCTTCAAATACATATTTTAAGGTACAACATTGTTCAGAGTTCATAAGCTGAATTTTACAAAACCATAAAGCAATTAAATGGTGCCCACACTTTTAAATAGGTAGCTGGATCATTATAAAGTGAATATTGCCTGAGATGAAAGACGGGTGTTTAGGCTGTGTTTATAGAATTCTCAAGACCTGATGAAGAGTAAGAATTCCATAAACAATCTCAGTAATTACAAGTAACCGAAACATCTGGTATCATGTAGACCTGACGTCCAGATGGCTCGTAAGATCTTTCTAGTCTATATCTGGAAACCTAGAAAACTGGCTTTGAATATTATCTAAAACTAACAGTCCTTACTGTTTAAACTTTATGTCAAAACTACAAAATTTTAAAAAGATACAAAGTGACATAAAATATAACATGATTGCTGAAATGTATGATTTAGAAGAAGTCACGTGACTTTTCCAAGCTTTGATTTTCCCAACTGAAAATGGGAAATAACCTTATTTAACATCCACTTCACAAGGACAGTGTGAGGACTGAACGAGTCGGTTTGGGTCAAGTTCTTTGAACTCAGATGAAAGACGTCTTAGAAGCATAATTATTGTAATAAATGTGCAGCATTGGCAAGAATTTAAAGTTATATATTTATTTTAAATAATTACTCCGAAAAACTTCAGAACAAAGGTACATACATACCTGAAGTTGCATATCAGCGGCAGCACACACCTTTTTCGATTCACAAAGCCGAGACACCATATTTTTGGGCAGCGACTTGAAAAACAAAGAACATATATGCGAGTAAATTGTCTAATAAGTCACTGCACTGTGTCCTTATGAGGTAGGAAAGTTAAAAGCAACAACAAACGAAAAAATAACAGAATTTAATCATGGCAATTGTCTGATTAGCCTTAGTACATGAAAAATACAGCACTGGAGGGAACTAAGATAGTGGCATTGATCTTTAAAAATCTGTTTAAAACCTTAGTAAAAGTGATTGCTTTTTCTGTTTCTTTGTTAGCAGTGAAAACCTGTTCAAGTGCTCTGTCGACTTTTAAGTACATCTAATAACGGATGATAGGAATAAGGGAGTCGAGTGTTGAGAAATAGATGATAATCCATATTAAAGCTGAACTGATATCCTAACAAATAACCATGATGATGAATTGCACATTCTTTTATTTTCCAACCTGAAAGAGCTGCAGCGCTTGGAAACTCAGTATAATGACCCTATCTGATTTAAGGCTTCCTCCCTGAGACTAATTAGGCCTAATCACATAACATTACATATTCGCTTAGAAATAACATTAATAATGTAGTCAAGGAAGCACTTTAGTCAACTTACTCTACTTTAAGATCATTTATATTGATGTTTATTGACGATAGCTACCACTTTATACAGCTCTATGCACAATCTAAATGAAGCTAAAAGCCCCTTTACAGAGAAACCCATTATAGAAGACACCTGGGGCAGGTTCCTAGCACTACCGTTGTGTAAATTAACCTCCAATGAATGACTTCCATGAGCTGTCTGCTGGAAGAGGGACTGGGCACTGCCATATTTACATGTGTGTGTCTCCTCAGAGTGCCCAGCCCACAGCAGGCACTCCATAAATATTTCCAGAAGGAATGAATGAACACTACAATGATCATTTAAGAACAGCTTAAGTGAAAGACTGTAGTAATACTGACGAAGGCTCAGACAACAAAGCCTGTTCTCTTCTTCCTGTTCGGCATACCAGGCAAAAAAGGAATTTTAAGGAGTTAAGACATGGACTGAAGGAGGCTGTATTGTATAGATTCTGGCACAGGTGAAAGGCCTGGGGCTTTCTCACACCAGGGGCAGCCATCTTGTATAAAACAAAAATTTCCTCAGGATTTTAAAAAGTCAAGATTTAGTTAAGTCATATATGCCAAAAGCCTCTATCAGAATGTTCAATTTCCTTAAACCTTACTTTATACTATGCCTTCAGCTGATAGGGCTTGTGTTATACTTGGATTTTTCATGCCTCACAAAGCTGTAATAGTTTTGTTTTCATTTTTTAAAAAAGTATGTGGAAGTATGGCGTTTTCTGATTTTTCTAGCAATGAAAAGTACTGTGGACGAGCACTGTATTAGGTATCAGGGACAGAAAATGGCGAACAGACAGGGTCCTGGCCCCATAAGCTTCATAGGCTGGCATTACCCATGTAAGCACAATTTTAACAAGAGTTAACAACTATCATGAGTGCTAAGAAGGAAAAGCAGTGCAGGTTGGCATGGGAGCCATGACCTAGAAAGGCTTAACCAAGGAACTAACAGACGTGAAATCTGCACAACAAACAGGCATTAAGGAGAAAGGGGTGGGCTGCAGCAGGGAGAAAAGCATGCCAGGCAGAAGAGGGCCCTTGGCAGGTGGTGAGGGAGCCAGGGGCAGGAAAGCAGGGTTCCAGCAGGATGGAGAGGCAGGTAGGGGCCAAGCAGGAACACTGGTCTCCACCCTCAGACTCTGCCTCATGGTAAGCCACTGGGGACTTTTATGCAAAGAAGTCACAAGGTCAGATCTGTGTTTTTAACAGATTCTTTTGGCTACAGTGTAGACACTGGAGAGGAGGAAGGCAGAAGTGGGTTAGGAAAAAAACCAGGAGGCTATAGTTAGTGCACCAGTGATGCACAGCAGTACCAAGCAACTGCCAGAGCGCCAGGGGCGGGGCGTCATGGGAGAGGGCTGAGCTGAGCAGGAGGTGAGACCCAGAACATAGCACTGTTTCCAGGCATGTGCCAGACAGGTGCAGAGAGTAAGGGCAGGAGCTGCGGAGGAAAAGAGGGGGAGGGAGAAGTCCTGTTTGAGGTTGGAAAATGCACAAGCAAGCTTAAGCAATACTGATGGCAATGAACCCTAGAGGGACGCAGACTGGAGATGTAGACAGGAGAAGAGACAATGAGAGCGCAAGGCTCCCGAACAGGCAGGAGGAGAAGCGGCAGAGACCACAGATGATAGGAGGCTCAGGTGTCGGGCTTCCACCGACGGGCGGTCAGACAGAAGCTGTGCGAGGAGCTGGATTCCCAGGCTTAAGGAGGTTAGAGAAGGTTGTGGAGAGTAGACCACTGAGAAGCACAGAGTCATCAGCCCTGGGACAACCCTGGGATCCCAGTCTGGCCTGGAGTATGGGCAGAAGTGAGGAGGAGGCAGATGGAGGAACAGAGGTGGAGGAAGAAGATCGTCAAGTCAGCCATGGGAGATGAAGGGGGTAGGAAGGTGCCCCTGCTTAGTGGGGAAACAAGCAGCCCCAGGGCCCACAGCAGGGGTCAGGCATCTTTGAAAGGTTTACCACTTCTGCTGTGTAAGACAGTGATATGGAAATGCCAAGTAATGGATCTAAGAGCTAAACCCAACATAATCCCTTTCCATTCGGAAGTAGCTTACTTATTGTGAGGCCAATACCTCAGAGATTCAAACCCACACAGAAATGGCAAACAGTAAGGGGACAAATTTAATGAAGCTTAATTCTTTCCTTGTCAGGTTTAAAATAAAACAAAAGATATAAAGAAAGGGAGCATGTAAGAACAGGGACAGCTAAAAACAGCTCATCAAAAATGATGTAATAAAAGGAAACATATCCTATAGTTATATAAAATGTTATCGCTGGTGAGTACCATTGCTGGTGAAGGTGACATGCGACCTCTGTATTATTTTTTGCAACTTCCCATGAATCTGTAATTATTTCAAAAGAAAAGGATAAGTACAAAAAACCTCCAAAAATTATGTATTCAAGGCCTACTATACATACTGTAGAGTAAATTCAAGGAATGTTTACCAAAAATACACAGAAACATAGAGAAGGTAAGTACAATTCTAGTAAACTAGTTCAAAGAGTCATTAATCAAAATACAAATTAAATAATATATTTATATCATGTGAGGTGTAAACAGGTAGAGAGGTTTTTAAAAAATCAAGTTTGGGGGATTAAGAAGAGCACCTGTGAGGAGCATCAGATGTTAGATGGAAGACCCACATCACCATATTGTACACCTGACACCAATAATACACTGCACATTAATGACCTGGAATTTGAATTAAAACGTAAAAAATAAAAATAAATAAAAATCCAGTTTGGCTCTTAGTCAATCGAAATTAATAAATGCATTGCAGCTGTTGGAACAGAGTTATAAGCACACGTTGGAGACACTGCAGATTTGGTTTGCAGACCACCACAACAAGGCGAATATCACAATAAAGAGAGTCAGATGAACTGTTGGGTCTCCCAGCACATATAAAGTTATATTTACACTCTACTGTAGTCTATTCAGTGTGCAATAGCATTATGTCTAAATAAACAATGCAGACACCTTAATTTAAAAATACTTCATGCTAAAAAATGCTAACCATCGTCTAAGCTTTCAGTGAGTTGTGATCACTGACCACAGCTCACCGTAACAAATGCAGTAATAATGGAAGTTTGAAAAATTGCAAGAATTACCAAAATGTGGCACAGAAACATAAAGTGAACAAACACTGTTGGAAATATAGCACCAACACACTTGCTTGATGCAAAGTTGCTACAAAACTTCAATTTGTAAAAAATGTATTATCTGCAAAGCAGAGTAAAATGAAGTATGCCTGTATGTATTTATATTAGTCTCTTAAAAAGTACATCATTTTTTCTTAAAAGAACAAAAAATAAGGTGAAAACTTAAATACCATACAAATTGATTTTCAAGTTATATGAGAATTTTTTAATAAAAATATTTAGAAGTTAAATCTTAAATTTCAAATTTAAAAAAAAAGTTTCCTGGTTAAGATTTTCTTCTGTAAATATCACTTTGCCAACCACAGTCATGACAACCAGTATTGAAAAAATTCAGTTTTTGCTGTAATTCCGCAAGTGATTATATCTACCAAGTAGCACAGCTGTTTCACATTATTGTCTCCTAACGTGAAGACTCTCACATTTGATATACTGAAGAAACGGAAAATGAATACACCCAAGCTGACAGGTAATGAGCAACCATATATAAGTGAAAATGCACTTAAAACACCTGAATCTCAAACAATATTGTAATTATTTTTCATTACATTAAATTGAAAATTCATCAAAGTTCATGGCGTCAGAAGTAATAACTTTCACCATATCATCAACTGCATTTTTTTTATCAGACTCCATTTCAATCTTCATAATTTCCACGGTAGAAAATACTTCCACTGATCACTAAACTCTCTAGCCTGACAACTGGCATGTAATTCCCAGTTCTCCTTGGGATCCGGACACCACCATGTTCATTCAGGATTAAGAGGAATCCTACTTGCAGACTAAGAATGTTGTAAATCAAGAATAAAATTCAGATTGACTACGGTGAAGAATGATGGCATAAGAAATGGCATAGTTGGACAGCTGTCTTGGGCCTTTCAGGCCATTTCCAAGATCCTTAACTTCTTCCTGCTGAAATGGCTACTTCATATCATCCCCTAAGTCCAGAAACACCATTCCTTCCAGGAATCTTCTTCTTAGACCCTTTAAAGGAGAACTGAGAGCATGGTCTGCCTTAAACCAACACCCTTCTGACTCTGAACTCCCATTATCATGCTTCACTGGAGTGTAAAGGAAAGAGAACAGGTTTTGGAGCCAGACTAAACCAAGTCTGAGTCCTTTTTTTTTTTTCCCCTCCAAGTCTGAATCCTAACTGTGCCACTTAGAAGTTTGGCGGCACAATGTCGGGCAATGTACTGAACTTGTCCAAGACATGCTTTCCTCACTGACAAAATGTGTTATCTTTTTGCAGAATTAGATGAGAATTGAACAACAGAATATATTTTTAAAACATACTATGTCAGGTTTAACAGAGTAGATGCTGAGTAAATGGTAACTAGTATAATTCACTATTACGATTGCCCTGTGTAATACAATCATCATTGACTTTGACGAAATTTATTTATATTTTACTGTTTTATCTACATATTCTGCAAATATGGTATATTTTAGATTTATAAATCCTTAGGAGATAGGAATTATAGCTCAACAGTTCTATGTAGCACCAAACAATCAAGTTCTTAATAAGGAAATGTACTTTTCATTTTCTCTTCATTTGTACAATAGCCAAATACATGTAATGAAATACAAGTGCCTTCTCAAATTGTCCACCTTTAGAAGAGGATCCTTTCTCCATCACGCTGATTATTTTAAGGTTTTTAGAACACTGAAATTAAGTAACATGTTATTAGTCTCTCTGCCACATTTCAATACCTGTCACGAAACTTGGTCATTAACACATTCTGAAAAGATTTTTCTCTCACTTTAGGTAGAATTGGTTATCAAATAGTGAGTCAGTTCTTCATCTGCAGGGTCTAACTCTTATTTAGAAAACACTGGTACTAATCAGAAAACGTTCCCTTTCTGATGACATTTTAATCAAACGTATCTCATGCTATGGATCTTGATAGTTCAAACTTTCAAAGTTTCTGACAAGTCTGCTGTAATGTCTATCTGATCCTCTGTGTCTTTTTCTCCCCCCTCTGGCTACCTTCACGGTTTTCTCTTTATCTTTGACTATGATGCATCTAGGTGTGTTCTTTTTGTTATTTACCCTGCTTGGGGTTCTCCAAGCATCTTGGATTTTCATGATTTTTGGCAAATTCTCAGCCATTATGCCTTCAAAGAGTTCTTCTGCCTTATTACTTCTCTCTTCTCCTTTGTGGAATTCTATTTGCCCCAAAGTTCTTGGATGCTCTGTTGTGTCCCTGTCCCTACCTTTTTCTCCCCCTTTGCATTTCAGTTTCTACTGACCTGCCCTCAAGTTCACTGAGCTCACATTCTTTCCTCAGCTGTGTCAAGTGTACTGATGAGCGCCTCAAAGGAATTCACTCTTCTTCTATGATGTCATGGCTTTATTTCCTGATTTTCATTTGAGCGTTTCTCAGAGTTTCCGTCTTCTGCTTCACCTGCTCATGTATGGTGTCCACCTTTGCCTTTAACAGAGTTATTTAAATCCTCATCCCATAGTTACTTTAAATTTATTCTACTATTAGTTAGTTAAAGTCCCTGAGTCTGACTCGATAGATTTCCTGACCTTTGAGAAAGGAGGCAGGGCTTTGTGCTGTCCCTGTGCAGCAGCCAATCACCTCCTGAAGGCCTGCAATGCTGAGGAGGGCCCCGTGTGGTCTCCCACCCTGCGCCCATGATTTCTCATGCGCACCTGGTGAAGGCTGATGGAAAAGAGCCTACAAGTGCATGCAAACTCCCCCTCTGTCAGGGCTCACAGCTATTCCAGATTGATAGGGCAGCCCACACTTGGCCTCTGACAATTTGTTAAAATGGTCTCTGATTTTTCTTCGCCCTTCCACACGGCAGCCAGGCCTTCCAACATGCTTTGCCACAGGTGAGCCAGTCCGCAGCTCCTTGGATTCAGATAATTTCATGGGCCTATGACCAAGAAAAGTTGGGATTTTATCTGTCTTTTTCCTGTAGTTAACACAGGAGCAGTGCTCTTTCCAGCTTTCCATGTGCCCAACGGTTCAGACTTTCATCCATTAAGACCACTTAGACTTTTAGCTTCCAAAGGAAAAAGAAAGGCAGAAAAGCTTTGTAAAGGGTGAACTACTCTCCATTAAGTCTGGAATCTGACATCATGAAAGATTATCATGAAGAAACCTGCAATGTCTCGGCAAATGTGCTAAGACAGCTGATTTTAAGACCGCCAAGCAGGCATCTATGAGTATCAGTTAGTGGGTTTTAGCCAAAAGACAGTCCACTCAACAAATACTGATTCATCACCCATCATATGACAGGCAAAGTTGATATATCAGTGAATAAAACTGATAAAAATCCCAGTTCTCAAGGAACTTATCTTCTAGGAGACCCTATCATTACTTTTAAATTACCAATGGGAGGAGGAGGGGACACTTTTCAGGAGTTGAAATGGCAAAATGTGGCCTGAACAAAAGTGAAGTTTGCAGTGTTAATCCCACTTTGTAAATACGCAGAAATATGAATGCCTTTGACTACAAGGTACTCCACCAGAACCCACTAGTTTTTTAAATTCAAAATATACAACATATAAACCATTTTACTTTTCTAAAATCCATAATATACTCAATTCCAAAGTATGCAATCCCAAAGTTGTAGACAGATAACAATGAATCTCTGTGTGACATATATTTTGCCTGAAATATAAAGTGAACTTTCCACTGAAAATAGATAGACAAAAAATAAATAAAATTTTTCATTCAAAGTGCTCCACAGACAGTACTGTGTACTTCCTGAAGAGATTTACAGGTGTGTCATTAACAATGGCTTAAATAATCACGTAAGTGAGAGACTCTTCTTACATTCTTCATTTTGTATCTATGGAACCCAACTGGGTTTGAAGTTACTTGGCCTTCAGTGGACACTGGCTGACCCATGCCTGTGTTTCCTGAGGGGAGGCTCTGCCTTGTGGTAGAAGATACAGCAATTAAAGCAGGTCAGGTTTGTCCATGAGGTTCCCCAAAATAAATTTCTTTCCTAGAGATTCCCAGATCAAGTTAGCATATTAAAAGTTATGAGCAGTCCTACCTTCTAAAGTATAGAAACCTTAATTAATCTCTACACTATTTCCCAAAATTATTTGAGCATAAAACGTACTTCCACACCATAATACATCTTTACAGAATCAAGTGATTCAACATATAAGACACTAGTTGGGAAATAATTTGCTAAGGAAATTAAATGTAAACTGTAAGTACAAGAAAAAGTATTACAAATGAAACTTCTTTAAAAATGCTCAAATACAGTTGTATCATTCTCACTAATCTTTACAATTCTTTCTGATCCTATATTTACAGTTTCTTCAGAAAGCTTCTTTTTAGCTCTTTAAATCCCATCTTGGCATTCTCCTCTCCAGAGGCCAGCAGACTGCCCAGGGTTTCTGGAAACTGGTCTCCAGGATGCCCCAGCAGCTTCCTCAGCCCCACCTGTTCCGTGCCTTGGTCAGAGTGGTCTTTTCTTTTTTTTTTTTTTAATGTTTTTTTATTATATTATGCTAGTCACCATACAGTACATCCCTGGTTTCTGATGTAAAGTTCGATGATTCATTACTTGCGTGTAACACCCAGTGCACCATGCAATACGTGCCCTCCTTACTACCCATCACCAGTCTACCATTCCCCCACCCCCTCCCCTCTGAAGCCCTCAGTTTGTTTCTCAGAGTCCATAGTCTCTCATGCTTCGTTCTTTTCTAACTCACGCGAGCTGACGAGGCTAATGAAGGAGAACACGCTAACGCGCCCTCCTTTACGGCCAGGAAACACACAGGCAAGTCTCACTGCATTAGCACGTCCCAGAGTCCCAGGGCTCCTCTGACTTCTCGGCTCTAAACCCACCTGCTGTTCTCCGCCAAGCCACAGACATAAGACAGGCCAGCCTCACACAGCTTGAGTCTACACTGAAAATGCCAAATAATCCCAACCCCACATCCCATGTTTCTCCCCTGCAAAATTCTTTTTCTACAGCAAAAAGAGGCAAATTTCCACTTTGTTCTTTTTCAGGTATGTCCTAATTATCAATATTGTTTTCAATGAGCCATCTCAGTTAAATACAATCGTACATCTAGTTTTACCCTTAACAAAGCTTAGCAATCTGCAACCTTACAAACTGTCTTTGTGTAGAGCTGTTCAGACATGGTTTTCTGAAGCAATCTGTATCCCTCACCAAGGGCAGACTACTTTGAACAAGGTTTGAGAACATGACTGCAGCTTTATTTCAAAATAATATTTACTGAATGAACTTTATGGGTCAGATAATTTATGCCCTAGACTGAGTTTCTTTTATAAAAACACCTGTAGTTGGTTTTTGATTTTTGGGCTTTTTGGGGTGTTGTGTTTTGTTTTGTTTTGTTTTGTTTTTTTGGTCTCTATAGAAGGCTGCTGGGTCTGAAGCAGCCTTGGTTTGATGCTGGTTCACTCTTTTGTGCGTTGAGCAGAGGCTCTGCCCTTGGAGCTATAAAGGCAAGTCAGGTTTGTCAGGAAAACCCGCTAGGCTCATCTTTGTGAAGCATCCCACTGTGTGCAAGGGACCCTACCAAGCTGCCTGGTAATCCTTCCTACTCCTGCTACCATGAACAGGAAAAGGAACAAATGTTGAAACTAACAATGCAAGGGAAAATGCCCCAAGTACCACAAAAGAGGTACAGATAGAGTAACGGAGGAAAATATAAAACACCAATTACTTAAAGTGTCTGAAAGGCAGTTACTCTAACAATTAATTATGCCTCTTGTATTATTAGAGTGGTAGTATTTCTATTTCAAAGATTCACCCTAGCTATAAAATATAGAAAGACACTGTGGTTTTTATACCCCACTGGTGAATAGGAAAATGGTCGAACTGTTGTTTCCAGAACTGGAACATAATATGCCAATAACTAACCATAGTAACCTAATTGATTTTAACAATTCAATATGAGGCAACCCTCTCAGGTCCCCTCCCTCCTTGGGAGCTTTGCAAACTACGGGGCCCCAGCCTCAGTCTCAGAGTCCGGCAGGCTCCACTGCCCCACGCCGCGGTTCACTATGTGCAGAGTAGCAGTTCCTGTTTCTAGTATTTAGTTCATTTATTCATCTGATCTTATGCATCTATGCTTGCATCTGGTGGTTTCAGTTTAAGTGTCTGGAGCCCCAGTCAGACTCTGAGGCATAGCCATCATGGTGTGAAAGGTCTCTTGAAAACACCCAAGGGACGGGGAGCCCCATCCTCCTCTGTGCACCCAAAGCACACGGCTGTGCTAGAGCCTGGTCCCAGCACTCGAGTCTTCTTCTTTTTTTTTTAATACCAGAACACAACTGTAGCCAAAAAGACAAAAGACCATAAAATTGATCCTTTCTTCTGTCAAGAAGGTAAAGTCTGGTTTCCTGCTTATAATTAAAATACGAATGATAAGGACAATGATTACCCGACTGTATGAAGCCCAGAGCAAGTAGAGACCAGCAGCCTCAGCATCATCTGGGAAATTCTTGGAAATATAGAATCTTGGGTCCTCCATACCACTGAGTCAGAATCTACATTTTAACCAGATTCCCAGGTGATTTCATGCACATTAGAGTTTGAGATGTCCTGGCTTGGAAAAACGTAAGCATCACAAGTACTCTAACAACAAAGGTGAGCGAAATTAAATCATCCTGATTTTACAGGTAGAACTGTGGGAAGGTAGCAACACGAGAAAGACAGAGGACTGCGTCTGAGGTCCGGCAGCTTGCGTTTTCTATGGCTACTCACTTGCTTTGGGATGGCAGGCAAGTCTCTGGGTATCGGGGTTTCTCAGTTGTAAAATGAGGATAAAAATACCACTGTAGAAAATTCATATAAAGATTCAATGTGGTAATACTCAGTCACCTCGTGGAAAGGATTAACTAACTGGATGAAATTCAAGTCCCTGCATCTAACACATCTGTCTTGTTAAGGGCTGTCATGGCTAGGGTGACCACACATTCAGGTGGGCCTGACAGTCCCAGGTTAGGACTACTGGCTCAGTATAATTAATAATAGCACCCCTCTTCCTTCTTAAAAGGCTTTTGGCTTAGACAATAGGTTACACCATTGTCCTGGTAACAACTCACTTCCCTGAGAGCTTCATATGAGTCAAACACTGCTAGTTGTGCAGAGCCTATGGACACTGCCTCCCCAAAGGAAGAAAGGTGTTTACTGGATTCTTGGGATAGACACAAGCTACGCCATGGGCTGGTCAAACACAGGAACAAAACTGTTAAAATAATAATAGCTTTTCTGTTATATTAAAAAAGCACAACATTTTTGGAAGGTTTCAGAATATCATCGAAAAATGTAAATGTTTTAGGGAACTTGGCATTCCTTGAATTCTCTGAATGTTTCCCCATGAGCTCAACTTGAGCTCAACTTGTAAGCATGTAACCTCATACATTTGCCAGACATTTTCTATCACTTTACAATCTCACCAGTCTAATTAAATAATGTCTTATTAAAAGTTTTGGCATCGAATTCTTCCAGAGTCAAGTCACTGTGATAAAATATTTTATTTATGGCCATTTAGAAAATTTACTATGGTAAAAGATGCATAAATATTAAAAGCTAAGACATTCTCTGGTACAAATCCTTGTTATGGTAATAAATTCAACTCTTTCCGAAGCAAAGAACCCCTACCATTGATATCCTTTGGGAACATGTTGGATCTAATGACATAAACTTGTTGAGACATGGTCATCCAGAACCAGAAAAGCCTTCAGAGGCAGAAAGCCAAGCATCAAAGCTGTCCAGGCTACAAGTCGGCAGCTTCAATTTTGCAGCTTGATCCCACACCACCCCAAGCACTAAACCTCTGCACGTGTCTATAATGGGAAAACAACTGGATTCAGCCTGTATGAACTAATCTGTTTTGCTATTATCCCGTAATCCAGATGGCACATAATCAATATAATGAAAAAGCTGCCTAGTCCCAAAGAGACAAAATCTCAGATCCAAATCCACAGGAAATAACATTGCCTTTAACTTCCATGACTTGTAGTGGTGTTTTCTGACAAACTAAGATGAAATGAGGGGGAAAAAAGAACCTTTAGAAATGCTTACATGTTATCACAGACTCACTGATGGTTCAGAGAAACAGAGAGAAGTATTTTGACTTTCACAGGTTCAGTTAAACACTTCAATGTGTGATAGAAAATTCCAATAATACCGTGTTCACAGTTTGCATAGACTAAATTTGAAGGACTAGAGTCTTTGAGGTAAGTATGGAGGCATTAATTTTTAACTTCTAACTTTGCATTTTTATTTTATGTAAAAGAGGAGAAAAGTCTCAGATGAGTTCAGTGACTGATCGGAGGTCAACTGTGTGGTAGAGGGGCCAGGGTCAGACCCGTCTCCGCCCCCCACCCCGTTCAATGTTCTTGTCTAGACATAACTGAGAAGCATTAAAGCTGAATATAAGAAAAGTTTCAAAACAACTTAAACCTGCCAAAACTAATCTAGTTCGAGTGGCACTATAATTTTTACCTTCAATCCCTGTTCATATCTCCTGAGAGAGAGTGACAGGAGAAGATTTATTACAAGCCTATCTGTCTTCTTAGAAATAGATCTTAAGCAATTTTAGCCTTGGGCTAACTTTCACAAACTAAGGCAACAAACTAAATCTTATAATGATGCAGCACAGAACAGTTCTAAAATGGAAGCACTAGAATTCTAATTCTAAAAATAACACTTCAATGGAAATAGGTCTGTGATTTTCTGAGACATACTGTAAAAGAAGTATAAACCATTTCCTACCACAGTAAAAACTGGAAAGAGAAAACACACCCACATGTTATAATATTGATTTTAGCAACTGACAGAACTTTTAGGAATTTGTGATGTGAAACTAATAGATCTATTAACAGATCATAAATAGAAACTAAGAGGCCAACCCCCATGTTACTATTTTGTGACCTATGGGCAAATTACTTAACCTAAGTCAGTTTCTATAAAGTGTAAATAACCATGTACTTACTTCATTGCTAGATAGGACTAAATATGATAAACATATAAAATATAAATGTTCATTCCTATTATTTATTGTTAGATAAATATTTTGTGAGAAAGATAACTACAGCAACAAGTATTTTAGTGGTGGTTAATGGACAAAATTGTACAAAAACTGTAGGTTCTCTCAAAAATCAAATGACTATATTTTTCTTTTTCTTAAAGATTTTATTTATTCATTTGAGAGAGAGAGAGAGCACAAGCAAGCAGAGGGTAAGAAGGACAACTAGACTCCCCACAGAGTGGGGAGCCCAATGCGGGGTTTGATCCCAGAACCTTGAGATCATTACCTGAGCTGAGGCCAGATGCTCAACCGGCTGGGCCATCCAGACTCCCCTGTGTTTTTCTTTTTTTAAAGATTTTATCTTTAAGTAATCTCTATCCCCAACATGGGACTTGAACTCACAACCCCAAGATCAAAAGTCGCATGCTCTACTGAGTGAGACAGCCAGGTGTCACTCATATGACTAATGATTAGCGACATAACTAGAGTTGCAAAATTATTAGGAAAAAAATAGACTTTAAGATGAAGCACTACGAAGATTAAGAGGACAACACATGAGGAAGAAAGGAATCGTTCATCAGGAAAATTTAACAACTCTGTATATTTATGCCTCTAAAAAAATATTCTCAAAATATATGGAGTAAGAAAAGATAGAAAAATGTGTAAGGCAGTGAAAATACTGGGTATGATGCCATAATGACGGATACCTGCCATTATACATTTGTTGTACTCACAGGACGTACAAGAGGGAACCCTAATGTAAACTATGGACTTGGGGTGATGGTATGTCAGTGAAGGTTCATCAACTGTAACAATGTGCCACCCTGCTAGGGGATGTTGATAATGGGAGAGGCTACACCTGTGTGGGGGGTAGGGGAAAGATAGGAAATCTCTGTTACATCTCCTCAGTGTTGCTGTGAACCAAAAACGGCTCTAAATAAATAAAGTCCTAATTTAAAAAAAAAAAAAGGTAAAACTAAGATGAAAAAATTATCTATTCATTATCCTAGAAGATGATTTCCGCCCCTCAATTTTTGCTAGTTAAAAAAAAATTTAAAAATCTAAACAACACAATTAAAAGACTGACTTAACAACAGACTGTATGCAACCCAAGATCCAACGATTAGAAAATACACAATGTACTCAAGCACAAACAAAACATTCCCAAAAAACTGACAGCACACTAAGCCATAAAATACTAAGAACCTACAAAGAATCAATACTGGGTAAACTAATTACATGTTAATAAGAAAAAGATAAATAACTCCTCTATAAAGGTTTAAAACTTTTAAACTGTATTTCTAACAACTCGTGGGTCAGAGGAGAAATTACAATGGAAATCAGCAACACTAGAAATACTTTTATTAAAAGCACGGCATTCAGCTAAAGCACTGCATCGGCACAATTTAAAATTATAGCATTAAAATTCAAACAGATACGTTAGTGTTAGGTAATACTGAAATTGAATTAGTTTAGTGTCCACCTTCATTGAGAGACACAAACAAAGGAGGAAGAAGGAGAGAATAATAATAAAAACAGAAACTAAGTGAACTAAAACAAACAAAATAAAGAGGATAAACAAAATGTGTATTGGTTCTTTGAAAATGCTAAAAAGACAGACAAATTTCTCCCAAGACTAATGGAGAAAAAATGAGAGGATGATATTAGGAATGAAAAGGATCTAACTACACGTTTAGCAGGATCTGAAGGATAAAAGAATAAAAGAATGCTATAAATAATTTTATGCGAATAAACTTGAAAACTTGGATTAATGTAAATTTCTAGAAAATTACAACTTAGCAAAGCTCACTTAAGAAGAAAAGAAGGCCCAAAGACTCCTGGGACTATTAAGGAATCAGTCATTTAAAAAATCTTCCCACAGAGAAAATAATAGACCCCGAATGATTTTATAGATGAATTCTGACAAAGTTTCAAGAAACAGATTATTACAATTGTATAAAAGCACTCCTAAGGAACAGAAGGGGAAAAAAGGAGCATTTGGAAACTCATTTTACGAAATGGTATACTCTTAATACTAACAAAACGAAGAACAAGGGGACAAAAAAATCACAAGCCAGTCTCTCAGAAACACAGATGCAAAAGCCCTCTGTATAAAAACATGAGCAAACTGAAGCCAGAGCTGTGTTAAAAATAATAATAATTTAGGACTAAGTCTATCTGATCCTGCAATGCAAAAATGGTTTAACATTTAACATCAATGTTCACTACATTAAGAGATTAAAGGAAAAGAACAGCCCAATTACCTGAAAAGATGCACAAACACACACACAAAACCAGATAAAATACAATACCCACTAGTGATTTAAAAAAAAAAAAAAGTAACTAGAAATAGAAGGGAATTTCCTTTTCCTGCAATCTCCACCAAACCTACAACAAACATCTTTCTTTATGGTAAAACAGTGAAAACATTTCCTTTAGAAATCAGGATAAAGGCAAATAATGCCCTATCACAGCTTCTATTCAACACTGTCCTGGAGATTCTGGTAAGTCAAATAAGGCAAGAAAGAGAAGTAAAAAGATATAGGGGTTAAAAAGGAAAAATAAAATTGTCATTTTTGCAGCAGAAGTAACTGGTTAAAAAAGGTTACAAATTCTACCAATAAGTTACCCAAAATAAGAAGAAATTTTAGCAAAGTGTCTGGAAATAAAATCTATATACAAAAAGGATAAATAGCTCCTTTAAACACTAAGCAACAATTGGGAAATATAATTTTAAAAAATATACTATTTATAATAGTATCAAAAAAGTAGGGCATCTGAGACTAAATGCAGTAAAAGTTGAGCCTTAGGAAAACATTTAAAATTATCAGTTCTCTCTAAATTATCCATAGATTTAATAATCCCAACCAAACTCTTCTCATTTTTTTTTATATAGAGGTAAGTTAGTTCTAAATATATATGAATGAACACAAAAACCCAAGAATAGACAAGAAATTTTTGAAGAACAAATGGGGGAAGCCTTGGTGAAGCTGACGTAATCAGACAGCATAATATCAGTATCAGGGCAGACAATGTAAACAGTGAAATAAAAAAAAAAATCCCATAAACAGATTATTGCATATAATGGGTACGTGTTCCATAATGGATCACTGAAAAAAGAATAAATGGTGCTGGGGCGCCTGGGTGGCACAGCGGTTGAGCGTCTGCCTTCGGCTCAGGGCGTGATCCCAGCGTTGTGGGATCGAGCCCCACATCAGGCTCTTCTGCTATGAGCCTGCTTCTTCCTCTCCCACTCCCCCTGCTTGTGTTCCCTCTCTCGCTGGCTGTCTCTATCTCTGTCGAATAAATAAATTAAAAAAAAAAAAAAAAGAATAAATGGTGCTGGGATGATGGCTATCCATAAAGAAAGGAAATTGGATTCTACCTTATACTAAACACAGAATTTCCAACTTGATTATAGAGACCTAAAAATAAAGACAAAGCATTAAAACTTTCAGAAGAAAACAAAAGAATATCTTTATGGCTTTTAAGGAAACAAATGTTTCTCAAATAAAATCTAAAAGGTACTAACTATAAAGAAAAGATTGCTCAATTCAACAATGTTAAAATGAAGGAATTAAATACATCAAAAGATACCATAAAGAAAGTGAAAAGCCATAAACTGAGAGAAGACATATGCCCAACACAGAATTATTGTTCTAACATATCAAGAAGGGGGAGAAATCAATAAGAAAAAAGTAAACCACCATACAGAAAAATGCACATAAGACAAAGAGACACTTGATGGAAAACAAAAACAAACATAAAAACATAAAAAACTGTTCAACTTTAAAAGCCAGGGAATGCTGGTGCATTGCATTTCTTAACTACAAAACTGGCAAAATTCAAACTCTGACAATATCAGATGTTGATAAGAATGTGGTGTGATGGGAACCATTGTTGGGAGGAAGGCAAATAAATACAAATATTTGGAAAGCAATTTGGCATTACCACATAAACTGAAAACATGCATCCCCTACAAACCCAGCAATTCCAGCCTTCCACATGAATATAAAAGGTATAAAAATGCTCACAGCAGAATTGTGTGAACTAGCAAGAACCTGGAAGAAGCCATGTGCCCACTGACAGGAGAATGACTTCAGAAATTATGGGATGTTAGACTCAATTGAAAGTAAATACACTGCAGCTACGTGCACCCCTGATGAGCTTCAGGCATATAACTGGAAAAAGCAAATCACAGATTATAAGCAGAATAATACCACTTTTGTACAGCTCAAAAACAAAACCAAACACCATATTGCTTATGAATAAATAACTCATGTGGCAAAAAATATTTTTAAGCAAAAATTAATAAGAATTCAGGGCTGTCCTTTCTTCCAGAGAGGAGCATATGGTAATGTTTTACTTTTTAAGTGGGATGGCAGTTTCACAGCTGTTCATTCTGCAAATGTTATTTTGCAACATTAAATATTAAGTTTATTACTTTCAGAGGCATTTCCTTTCTAATCACTCATGAGAAAAAAATCTACTGACCTGCTTCATTATGATCCCACCCACTATTACCAGTACCATTGGTTTTTTCCTGGAATGACGTAGAACAATTACACTTTCTACTCTGACATGGCATCCTTCAGATATTATACAACATGCTGCAGTTTATTTTTTCTAGTCGTACACCATTCCTAATATGAGATGGTTTCTAACTTTATACTAATGCAGCAGGCCACTCCTCAGAATGTTTTCTAGCTCATCAATGTCACTGCAAAACAAGTCATCCCACCCTGAACAAAATACTCAAGTACACACTGAAATACACTGGGTTTGCAGCCTGCTCCATACAACATGCAGAGAGGGTATTGTAGGAAAAGATGGGAACAATGCAAGTGTGGGGCGGGTGGGGAGTAGGGGGTTTAGAAATTATTTGTTGGAAACTATGGACAAAAGGGAACAGAGGCAGATACTGCTGAAGGGAAATAGGGTGATGTGATGTTGTGATATAAGAAATATATATTTTATCTTCATCCCTGCCTGTATAATAACAATGAGAAAAACTCTGGATACTCCAAATAATCTGAGAGTCAGAGACAGCCTAGCTTCCTCATGGGGATATATAGGATGAGAGTCCAGCGTCAGGCTTTTAGACTACATTATGGAAATGCATAGCATTTTTAACTTTGGGGTAGGGGCTAAGACTATCTTATTTCCTTGAATCCAGGAATGCAATAATTGTTAAAAAAGAAAAAAAATGTATATGTAATTTTATAATAGATGGGGAGGGGGGCCATTAAATAAATAAATAGATAGCTAACAAGAAATGTTAGTTTCAGAATTACTAAAATAAGAAAAAAAAAGTTGCATCATCTACTAAAATTAACTCAAAATAAATCAAAGACCTAAACATAAGACTTAAAAACTATAAAACTCTTAGAAAAAAACATACAAGAAAAGCTTCATAACATCAAATCTGGCAATGATTTCATGGATACGATATCAAAAGCACAGCCAACAAAAGAAAAAAATAGATTAACTGGACTATATCAAAATTAAAAACTGTACATCAAAGGACACAATCAACAGACTGAAAAGGCAACCCACAGAATGGGAGAAAATACTTGCAAATCATATATCTGATAAGGGATTAATATTAAGAATACATAAAGAACTCCTACAACTCCCCAACCAAAAAAACAGACAACCCAATTACAATATGAGCAAAAGACTTGAACTGACGTTTCTTTGAAGATATCCAAGGAGTCAAAAAGCACATAAAAAGATGTTCAACAACATCACTAGCCATTAAGCAAATGAAAATCAAAACCACAATGAGACACCACTTCACACCCATTAGGATGGCTACTACCAAAAAATCCAAAACTAACGAGTGTTGATGAGGATATGGAGAAATTGGAACCTTGTGCTCAACAATGAGTGGAGTAGGAATGTAAAATGATGCAGCCACTGTAGAGAACTCTGTAGTGGTTCCTCAAAATATTTAAAATAGAATTTCTATATGATCCAGCAATCTCACTTCTTGGTATATATGCAAAGGAACTGAAAACAGAGACTCAAGCAGGTATTTGTAAACCCATGTTCCTAGAAGCATCATTCACAACAGTCAAACTGCGGAAGCAACCCAAGTATCCATCAATGGATGAAGAGACACACAAAATGTGATCTATACATACAATGGAATGTTATTCAGCCTTTAAAAAGAAGGAAACTCCGACAAAGGCTACAACATGAGCCTTAAAAACATTATGCTAAGGTACAAAAGGGCAAATACTGCAGGATTCCATTGATGTGAGGTACCTGGAGTAGTCGAATTCATAGAGACAGAAGGTAGAAAGGTGGTTGCTGGGGGCTGGGAGAGAAGAACTGGGGAGTTGTTTAACAGGGGTAGAACTTCAGTTTTGTAAAATGAGGAAAGTTCTAGAGATGGATGGTGGGGGCGGGAGCAAAAACTAAGAATGTACTTCCTACCACTGACTAGCACACCAAAACATGGTTCAGATGGTAACTTTTACATTATTTTTAGTACAACTAAAAAGAAGTTGCATCTTACAATGTTTAAGGGGGAATAAGGATCATTCTTCCAGAAGCACGGGGCCACCTGCAGATAATTTTCCACTTACTGGGAGCAAGTGAAAAGGGGTTAGCTCAAGGTGGGAAGCAAGAAGCACTGAGAAGGGAAGAGAGACAGTAACCTTCAGTTCCCTGGATGGCACAGCTCCCTAACGTAGCCTGAGCCGGTAGGAGATCGATGGGGAAATCCCATCAGACTGTTGATTCGGGCTCAGTCTACCGTGTCCAAAAACCTGGGAGTTTTCCACATGAGCCGCTACCAAGTCTGTACTCCTTCTCTACCTGTGTTATTAATTTTAAGATTAATGGACAAGAAATTCCACTTTAACTTTGATGTTGTAGCTTGTCAAGACAGTTGTGAATCTGAAATGAGCACCTCTGGCATTTGTTATCTCTGACAGCTGTACGGCCCCTGCAAATCTGATAAGCATACTTCTCATTCCTCGACCACAAGGAATTCATTGGCTATGCCATGCATCTAGTTCAGATAAAAAAAACTTGTAGGTGTTAATAAGTCACTGATATATTATCCTTACTCTGAGAGTTCTCTGGAATACACCACATGATGGTAAGAAAGAAAAAAAAATCCTTTCCTAATAGATAGCAGAATAGGAAATGAAGCATAAAGATGCAACCCAGTTATTCTTCTTACGGGCTTTAATGTCATTTATTTACAAAGCCTTGGATTTCAGGGAATTAACTCCTTGTCCTTAAGGCTAGAACTGCCCTTAAAATGAAATCATCTAGCCACTTGGTATCTTAATTAGTGACAAGAAGAGGCAAGCCCTTTGTGAAACACAAGGCATTTACACGTTTCTTGCCTCCTGGCACTCTTTCTGTTCTCCATATGAATCGCAGAACTATTTTAAATTCTTCGGAGACTGTGTCTACAAGCCCCCTTGGCCCACTGGACATGCCCTGTGAGTCTGAAACTTGAATTAATTCAAAGAGGCTTACTGCTTCTTTCCTGTTTCATCTAGTTTGAAGTGTATTTTTGGACTTAATACTGTTTTCTTGAAACTCTCTTACTCAAAAATGGCTCTTCTTACGGAAGAATGTCATAATAAAATAAGAACTGTCCTATTTTGGGACATTACACTACCCTCCAAGCAGTGGCTCTTGCCTTTCTTTGCTCTTCTGATTGTTCTGTAAATAGAGAACATTTTTAAAACTTACTTTGGTCATTGTGGTGAATTTCAGGCCAAGATTTAACTTTTTGCTGTATTACTCTGAGAGGCCCACGGTGAGCTTCTATAGTAACTCTGAGCTCAGTGTTCAGATCCCCTTGGCAATCTGAGCTCCTCAGACGGCTCCCTGCCTGGTGATGCTGCTTCTTCAGACATCTCCTGCTTTCCTCTCACAGGCTATACTTTAACTGCCAACTCTATACCAGTTACCCCACATGCTGCAGATTCTATTTGATTCTGGATTTCAGAGTTGTGTTACTAACGGCCCCATGGATACAGCCAAAAAAGAACTGCATCTTCCTTCCTCAAACTTGGACCTCTTCCAGAATTCTCTTTTCACGGAGCCTCCATCTTTGATTCCCCTCTCTCATCTGTCTTAGCCAACTAGCCTCAAACCCTTCCAATGAAGTCTCCAGTCACTCCTGAACACTGCTTCTCCAGGCCCCCCAAGGCCAATGCCTTCATTCTGGTCCTCCCCATCGCTTCACTACATATCTGCAAGCCTTCGCTTAAGCCCTGCTCAGGACTAAGTGAGTACACGAGTTCAAAGATGGAACCCAGGGAAGCTGCCTGCCGAAGGCTAATGAGAAAATGGGTTGGGGCACAGTTGTCTGAGAGCCAGGAGGACCAGACACAACTCCCAAGAGGAAGTGTGAGAGCAAAGCTCAGTGTAAACACTGCCAAGAAAAACTAGTCAAGTCACAAACGGTGGTCTAGTAAATGAGCTGGGATTAAAAAGTGTGTAAGGGCAAGAGGACTGCAGAGACTGGGAGCGAATTCTAAAAACCAAAACATTCCAGTGTCTTCTTCCGTCTCCCCTCTCTCCTCCTTCTGCTCTTGCCACTACCAGCATCTTGCATGGTCTCAGATTTTTCCATGACTTTACAGGCTTTTTCTTTGGGCTGGAATAACCTTGTCTTTAGCACTGTCTTAGTTCCCCTGAGATTTAAAGACCTTGAGTGTCAGAATGTTGTTTCACTTACTCCTGGCTGTTTCTCAGATGCTGAGAACAGTGCCTGGTACATAATAAAAACTCAATAACTACTTCCTGACCGAAGGACCTATGTATGTCCTTCGTGTTCTCAATAAATATATTTTAATGAGATGGAAAGGGGTTGCTGAGAGCTGACTGGCAAACTGCCCCCTTCACATATTTTTTCCAGACCTGGCTCCTCCAGCAGTTCCTGCATGAAACCTCTCCCAGTGTCCCCGGCAAAGTTCACGGGGCTGTCCTTCACGGTCCTGTGCCCCGTGCGTGTAGCTCTGTCCCAACATGCGGCGTGCTCTGCTCCCCCACAACAGGCGAAGGGCAACAGGGGAGTAAGCACCAAAGGAGAGACTTAATCAG
The DNA here is from genome assembly GCF_002007445.2 of Ailuropoda melanoleuca. Classification (NCBI taxonomy): domain Eukaryota; kingdom Metazoa; phylum Chordata; class Mammalia; order Carnivora; family Ursidae; genus Ailuropoda; species Ailuropoda melanoleuca. Next base: position 65,597,763 of record NC_048224.1, read on the forward strand.
GCCTTCCTGATCATTCCAAATCCCAAAATGTGAACCCATGGGCAGATTGTGCTACTATCTGATGGCCTGCATTTCTGTTATTGGCTGAGTTATCGCTGCGGGTTAATGGACACGTAGCTAATTGATCACCAATATCTCAATCCTGTCACCTTAGTAACGGAGATAGATTATGATGAAGACCCAGTCAGATTAGTTAGCCAGAATCTTCTCCGTTATTCTACAGTTGACAAGAACAGTTAGATGAAATCAACCCCAAAAATCAGAACTGACCAAATCATATTAGGAAAAGGGTCACACATAAAGGTGGATTTGGTGCTTTTTCTGATTCCATTCATTCCTTCATTTATAATTTCTTTTAGTGCTTCTTCTGTGTTGTGGGATTCTAAGTGCTGAGGATCCAAAGATGACTATAATTTCACACCTGCACTCAAGGAGGTACAATCTAAGCAGGGAAACACTAACTAATGTGATATTATATAATTAAAGTTCTCCGAGAAGGGAAAGATCTTTCATAAAGTACATATGGACGGTACACTGCACTATGTCGATAGTCGGTTATGGCCAACTCATCATAAGAGATCTCTCATTGTCTTCTTACTTTACAAAATTTAAAAATCTTTAAACTTCCACTTTAAATCCAATATTGAAATAGAAACCCTGAAGTTGAGGAATTTTCAGACCTCTTGTGCAAGGCATGAGGGGAAAATATGGCCAGGTCGTTCAGCTTTACAAAACACTGGAACAATTGAGACCAAGAGAACAAATACTCAGAAACATAAATAAAAGACGGAAGACCACTGGCTTTTTTGAAGCGAGGCAGGTTTGAAGGCCTGTTCTCCAGAGTCCGCTTGTTTCCCCCTCTGGAAAACAGGAACGAAGCACTTCCCTCAGGGGATGGTTATGAGGACTAAATGGTTGTGAGGACATAGTACAGAATACAGAGCAGCTCTCTGTCAACACTATGATCCTATTGACTGGCAAAAAAAATTAAAATAAAATAAAAATAAGGTGGACGGATTCTGGCACTGAGAGAGGGTCAGAGTTCTGAGGAGCTCCACGTTACACGGCGGGCCAGGAAAGCGGACCGCCATCACCCAGACGATGGCACCACGGTGGTGCTCTCCCCTACCTGCCCGGTCTGGTAATGTCTGGCAAACTGGGTAACCACTCGATAGTCATTTGCAAAGTACTCCATCAGAATAGACGGAACCTCAGCAAAGTCAGTAGGGCACCTGGTCCCTAAAATGGGGGGAAAAAAAAAAAAGTTGGCATGAATCAAATCAACTTATTTATCTTACTTTTTTATGTAGTCTTTTAAAACTTTTATTTGGACTTCTGATGAACTATGATAAGATTTAATTCATTAAATCAATATTTTACTTCTATAAAATTATTGCACATATTTGTAGAAAAGTTTATTATAATCCCATATATTTTCCTATATATCAAAAGTAAAACAAAATATTTGCACAGCTGGATAAAACACCTTGTAAAGCAATGGCTCACACCCTCTACAAACAAATCCGTCCTCAGCTATGCTGGACTATACAAGAGACACAAATTAAAACATTCTTACAATTAATATACCATTTATATTAATTCACCGAATTCTACCACCAAATGCTTTTATCCTTCACTTATTTGTTTGTTTGTTTGTTCTATTCCCTATGCTGTATTCTTCACCTCCATGACTTACTTATTTTATAACTGGAGGTTAATACCTCTTAATCCCCTTCTCCTATTTTGCCCATCCTCCCATGCCCTCTCCTCTGGCAACCACCAGTTCCCTCTATGTATTTAAAAATCTGGGGGTGCCTGAATGGCTTAGTCAGTTGAGCGTATGCCTTCGGCTCAGGTCACGATCCCAGGGTCCTGGGATCAAGCCCCATGTCGGGCTCCCTGCTCAGCAGGGAGTCTGCTTCTCCCTCTGCCTGCCTCTCTGCTTACTTGTGCTCTCTCTCTCGCTCTCTCTGTCAAATAAATAAATAAATAAATAAATAAATAAATAAATAAAATCTTCCTCAAAAAATCTGTTGGGTTTGTGTGTGTGTGTGTATTTGTTCATTTGTTTTTTAGATTCCACAAATAAGTGAAATCATCTGGTATTTGTCTTTCTTTGTCTGATTTATTTCACTTAGTGTAATACCCTCTGGCTCCATCCATGTTGTTGCAAATGGTTAAGTTCTCATTCTTTATGGCTGAGTACAATTCCATAGTATATATATATATATATATATATATATATATGTATGTATGTATATATGTCACTTCTTCTTTACCCATACCTTTCATTTGTTTTAAAAGTACCTTTTTTAAAATCATTGTTTGCTTCTTATAACAAAGTCAATGCAGAAAAGCAGTATTTTAAACTTAAAATAACTTAAAGCAATAAATCCTGTAAGAACTTTTTGGTGACATTTTATGATTCTGTCCAGCTCATCTATAGTCTTTTCAAATATCTTCTTCTCTCCCAAAATACTATGTATATAAAGTTAGTTAATGAATAACTAAAAGCAATTTAGCAGGTGATCTAAAGCTGACCATTAGGATAGTGAGCTTAAGACTCAGAGATGAGACAACTAAGAGGAAAGTCTACATTTAATATCACCAAATATGGCCACATACCAGCATGAAAGACTGGCATTTTATACAGGAGGGAAAGCATAGGAAAATATTTTTTCAGCATGCTTTAATATGTATTCTAACTGATTTTGGAGAAAAAGAGGCAATATTCTTTCACTTACTAACTCTGTGCTAGGTACTAAGGAGCCACATATTTATTCCCACACACATAGCCAAAAACTTCAATTCCATATAAAACATGATAAAATGTAAAAGCGCAAACTCAAAAGACAACTAAAACACTCCTCAGAACTGTTAGCAAGGAAGGAGAAAAATGTCAGACGATCGGGTTGCATAACAACCAGAAGGAACAGATGAGGCAACCTGCAATAAATGACCACCTGACAATGTTAAATGATCAGATTTTCTAAATAAAGAGCTTTTTTTTTCCAATTTAAAATAAAACAGAAGTCCCCTCTTCATGGCTCACCAGTGACATGTTGGTAACGGGTACGTCCCAGCATAGAATGCATGGCATGCCCCATTTCATGGAAGAGATTTTCCATCATTCCAGGAGTTAATAAAGTTGGTGAATTCCTTGAGGAATGGGGAAGATTCAGCATGAGAACTACGACTGGGAGCTGATACTCTCCATCTTCCTTTAATCTGCCTCCACGGATTGTAAAATGACAATCCTTGAAGAATCAGAAAACCGGAGAAGAAAATATTAGGTGATCTGAAGAATAAAATAGTCTTAATGAATATAAATTTAAACCAAGATGTCTCACTTCAATTTACCTTAATTCTATTTTTCCATTTATTTAGTTATAGAAACTTTTTCCTAACATTTTTTATTTTGCTAAAATTTTCAGTTTTTTAAAACACCAGTACTCCCTTGCACTTGTGTTGATTCATTCACTCGTTCACTCCAAAAATATGTATTGAGGTGATGCTATACCAGTTTAGACCCAGACGCTCAACAGAACACAAGCAAGTGGGAAGGGACAGACACAAAGCTACCGTGGGGAGGGACGCTAAGGTTTACTGACCCCTTTCTATGTGTTGGGCAATGAACTGGGAGACACTTCTATCTACTGTCTTTATCACTCAGAAGCAATGAACTCTATCACAAAGGGAGGGATTTGGAGTAACTTTTCTAAAAGGCTGAGATTCACATACATTGTATCACTTATTCTTCATAATAACCCCCTGAGACAGCTCTCTCATTGTTCGGATGGGAAAACTGAAACTGAGTCTTGGAAACACTGAATCACATAAAGTCACATAAAGCATCACCTGATGTGGTTTGTCTGCTCGCTGGAAGAAATCACAGTAAATGTACCCCAACAATCCCTCAGATTCATGAACCACAGCCTGGAAAAAAATGACATTTAGTGATGAAGGAAGCCATCAGAAACTCCAAAAGTGGAAAGACATCCCTAACAAGAATCTAAATATAAAACATTCAGAGCCATAACTAGAGACATCTTATTACTTTCTACATCCCACATGATCTAGAAATAGATTCTAGTGTCCCCTCATCTCTCAGAGGATTTTGATTTGGGGATTCTGTCCGGGAGAGGAAACCCTCCTTGTTCGAGCCCTCTGTCCCGACTGCCAGTGCCTCACGACACCGAGACCAAACCCAGCTCTTCAGATCATTCACAAACCTCCCCATACACTTGGGAACAAGTGCTGGCTAGACAATTTTAGATCTAAATCTTACAATGGGGACATACCCCCCAAAATGCTAACCCTTGAATTCAGATACAACAGAAGGCTGCTTCTGGCTTCAGTTGAAGATCAGTATATCATTATTTATTCTCTTCCCTCAAACTTGGCCTATAAAAGGTGCACGGCTCATGGAGAGCTCAACAGCTGGCCTCCAGCTTGCCTCCTTTGCCTTGTCACAACTTGAGAATTCTGCCCCAGACAACCTGAGCTTTATGCATTACAACTTCGTGCAGGCATATATTTATTAGTTCAACAAGTATCTCTTATGCACCAACTAGGTGCTTGGAATTTATCAAGGCATTCGGATATCAAAAGTGAACAAAACTGGCAAAGCGTGCCGCCCAAGGGGGGGCTCACACTCCACAGCATGGGAAGCCTGGTGTGCTCAAACTCTAATGGGGGAAGCCTGGTGGGGCTCACACTCTGCAATGGGGGAAACTTTTCATTACTCGCGTTTTGTCCTTTCACTCTTACCAGTTTTTCTTTCATTTTATCTCTGCACTCTATCGGTCTCCATCACTTTGTGATGTGCACGACACACAAGTGATCAGGTAATTAGTGCGGTGATCAAGTGTGCTCCTACTCTAGCCTTTCAATTCTATCACCACGCCCGTTCTCTCACAGAACACAGCCAGGAGACCATAAGATAGCTTTCTTTCCTTGAAATACAGTGAACAGAGTACAGCGTGGTACTCATATAGGCAGAAAGTAAAACAGCACAGCAACAACACAAAGCCTTTGTGATAGATCACAATCTTATCAAGAAAAAATAAACATATTCATATATGTGGGCTCTAATAGGAGAAGGGGTAGATGCCAGTCTTGAGCTCACATTAGAACACAGGATATAGATCAATATATTATGCAAATATAAGTTCCTACAAGATGGGAAGGGGGTTGCAAAAAAACGAAAAGTGACAGATGCAATGAATTCTGGAATTAACCAAAAGGGACAATGAGCACTGCAGGAATATGAAAAGTAATGACAAATTTCTCTTTAACCAGAATTTGTCAACATACAGAGACTCAACTTTCTATCAAGTCCCTAAAAAAACTTCTTTCAGAGAATTCACTCCGCTATTATATGTTTCTATCAATTGGAGGGAACAACTGATTTTAGGGGAAAATGTTTTTTTATAAATCAGAAGCGGTGACCTGGATTTTTTGTGAAACAGAAATAAGGTGAGACACGCTCCATCGGGGCAAAGCTAACTTGAAGATGGAACTGCTATTAACTCAATTACCAAACCCAAGCGATAAGGGAGCGCAACTCTGCACTAACTGACTGCTTACCAGTTTGCGAACATCTTCACACCACACCTCTCCTTTTGCAGGCTGCTCTGCATATAATGTAATTCCTAACAGTTTGGTAAACAAAATATTTAGGCCTTCCATGCACGCTCCAAGGGAGAAAAATGGGCAATATAAACTGGGCTCAATATTATACCTGAAAAAAAGAAAAGAGGTTCAATTTTATTTACTTCAATTCCTTAAGGTAAGTTCAGTTAACTCTTCATTTAAAATTTCGGATCATGATAGGTAAAAAAAGGATTGAAAGCAGAAAGGTACATCTCTATCTTTCAAGGGATTTTCAGAAGAAATGCAGTCTCATTATTTTTAGTAGTAAGTAGTACTTCTTAGTAGTAAGAGTAATGTTAGTAATGAGTAATTAAGGTAGACACACCATTCCCTAAACTTCATCTTTTTCAGGTTATTTACTTGCACTGACTTAATTAACCAATCTATCTCAATTACCCACACTATACACGTTCCTCTGTGCATACCTACAGACAGAATCTTAGCAATTTGAGCTATAATGAAATATGAAATGTTCTAGTCTAAAAAATTGTGACTTGTATCAAACAAATTCAAGTCCTGAGGCATACTAAGTGATTTTAAATCTTATCTCTAGTAAAATATTTGTTACTGGAAAAAGTCTCTAACATAAACCATCAGATCTTCATTCATCTGTTTTACAGTTATATACCTAAAATGAAGCATAACATACTGGCAAGCTTAATTATTTTCATTCAAAAATGGCTTTTTATGTCCTCTTGCAACATAAGCCAAAGTACATCCAGAATATATGATGTCAATGGTCACTTTTGAGTCATGAGGTCAGGCCAAACATTATGACCACAGCTAGAAAGAACGGCTCTAGAATAATAGTAGGTGCTTCTTCCATTTCTACTCCCTGGAATTAACAAAATATGTACTTATGGTGACAGAAGGTAGCTACATTTGTGTAGTTTACATATAAACCTGTCGAATCACTATGTTGTACACCTGAAACTACCATAACATTGTGTGTGTGTCAACTATACTTCAAGAAAAATTAATTAATAAAAGTTAAAACAAAATATATATAAACTTGCATCCAGAACATATACAAACGTATGCTTATTACTAAATGGATGACTGGATTTAGTGAGCATGTATAAATTACACCACAAAAGAGATTTTGACTATAGAAATCCACAAATTTACAGCTTAATTCCTGATCAATTTTTCATAAAAACAGAACCTCCCTGGTGAAAGATATGCCCCTGCTCATTGATTCATATACTTGTGCAGGCTGTCAAGAAACCTACTGTTGGAGGTAAGGAATGAGGGGAGCGTCTGTCTCTAAGGGGCTCACTGTGAAAGAGGCAGAGAGGAGGACAGACGACTCTGTTCTCCTTAGCCTGGGACAGCAGCAGAGTAGATGTAGAGACACGGTCAGAGGACTGAGAGAAGGACACAGACAGCAGGACAGCAAGAGGGTATGATGATTTCACTTGTGGAAGAGAGGGTAGAAACAGGAAGGGGTCACAGAAAGGAATTCAGAAATAGGAGTCTGCTGGGTGGGGTGGGGATGAGGAATAAGGGCAGGGAGAAGTAATAAGGGAATTCCAGGGAGAAGCAGCAGTGTGAAGTCATGAAGCAGCCTGGAAACTTCGAAACCAGTGGCTAAATATGAGCCAGTTCATGATGCAGGGGATCAACGGGAAAAGAGAGGGAGGGGAGTTTGGACACACGTGGGCAGGGTCCAGAGAACTGAGGGCCTCAGACATAAACCTGAGGGATTGGGATTTCATATTGGAGGCATGTGGTCTCTCAACTTTTTGATTATGTACTCCAATCATTAAAAGAATTTTTAAGTATTCAACCTCATATATGTATATTTATAAATTATATTCATGTGTTGCTGTTCTACTACATTTCAAAACAAAAAAAGGATACATTTTTACAAGTTGAAATAAAAATAAATTTAAACAAAATTTCTAATGCAGTACGTCCACACTCTCAGCAGATTGTTTACAGATTGGGAGACATGGGAGACTGCTTTTGTAGGCAACAGAGAAGCAATCTGATGCTTTCTGGAACACTGCACCGTTGACAGTGTGGAGGGAGGAATGCAGGAGAGGCGGGGAGAGCAGACGGTAAACTAGGGCCTGACCATAAGCAAAGGCAGTGGGGTCAAGGATGAGGAGGCAGATATGAATTTGTTTTTCTTTGAGATGAAAATGTTTGGGACTGTTGTGAATGAGAGAGAATGGTCTAGAATAACACACAGGTTTCTGGCTTAAGCCAGATGGATGGGATGGCAGAGTCATTTAATCAGAGCACAAAGCAGGGAAAAAGAAAGAAGGGAGGGTGGGTATTTTTGTGGGAGAAGAAAGGAGGGTGGGGTGCAGTTGTGGGAAAAGAAGAGAGGAGTCACAGAAAGTAAATTCAATTCTGGAGACACTGACTGTGAAGTGCCCATAAGATGTCAGATACTCAGTTAAGACTGAGGCTTCATTGCTCAGGAGTTAGTTAAAGCTGTAGAAGACAGGTTACTGGAAAAGGGTGATGCAGTGTGAGAAGACGGTCAGCAGCAGATCTTCCAGATGAAGAAATAAAAAGGAAGACAAAGAAAAGTCAGAGCTGTCAGGGCATGAAAGATAGGGACATCATGGAAAAGGGGGAGAAAATGTGTTATAAAAATAGGAAATAATGGAGACTTCTGGTGTCTGTTCTGGCATATAAGGAGCCTAGAAGGCATTATTCCATCCTAACAACAAGTAAAATGCCCAAAAAACTAAAAATCAACAACTCTTCCTGTATCCAGCAGAGAACCGAGGTCACAGAGCAAATTGCTGCCCCCTAAAATATAAAGACCAGCAGGCAAATACAGAGAATTACAATTTACAGAACTCACCAGTGTGGACTAGCACTAAGGTAGGAAAATTTGAACTACAACTGACAAATTGGAGGCTCAGTGCAGAAAAATCTGAGTTAAAAACCCCAGGGCGGCCCACTTTAAGGTGGGGGGGGGTCCCCACACTTTCATGAGTTTTACCTCCAGGAGCCCTACCAGGTTCTCACAGTAAAGATGGAGAAAAATTCTCCCAATGCTTCCAGCAGGGGAAAGGAAAAAACAGCCACTTTGAAATACACCAGAGCATTCTGTTATTCTTAACAAGGCTGCCCTCAAAAGAAATTATCTTACCAGAGCCTAACTTACCTAGAAGAAAAGAAATATCCAACCCAATCCCACCGTCCCATCAAAGCAGGGAAGGCAAACTGAAAAGCACTTGGAGAAGTCAGAGCTGAGGGGCACCGGCTCCATAGCAGACTGAGACCTAATCACAGAACTTTAGAATGCATCCCTCCCACCCCACCCTCACCACCACAGCAACAGGGATCCTGTAAAATAACAGGAGAATACAACTGAAAAACTGCACAGCTCAGATCTTATTTAAGTAGAAGTCTCCAGAGAAACCCAAATACAACATCAGAGACCAAAATAAATAAAGAAAGAAAAGAAAAAGTTGAGCCTCCAACACCACAGCTACTACAAAAGTAAGCACAGTCTGACTGACTCCCAGCCAGTGAGTACTTCAAGTCCAACTTTCACCAAACAATTTCAAGTAACAATAAAAGACAAAAACCACAGTCTGAAGAAACAGAACAAGCATCAAAATGAGATTCATGTATGATAGAGATGTTAGAATAACCAGATTGAAAATTCAGAAACAACTATGATTAACATGCCAAGGGTTCTAAGGAAATACACAAGATTCATAGGTAATGTAAACAGAGAGAGGGAAACTTTAAAAAAGAATCAAAGGAAATGCTCATCAGTAGACTGGACATGGCCGAAAAAACTATCAGTGAGCTTGAAGAAATGTCACTAAAAACTTCCAGGAGTATGATGCAAAGAGAAAAAAGAATGAAAAAGAAGAGAAGACCCAAAGAACTGTGGGATAATTACAAAAGATGTAATGTACATGTAATGGAAATTACAGAAGGAGAACAGAGAGAGAAAGGAACAGAAGAAATATTTGAAGTAATAGTGGCTGAGAACTTTCCAAATGAAGGACAAACACCACACAGGGCAGAAAACACTTGGGAATACCATATTTCAACTGCAGAAAATCAAAACGGGGGAAAAAAGTCACCTTATCTGTAGAGGAGCAAGAATAAGAATAATATCTGCGTTCTCTTTAGAAACTATGTGATAGAGAAGAGTGTGGTGGGAAATACTTAAAGCATTGAAATAAAAAACCCACAAACTTAGAATCCTGTTTCCAATAAAATTACCCTTCAAATTAACCTTCAATTACCTTTCAATGAAGAAATAGACTTTCTTGGACAAACAAAAATTGAGGGAATTTCTCGCTAGTTGACCTGACTTGCAAGAAATGTTAAAAAGAGTTCTTCAAAAAAAAAGGAAAATGATGGAAATCAGAAACTTGGATCTATGTAAAGAAAGCAAGAGTGCTAGAAAAGGAATAAATGGAAGATATAAAAGCAAATCTTTTTATTTCTTATTTTTAAATGATCTAATGCATAACAGCTTCTTCAGAATAATAATAGTTACAATGTACTAGGAGATTATAGCTTATAGATAAGTGAAATGCACGACAATATCATGAGGGACTGAAAAGAAGCACTCGGTACTTGCACAAACCATGAAGCAGTGCAGTATTATTTGAGATGGACTTACAGTGTAAACAGCAAACACTTAAAACAGCAAATACTTAAAAGTTGGAAAAAAGAGAGAGGGAAAAACTGGAATCAGATAAAACACTCAAATAAAACCATTAGGCAGAAAAAGAAAAGTGTGTCGAAGACAGTTAAAGAAAAGGGTGGAAGACGGGCCCCTGGGTGGCTCAGTTGTTGGGCATCTGCCTTCAGCTCAGGTCACAATCCCAGGATCCTGGGATCAAGCCCTGCATTGGGCTCCATGCTCTGCGGGAAGCCTGCTTCTCCCTCTGCCCGCCATTCCCCCTGCTTGTGCTCTCCCTCCTTCTCTCTCCCTCTGTCACACAAATAAATAAAATCTTTAAAATAAAAATAAAAAACAAAGAATAAATAAATATCCATGGTCTAGATATAACAATTAAAAACCAGAGAATGTCAGCAAAGTTGAGAAAAACAAGACCCAATCATTCGTTGTCTATAAGAAACTAACATTAATTGTAAAAATACAGATAGATTAAAAGTAGAGAAATGGAGAGGCTATACCATACCAACACTAAACAACAGAAAGTTGGAGTAGCTACATTAATTTCAATCAGAGCAGACTTGAGAAAAAACAAAGTAATCAGGGATGAAGATGGGCATTACATAGTAATAAAGGGGTCAATTCTCCAAGAAGACATATCAATCCTTACTGTCCATAAAAGTCTTAATGCATTTTAAGAGGACATCAAAATACATGAGGCAAAAACTGACAGAATTACAAGGAGAAACAGAGGAATCCAGTATCATAGTTGGAGACTTCACCATCCACCTGTCAGAAATGCAGATCCAAGAAGCAGAAAATCAGTGAGGACATGTTGAACTGAACAGCATCACCAATTAACTGAATATAATAGACATCTAGACAATGTTTATCCAACAACAGTGGCATACACATTCTTCTGAAGATCACTAGGAATATCACCCAAGAGAGACCACATTGTGGGAAATAAAATACATCTTAACAATTTAAAAGAAGAGACATCATACAATAAATGCTCTCAGACCACAATCGGATTAATCTAGAAATTAGTAACAGAAAGATAGTTGAAAAATCCCCAAATATTTAGAGATTAAACAACACACTCCTCATTAACACATGGGTAAAAGAAGGCTCAAGGAAAATTTTAAAATATTTTGGACAAAATGAAAATGAAAATACAACTTATATAAATCTGTGGGATGCAATGAAAGCAATGTTTACAAGAATATTCTAAAGCAATTAATGCATATGTTAGGAAAAAAGAGAGATCTAAAGTCAATAATTTAAGCTAATACCTTAGGAAACTAGAAAAAGACGAACAAATTAAATCCAAAGTAATTAGAAAAAAAATTTTTTTAAAAAATTAGAGCAGCAGCCAATAAAATTGAATAGAAAAAATTAATAGAAAAAAATTAATAAAACCAAAAGCTAATTCCTTGAAAATATCAAGATAATTTGTAAACCTCTAGCCAGGTTAACTAAGAGGGAGAGAGAGAGAAGACAAATTACTAACATCAGAAATAAGAGAGAGGATATACGACTACTGATAAAATGGGCATAAAAGGAAGATAAAGGACTATTATGACAACTTGATGCTAGATTTGATAAACCTAGATGAAATGGATCAATTCCTGGAAACATACAATCTACCCAAACTCATGCAAGAAGAAATACATAATCTAATTTGGCCTCTATCTACTGAAGAAGTTGAATCAATAATTAATAACCTTCCAAAACAGAAAACACCAGGCCCAGATGGATTCACTGGTAAATTTTACCCGACTTCAGGAAAAAATTATATCAATTCTTTACAATCTTTTTGAGAAAACAGAAGCAGAGAAAATACTTCCTTATTAATTCTATGAGGTCAGCATTATCTTAACAAAAACCAAATACACAGCAAGAAAGGAAAACTACAGACCAATATCTCTCATGAACATAGATACAAAAATATTTTCTCAAGAAAATATTAGCAAATCAAATTGTTTTGTACACAATTATATTATAATTATAAACAATTGTACACCATGACCAACCAAAATTTATTCCACATTTGCAAAGCAGGTTCAACTTTTGAAAATCAATTAATGTAATCTACCACACTGACAGACTAAAAAGGAAAACTCATATGATCATATCAATAGATTCGAAAAAACATTTGAAAAAAATCCAACACGCATTCAGATAAAAATTCTCAGCAAACAAGAAATACAGGGGAACATCCTCACTTGATAAGAACACCTACAGAAAACTTGCACTAACATCATACTTAGTGGTGAGAAAACTAGATGCTTTCCTGCTAAGATGAGGAACAAGCAAGGATGTCTCTTCTCCCTACTCCTATTCAACATCATGCTGGAGGACCTAGCTAATGCAATAAGACAGGAAAGGGAAATAAAAGTTTTAGAGATAAAGAAGAAAGAAAGAAAATTGCTTTTGTTCACAAATGACATCATTATCTATGTAAAAATTCCCAAAGAACTAACAAACTCCTGGAACTAATAAGCAATTATAACACAGTTGCAAGATACAAATTTAATATACAAAAATCAATTCTTTTCTTATATACCAACAATAAACACTGAAATTTGGAATTATAAACACAATATCATTTATATTAACACCACACACACACAAAAAAACCCTACCCTAAAATATTCAGGTATAAATCTTCAAAAAACACATTTGACAAATCAGAACATCCATTCGTAATGTAAAAACTCTCAGTAGATTGACTATGGACTATGAGAAACAAACTGAAGACTTCAGAGGGGAGAGGGGTGGGGGAATGGGATAGGCTGGTGATGGGTAGTAAGGAGGGCACTTATTGTATGGTGCACTGGGTGTTATACGCAACTAATGAAGCATCGAACTCTACATCGGAATCCGGGGATGTACTGTATGGTGACTAACATAATATAATTTAAAAAATCATTAAAAAAAAAAAAACCTCTCAGTAGATTTAGAGAAAGCATACCTCAACATAACAAAGGCTATATATGAAAAACCCACAGCTAACATTATCCTCAATGGTGAAAAACTGAGAGCTTTTCCTCTAAGATTAGGAATAAGACAAAGGTGCCCATTCTCATTACTGTTCAACATCGTACTGGAAGTCCTAGCCATAGCAATCAGATAAGAATAAGAAATGAAAAGCATCCAAATTGGTAAGGAAGAAGTAAAATTTTCACTATTTGCAGATGATATGATATTATACATAGAAAACCCTAAAGACTTCACTAAAAAGACTGCTAGAACTGATAAGTGAATTCACTAAAGCTCCAGAACACAAAACTAATATACAGAAATCTGTTGCATTTCTATACACTAATAATAAAGTAGCAGAAAGAGAAAGTAATAAAACAATTCCATTTACAATTATATGAAAAACAACAAGATACCTAGAAATAAACTTAACAAGGTGAAAGATCTGTACTCCAAAAACTATAAAACACTGATGAAAGAAATTGAAGATGACACAAAGAAATGGAAAGGTCTTCCATGCTCATGGATTGAGAGAAGAAATATATTAAAATGTCCATACTCCCCACAGCAATCTACAGATTTAATGTAATCCCTATCAAAATACCAACAGCATTTTTCACAAACCTAGAAAAAATAATCCTAAAATTTGTACGTAACCACAAAAGATCCAAAATAGCCAAAGCAATCTTGAGAAAGAAGAACAAAGCTGGAAGTACCCAGATTTCAAGATATGCTACAAAGCTAAACTAATCAAAAAAGTATGGTACTGGCATGAAAATAGACACATAGATCACCAGAATAGACAGTCCAGAAATAAACCCAAACTTTTATGGTCAATTAATCTATGACAAAGGAGACAAGAATATACAATGGGGAAAAGACAGTCTCTTCAACAAACAGTGCTGAAAAGCTGTAAAGCTACATGCAAAAGAATGAACCTGAACCATTCTCTTACACCATACCCAAAAATTAACTCAAAATGGATTAAAGACCTAAATGTGAAACATAGGCATAAAATTCCTAGAAGAAAACATAGGCTGTAATTTCTTTGACATTGGCTGTAGAAAAACTTTTCTAGATGTTTCCTCTGGCAAGGGAAACAAAACCAAATTAAACTATTGAGACTACACCAAAATAAAAAGATTTTGCACAGCAAAGGAAACCATCAATAAAACAAAAAGGCAACCTACTGTATCAAGAAGATATTCAAAATTGATATATCTGATAAGGGATTAATATCCAAAATATATAAAGAATTCATACAACACCAAAAAAAAAAAAAAACTAAATAATCCAATTAAAAAATGAGCAGAGGAGCTCAATAGACATTTTCCAAAGGAGACATACAGATGACCAAGAGATGCATGAAAAGATACTCAACATCACTCATCATCAGGGAAATAAAAATCAAAACGACAGAGGGGGAGTTAAGATGGCAGAGGAGTAGGGGACCCCTTTTTCAGCCGGTCCCGAGTTGAGCTGGATAGGTACCAGACCAGCAGGAACATCCACGGAATCACCCTGAGACACAGGAAGATACATCTGGATCTCTACAAATGAACATCTCCAGCGCTGAGTATCGAGGTACGAAGCGGGGAGCCATGAAACCGTGCACAGATATCGGAAGATAAACAGAAGGGGGAGGGAGCCGCCGTGTCAGGGCGCCGGGAAGCGGTAGCCACCTGCACGGGGGAGCGGACGGACCGCGGACCCGCACGCTTGAGACAGCAGACTGAGAACGGGAGCTCCAGGAGCGTGCGCCACCAAGCATCTCACGAGCTCCGGAGCTCCGGTGTGCTCACTGGATCCAGGCTGAGACCAGGAGCTCCGGGAGCGTGCACGGGGCGGCTGTCGGCTGGCGGCTGGAGGGCCACCTGCACGGGGGAGCAGGCGGACTCGCGGTCAGCACCCATGAGACACCAGACTGAGACCGGGAGCTCCGGGAGCCCGCGCGGGGCGGCTGGCGACTGGCGGCTGGCGGGGTTGGAAACACAAAGGACAGAGATGCGCCGGCCCTGGAAGTGAGGGCTGGGACGCCGGGTGTGGGGCGCACAGCCCGGGATGCTGCAGGGTTGAGCAGCACCAACAGAAACAGAGTTAAAGTGGCCAGAACATCAGTGGAGAACGATCCGCGATCCATCTGTTCTGAGACAGAGGATGAATTTCAGCCGCTGCTGCTCTGACTCTCAGAAGAGGCACAGCAAACCGCCAGGGAAAGCTGCGAGAGAACAAAAGCCTGGAAATACCGGCTCACAGGGTGCCCATCCCCATCCCCCCTCGCAGGGGACACGGAGACTCTACCCAAACAGGGTTTTCTGAGTACCGGCAGGCAGGCCCCTCCCCCAGGAGGCAGGCTGAAAAATCAAGAAGCCCACAACCCGGAGCGCCTGAGTGGCGCAGTCACCAAGCACCTGTCTTCGGATTAGGGTGTGATCACAACGCTCCGTAAGGAGTCCCTCATCGGGCTTCTCCACCGGGAACCTGCTTCTTCCTCTCCCACTCCTCTGCTTGGGTTCCCTTTCTTGCTGACTGTCTCTCTCTCTCTCAAATAAATAAATAAACTCTTTAAGGAAGAAGCCCACATCCCTAAGATCTCTATAAAACAAGGGCGCACGGCCTGGGTCCCAGTCAACACTTGGGCTCTGGACAACCCTGCAATCTCTCTTCATCAGAATGACGAGAAGGAGAAGTCCCCCCCAGCAAAGAAAAGATAATGAGTCTGTGGCCTCTGCCACAGAATTGGCCTCGGCCACAGAATTAATACATATGGATGTATCCCAATTATCAGAAATGGAATTCAGAGCAACAATGGTCAAGATGATGAGTAAACTTGAAAAAAGCATCAGAGAAAGCGTTGCTGAGAATATAGAATCCCTAAGGGCAGAAATGAGAGCGAATCTGACAGAAATTAAAAATTCTATGGGCCAAATACAGTCAAAACTAGAGGCTCTGACGGCCAGGGTCACCGAGGCAGAGGAACGCGTTAGCGAATTGGAGGATGGGTTAGTAGAAGAAAAAACGAAAATAGAAGCTGGTCTTAAAAAAATCCACGCCCACGAATGTAGATTACGGGAGATTACTGACTCTATGAAACGATCCAATGTCAGAATCATCGGCATCCCTGAAGGGGTGGAGAAAAACAGAGGTCTAGAAGAGATATTTGAACAAATTGTAGCTGAAAACTTCCCTAATCTAGCAAGGGAAACAAGCATTCGTGTCCAAGAGGCAGAGAGGACCCCATCCAAGCTCAACCAGGACAAACCTACGCCACGGCATGTCATAGTGCAATTCGCAAATATTAGATCCAAGGATACAGTATTGAAAGCGGCCAGGGCAAAGAAATTTCTCACGTACCAAGGCAAAGGTATCAGGATTACGTCAGACCTGTCTACAGAGACCTGGAATGAGAGAAAGGCTTGGGGGGGCATTTTTAAAGCTCTTTCAGAGAAAAACATGCAGCCAAGGATCCTTTATCCAGCAAAGCTGTCATTCAGAATTGATGGAGAAATAAAGACGTTCCAAAATCGCCAATCATTAACCAATTTCGTAACCACGAAACCAGCCCTACAGGAGATATTAAGGGGGGCTCTATAAAGGTAAAAAGGCCCCAAGAGTGATACAGAGCAGCAAGTCACAACCGATACAAAGACTTTAAAGAGAAATGGCATCATTAAAATCATATCTGTCAATAATCTCTATCAATCTAAATGGCTTAAACTCTCCCATAAAACGCCACAGGGTTGCAGATTGGATAAAAAGACATGACCCATCCATTTGCTGTCTACAAGAGACTCATTTTGAACCCAAAGATGCATTCAGACTTAGAGTAAGGGGATGGAGTACCATCTTCCACGCAAATGGACCTCAAAAGAAAGCTGGAGTAGCAATTCTCATATCAGATAGACTGGATTTTAAACTAGAGGCCATAGAGAGAGATACAGAAGGGCACTATATTATTCTTAAAGGAAGTATTCAACAAGTGGATATGACAATTATTAATATATATGCCCCCAACAGGGGAGCAGCAAGATACACAAGCCAACTCTTAACCAAAATAAAGAGACATATAGATAAGAACACAGTAATAGTAGGGGACCTCAACACCCCACTATCAGAAATAGACAGAACACCCTGGCAAAAACTAAGCAAAGAATCAAAGGCTTTGAATGCCATACTCGACGAGTTGGACCTCATAGATATATATAGAACACTACACCCCAGAACCAAAGAATACTCATTCTATTCAAATGCCCATGGAACATTCTCAAGAATAGATCATGCTCTGGGACACAAAACAGGTCTCAGCCAATACCAAAAGATTGAAATTATCCCCTGCATATTCTCAGACCACAACGCTCTGAAATTGGAACTCAACCACAAGGAAAAACCTGGAAGAAACTCAAACACTTGGAGGCTAAGAACCATCCTGCTCAAGAATGACTCGATAAACCAGGAAATCAAAAAACAAATTAAACAATTTATGGAGACCAACGAGAATGAATACACAACGGTCCAAAACCTATGGGATACTGCAAAGGCAGTCCTAAGGGGGAAATACATAGCCATCCAAGCCTCACTCAAAAGAATAGAAAAATCTAAAATGCAGTTTCTATATTCTCACCTCAAGAAACTGGAACAGCAACAGAGGGACAGGCCTAACCCACTGACAAGGAAGGAGTTGACCAAGATTAGAGCAGAAATCAATGAATTAGAGACCAGAACCACAGTAGAGCAGATCAACAGGACTAGAAGCTGGTTCTTTGAGAGAATCCATAAAATTGATAGACCACTGGCAAAACTTGTCCAAAAACAAAGAGAAAGGACTGAGATTATTAAAATTATGACTGAAAAGGGAGAGGTCACGACCAGCACCATTGAAATTGCAAGGATTATTAGAAACTTTTATCAACAGCTATATGCCAAAAAACTAAACAATCTGGAAGAGATGGAGGCCTTCCTGGAAACCTATAAACTACCAAGACTGAAACAGGAAGAAATAGATTTCTTAAATAGGCCAATTAACTATGAAGAAATTGAGTCAGTGATAAACAACCTTCCAAATAATAAAACTCCAGGCCCAGACGGTTTTCCTGGGGAATTCTACCAAACATTCAAAGAAGAAATAATACCTATTCTCCTAAAGCTATTTCAAAAAATAGAAACAGAAGGAAAGCTACCAAACTCATTCTATGAGGCTAATATTACCTTGATCCCCAAACCAGGCAAAGACCCCCTCAAAAAGGAGAATTACAGACCGATTTCTCTAATGAATATGGATGCCAAAATCCTCAACAAGATCCTTGCTAATAGAATCCAACAGTACATTAAAAGGATTATCCATCATGACCAAGTGGGATTCATACCTGGGATGCAAGCATGGTTCAACACTCGCAAATCAATCAATGTGATACATCATATCAACAAGAAAAGACTCAAGAACCATATGATCCTCTCAATTGATGCAGAAAAAGCATTTGACAAAATACAGCATCCTTTCCTGATTAAAACCCTTCAGAGTGTAGGAATAGAGGGTACATTTCTCAATCTCATAAAAGCCATCTATGAAAAGCCTACTGCAAGCATTATTCTCAATGGGGAAAAGCTGGAAGCCTTTCCCTTAAGATCAGGAACACGACAAGGATGCCCACTCTCGCCACTATTATTCAACATAGTACTAGAAGTCCTTGCAACAGCAATCAGAAGACAAAAAGGGATCAAAGGTATCCAAATCGGCAAAGAAGAAGTCAAACTGTCTCTCTTTGCAGATGACATGATACTCTATATGGAAAACCCAAAGGAATCCACTCCCAAACTATTAGAAGTTATAGAACAATTCAGTAAGGTGGCAGGATACAAAATCAATGCCCAGAAATCAGTTGCATTTCTATACACGAATAACGAGACTGAAGAAAGAGAAATTAGGGAATCCATCCCATTTACAATAACACCAAAAACCATGCGTTACCTTGGAATTAACTTAACCAGAGACGTAAAGGACCTATATGCTAGAAACTATAGATCACTTTTGAAAGATATTGAGGAAGACATAAAAAGATGGAAAAATATTCCATGCTCATGGATTGGAAGAATTAACATAGTTAAAATGTCCATACTACCCAGAGCAATCTACACTTTCAATGCTATCCCGATCAAAATACCGAGGACATTTTTCAAAGAACTGGAACAAATAGTCCTTAAATTTGTATGGAACCAGAAAAGGCCCCGAATCTCCAAGGAACTGTTGAAAAGGAAAAACAAAGCTGGGGGCATCACAATGCCGGATTTCGAGCTGTACTACAAAGCTGTGATCACAAAGACAGCATGGTACTGGCACAAAAACAGACACATCGACCAATGGAACAGAATAGAGAACCCAGAAATGGACCCTCGGCTCTTTGGGCAACTAATCTTTGATAAAGCAGGAAAAAACATCCGGTGGAAAAAAGACAGTCTCTTCAATAAATGGTGCTGGGAAAATTGGACAGCTACATGCAAAAGAATGAAACTTGACCACTCTCTCACACCATACACAAAAATAAACTCCAAATGGATGAAAGACCTCAATGTGAGACAGGAATCCATCAAAATTCTAGAGGAGAACATAGGCAACAACTTCTATGACATCGGCCAGAGCAACCTTTTTCACGACACATCTCCAAAGGCAAGAGAAATAAAAGATAAAATGAACTTATGGGACTTTATCAGGATAAAGAGCTTCTGCACAGCCAAGGAAACAGTCAAAAAAACTAAGAGACAGCCCACGGAATGGGAGAATATATTTGCAAAGGACACCACAGATAAAGGACTGGTATCCAAGATCTACAAAGAACTTCTCAAACTCAATACACGAGAAACAAATAAACAAATCATAAAATGGGCAGAAGATATGAACAGACACTTTTCCAATGAAGACATACAAATGGCTAACAGACACATGAAAAAATGTTCAAAATCATTAGCCATCAGGGAAATTCAAATCAAAACCACACTGAGATACCACCTTACGCCAGTTAGAATGGCAAAGATAGACAAGGCAAGAAACAACAATTGTTGGAGAGGATGTGGAGAAAGGGGATCCCTCCTACATTGTTGGTGGGAATGCAAGTTGGTACAGCCACTCTGGAAAACAGTGTGGAGGTCCCTTAAAAAGTTAAAAATTGAACTACCCTATGACCCAGCCATTGCACTACTGGGTGTTTACCCCAAAGATACAGACGTAGTAAAGAGAAGGGCCATATGCACCCCAATGTTCATAGCTGCATTGTCCACAATAGCCAAATCATGGAAGGAGCCGAGATGCCCTTCAACAGATGACTGGATTAAGAAGCTGTGGTCCATATATACAATGGAATATTACTCAGCTATCAGAAAGAACGAATTCTCAACATTTGCTGCAACATGGACGGCACTGGAGGAGATAATGTTAAGTGAAATAAGTCAAGCAGAGAAAGACAATTATCATATGGTTTCTCTCATCTATGGAACATAAGAACTAGGATGATCGGTAGGGGAAGAAAGGGATAAAGAAAAGGGGGTAATCAGAAGGGGGAATGAAACATGAGAGACTATGGACTATGAGAAGCAAACTGAAGACTTCAGAGGGGAGGGGGGTGGGGGAATGGGATAGACTGGTGATGGGTAGTAAGGAGGGCACGTATTGCATGGTGCACTGGGTGTTATACGCAACTAATGAAGCATCGAACTTTGCATTGGAATCCGGGGATGTACTGTATGGTGACTAACATAATATAATAATAAAATAAAAAAAAAATCAAAATGACAATGAGACATCGCCTTACACGAATGAGAATGACTAAAATAAAAAATATAAGAAATAACAATTGTTGATGAGGATGTGGAGAAAAAGGAACCCTTGTGTACTGGTGGTGGAAATGTAAGTTGGTGCAGCCACTGTGGAAAACAGTATGGAGGTTCTTCAAAAAATTAAAAATACAATTACCATACGATCCAGTAATGCCACTACTGGGTATTTACCCAAAGAAAATGAAAACACTAGTTCAAAAATATATATGCTCCATGTTAACTGCTTCACTGTTTACCATAGCCAAGATATGGAAGCAACCCGAATATCCATACATCCACAGAAAATTTATATATATATATATCATATATATATAGTGTGTGTGTGTGTGTGTGTGTGTGTGTGTGTGTGTGATGGAATACTACTCAGCCATAAAAAAGAATAAAATCTTGCCATTTGCAACAACATGGATGGGCCTAGAAGGTATATGAAATAACAAGTGAAACAAGCCAGAAAAATACAAATACCATATGTGTAATTCACTCATGTGTAATTAAAAAAACACATACGAATAAACAAAAAAGAGGCAGACCAAAAAAAAGACTTATTTTTTTTATTATTTTTCTTCAAATTTTTATCTAAATTTTAGTCAGCACACAGTGCAATATTGGTTTCAGGAGTAAAATTCAATGATTCATCACTTACATACAACATTCAGTACGCATCATAACAAGTGCCCTCCTTAATGCTCATCGCCCATCTAGCCCACCCGCAACCCACCTCTCTCCATCAACCTTCAGTTTGTTCTCTATTTTAATGATTTGTTTCCCTCTCTCTTCTTCCCCCTCCCATATGTTCATCTGTTTTGTTTCTTGAATTCCACATATAGTATTTGTCTTTCTCCATCTAACTTATTTTGCTTAGCATAATACCCTCTACTTCCATCTACACAATTGTAAATGGCAAGATTTCATTCTTTTGATGGCTGGGTAATATTCCATTGTGTATATATACCACATCTTCTTTATTCATTCATCAGTTGATAGACATCTGGGCTCTTTGCATAGTTTGGCTATTGTTGAAACAAAGACTTTAAATACAGAGAACAAACTGGGACATAGGTGTAATAGATAAAGAGGATTAAGAATAAACTTTTCATGATGATCACTGAGTAATGTATAGAACTATTGAATCGTTATGTTGTATACCTGAAACTAATAGAACACTGTGTGTTAATTATACTTGAATAAAAAATAAAATTTTTAAAATGAGCAATATCTATATGAGGAGAACTACAAAACTCTGATGAAAGAAAGCAAAGATCTAAATAAGAGATATTCCAAGATATTAGATATTCCAATATCTAATAAGAGATATTCCAAGACCATGGATAGGAAAACTCACTATGGCTAAGATGTCAACTTTTCCCAGTGTGATCTATAGATTCATTGCGATCTCAGTCAAAATCCCAGCAAATTATTTTGTGGATTTTGACAAACTGACCCTAAAGTTTATAGGAGAGGCAAAAGACCCAGAAGAGCAAACACAATATCGAAGAGGAAGAAAAAAATCAAAGGACTGACACTACCCAACATTAAGACTTACTATAAAGCTCTAGTAATCCAAACAGTATGGAATTAACAAAAGAATATACAAATAGATCAATGGAACAGAAATAGACCCAAACAAATACAGTCAGCTAATCTTTGACAAAGGAACAAAAACAATAACATGGAGAAAGGATAGTCTTTCCAACAAATGGTGCTGGAACAACTGGACATCTACCTGCAAAAAGTAAATCTAGACACAGACTTTATGCCTTTCAGAAAAATTGACTCAAAATGCATCACAGATCTAAATGTAAAACACAAAACTATAAAACATCTAGAAGATAATAAAGGAGAAAATCTAAGTGACCTTGGGTTTGACAAAGTCTTTTAAGAGATAGCACCAAAAGCACAAGCCATGAAAGAAGAAATTGATAAATTGGACTCCATTAAAATTAAAAACTTCTGGTCTGCAAAAGACACTATTAAGAGGATAAAAAGACAAGCAGTAGACTAGAAGAAAACCTTTGCAAAACACGTATCTGATAAAAACTGGTATCTGAAACATACAAAACCCTCTTAAAACTCCATAGCAAGACAAGACACAACCTGATAAGAAGTGAACAAAAGGTCTGCCTAAACACCTCACCAAAGAAGTCATACAGGTGGCAAATAAGAATATGAAAAGATGCTCCACACATTATATGTCATCAGGGAAATGCAAATTAAAACAACAATGAGATACCACAACAAACCTATCAGAATTGCCAAAATCCAAAACACTGACCACAGCAGATGCTAGCAAGGCTGCAGAGCAACAGTAACTCACATTCATTACTGGTGGGGATGCAGAATGATACAGTCAGTGTAAAAGACAGTTTGGCAGTTTCTTACAAAACTAAACATGCTTCTATCATACGATCCAGCAATCACAGTCCTTGGTATTTACTCAAATGTGTTGAAAACTTGTCTGTACAAAAATCTGCACATAAATATTCCCAACAGCTTTATTCATAATTGCCAAAACCTGGAAGCAAACAAGATGTCCTTTAATAGGTGAATGAATAAATAAACAATGAATAAGTGAATGAATTAAAAAAAAATTTTTTTAATTCTGCACAATAAAATAACAGCACTAAAAAGAAATGAGCTACAGAAACATGAGACGACATAGAGAAACCCTAAATGCATTTTGCTGAGTCAAAGAAGCCAGTCGGAAAAGGCTACATACTGTATGATTCCTACTACATGACATTATGGAAGAGGCAAATTATAGAAACCGTAAAAGGATCAGTGGTTGCCAGGGAATGGAAGTGGAAGGAGGCAGCAGGGAGGAACAGGTGGAGCACAGGGGATTTTCACAGCAGTGAAATGACGCTGTATGGCACTGTCCTGGCAGATCCTTGCCATTACACATTTGTCAAAACTCATAGACAGTGCAACACAGAGGAAGCCCTAATGTAAACTATGGACTTGAGTTAATAATACTATCTTATCAACTGTAACAAATGTACCACACTAATAAAAGATGTTAACAACAGGGAAAACTGCGAGAGGATAAAGGGGATTTATTGGAGCCCTCTATACTTTGCATAAAATTTTTCTATAAATCTAAAACTTCCCTGAAAATAAAGTTTATTGATTAAACAAAACAAAACAAAACCAGCACCACTGTTAAGAAACCATACTTGAGAGAGGCCTGCTTTTTTAAAGGGACCAGAGCTACAATAAGTCTAGGCCTAATTTCGTTCCACTAATGAGGCAATACTTTTCCGAGGAGTCTACCTGCTATTCCACAAATTATCAAGTTTTTTCTACTTTGGCTGATGGAAACATGAACAACATGTGGTGCTGTGGAGCTGCGGTGATGGTTCCCTGGCTCCTTTCATTGGGTTCTTTCCTTGCTGTCGGTGCAGTGCTCTCCTCTATGGACTACAGGTCCTTGGCCTCCATGGCTCCCCTGCTCTAATGGCTCTGCCCGGGGAGACCACTGCAGTCCACTTGCAGGCCCCACTGCTTGGCTATAATTTAGAAGTTCCTCTAAGAAGTGAGCTGGGGCCTCGGCAAGGGTCACTTGTTTGTCTTCCCTCTCGAAGGGATCATGGGCTTACACTGACAGCTTTACTACGTCTGAACACCACCATCTCATACGTTAGATGAGATTGATTTTAGTTGTACATGCGGAAGGTAAATTTGGTTCCTGTTATTCAAACTTTGTCAGAAGTCTCTTTGTATTTGAATTTTAGGACAGTGGATATTAAAAAGTGAACAATAAACATGCATATTCTTAGGGGGTGAAAAAAGGGAAGTAATCAGGACCATCAACACTACTACTAGGCCTGTCCACTGGAATCACCCCCAGCCATCCCAGGCAGTCCCATGGGGAACCAGAATGTAGAACCAAGATCATCCAAGGAAAAGAAGTGACCCTAGGAGTCCAGAGGAACTGGTTGGGTCTGGGAAACAGATCAACTGGAGGAACCGGGCTCCAGAAAGTGCTTCCAAGCAGCACAGGCAAACCAGAGGAACACATGACTTCAAAGTAAAGGGAGTGGGCAGCAGCAGCACCATATGCTCCCAGAGAAGTCCTGCTCGACCCAGTTTGCCTGTATGAGGCCCATTTGGATGTGACTTTGGATAGAATGTAACTGCCTTTTCCTAGATTGTGTGCTAATATTACTGTGTGTGGTAAAGCATATTTTTAAAATTTATGGAATGGGGAAAAGAATTTCTGCATCTAGAAAGATGAAAGAGTACTGATTAAAAGCACCAGGTTGGAACTAGTAGGCCTGAGTCTGAAACATGACGCTATGCCACTTGCTGCATGATCCTAAGCAAATTATTTCCTTTACCATGCTTCAGTTTGGTCATCTGTGAAAATAGGGATATAACCATACCTACACTTCATGTGGTTGTTGCAAGGTTTCAGATGAGGTAATACAGAATTCTTAGAAAAGTGCACAGAGCCAGTTCTCAATAAGTACTAGTTAAGCTGATGAGAAGGAGGGAGAAAAGAGAAGGAGAAGCAGCTTGATGACACCTATTTGCACATTGTTCTCCTGATTACAGACAGAGCCCCTCTTCCATGTGGGAAACACTTTCAGGGGCTGCAGCAGCAGTGACCACTTACAGACCTTACAGTTGCAGCCACATGCATAGGACCTTGGCCTGGCTGATCTAAGTATTCTCATACCCCTGGGTTGCAAATGCTTCTAAACTTTACCCCTAGATTTCTCAGTTACATGAGTCAACCAATTCTCTCTTCTGCATAAATTAGTTTAAACTGGGTTTCCTTCAGTAATAACCAAAATGGTCCTAATATAGTAGCCATCATATGAATTTAATGGACTTATAAAATATCCTTTATTAGGCTATACAGCACAAATTTTCACATTAGATTGAGCATCATAAAGACTATAGGTAACTGAAAGGTACCTTTTCGAAGGTTAGCACTGTTGTCTCATCAGCACTCAAAATACACTTGTTTGGATGAATTAAAAAATACGAAAACAGAACTTAGTTTTGTGAAAAATAAATAACTCACTTATCTGTTACGATACTGAATCAAGCTGGACTGACCTTAAAGAAAAAAATTAAAAGTTCAAGTTCAAACCATAGAACACAAATAAATAGAAGTAAAAATTAACCACATAGCACTCGAAGCTAGAAAATTTTATTTAAAAACATAAGTCACTTTTTGACTGCCAGATAAAAATAAATAAAAAAACAAACAAAAATAGAGGATTCTGGGAAGATGCCAAGAAGGAAGCATCAGTAATCTGTCTCCCCACCTAGACAACAACTGCACTGGTAGAATCTGTCTGATGTAACTATTTTGGAACTCTGGAGTCTGTTGAAAGCATTCAGCTTCCAGGGGAAGTCTGTTGAAGGCATTCAGCTTCCAGCGGAAGGCCAGGAGTGTAAACTGAGGTCAATTTTAGCTCCTAGTACGGCAGCGCCAACCTATCCCATACACAGCCACATGGCAGGCAGCTGTGCTCCTATTACTGAAGCAGCTTACACAAAGCTTGTGGGATTAGGGTGCAAAAAGCACTCTGTCCCCCAAATTTCGGGGATCTATGCTCTGACAGCTGATTGCTGCTTTTGCTTTTAGAGGTGTGAGAGGCAGGCAGCCATTGCTGTACCTCCTCCCATTGTTGCAAGCCTCCCCCTCAAGCTCAAGTAACTTCCAGATGTAAAGGACTCATGTTTTTTTCCCCTTTTTCATTTTTCACTTTTCCCCTTTTCAGAACCAGACATCAGAGTGGAACATTCAAAAACAACTGCAGCTCTGTGGATAATTAGAAAGTACACATGTCCAGAGAAAGGCTCAAAAAAACCTGAGAAGACATTAAGTTTACACCTCAGACTGATCCCAAGCACAGAGACAGCTTACAACAATCAAAACCACAAAAGCAATAAACTAAAACAATAACACGAAACCCAGCAAATGCTGGGGGAGTGTTCAACAAAAACATCACAAGGCATACAAAGAAACAGGAAAGTATGGCCCACTCAAAGGAAAAAAATAATTCAACAGCTCTGTCCCTGAAAAAGACTGAATGGCAGCTATATCAGACAAAGACTTTAAAACAACTACCTTAAGGATGCCCAAAAACTGAAGGAAGAGATGGAGAAGGTCAAGGAAACAATGTGCGAACAAAATAAAAATATCAATAAAGGGACAGAAAAACCTAAAAAGAAGTCAGAAAGAAATTCTGAAGCTGAAAGGCACAATACCTGAAATGAAAACTTCCCTGAAGGGATTCAAAGGCAGATGTGAGCAGGCAGAAGAAAGAAACAGTGACACTAAGGAAAATGAAAAGCTGATGAACAGAAAGAAAAAAGATTGAAGAAAAGTGAAGAGAGCCTAGAGACCAAATGGAAAACCATAAAAAGGACCAACATACATATCATGGGTGTCCCAGGAAGAGAAGATGGAGAAAAAGGGGCAGAGAGAATACTTAAAGAAATAATAGCTGAAAACTTTCCAAATTTTAGGAAAGGCATAAACATTCAAGAAGCTCAACAAACTCCAAGAAAAATGAATTCAAAGACACCCAAATCGAGACATAATATAATCAAACTCAAAAGAAAGATGAAGGATGCATCTCAAAACCAGCAACAGAAGCAAATCATCACATACAAGGGACACTCAGTAAGATTTTCTGCATATATCTCATCAGAAACTTTGAAGCCCAGAAGACAAAGTGCTACAAAAAAAAAAAAAAAAATCAAGAATCCTATATCTGGCAAAACTGTCCTTTAAAAGTGAAGGAGAAATCAAGACATTCCCAGATAAACAGAAGCTGAGGGAGTTCATGACCACTAGACCTGCCTTGTAAAAAATGATCAAGGGAGTACTACAAGGTAAAATTTAAGGACACTAGACAGTAACTGAAATCACATGGAGAAATAAAGATGTCAATTAAGGTAAGTACATGAGCAATTACAAAAGCTATTATTATTATAACAATAGTTTATAGCTATACTTTCTGTTTTCTACAGGATTTAAGAGACCAATTAAAGAAAAAAAAACGACTATTAATGTGAAATCTAGTATTACTGTAACTTTGGTTGGTAACTCTAAATCTTGTTTTCTACATAATCGAGGAGACCAATGCAGTTGAAAGAATTACTGGTTTATGTTTTGGGGCACACAATGTGTAAAGATGTAATTCTGTGACATTAACAACTGAAAGGGGTGGGTACAGAGCAGTAAAGGATCACCTTCTGTACGTTACTGAGGTTAAGCTGCTATAAATTAAAATTAAAATGTTATAATTTTAAGATGTTAAATGTAATCCCCATGGCAACCACAAAGAAAATAGCTATATAATATACTCAAAAGAAAACTACAAAGGAATGTAAACATTTCATTACAAAACAAAAATCAACTGAACACACACAAAAAAAGACAGGAATGCAGGAAATGAAGAAATAAAAATCTATAAGCCATTGAGAAAAAAAATAGCACAATGACAGAAGTAAATCCTTTCTTAGCAGTACTTTATAACGTAAATGGACATGTAAAACACATGATTCAATTCTATGCCATCTACAAGAGATTCACTTGAGATCCAAAGACATAGACAGGTTGAAAGTGAAAGAAAGTAAAAAGATATTCCATACAAATAGTAACCAAAAGAGCATAGGAATGGTTATAAAAGAGACAAGGAGGATACAAATGTTAATTAAAGGTTCAACAGAGTGAGAAAATATAACAATTAAAAATATTTACAGTGACAGCCCATCAAAATATATGAAGCAGAAATGGGAAGAACCACAGGCAGAAATAAGCAGACATTCTACAACAACAGTTAGAGATTTTAATACTCCACTCATTATCATGGATACAAGAAGACAGAAGATAAATAAGGAAACAGAGGACTTAACACAACAAACCAACTAGATCTAACAGTTATATCCAGAACACTCCACCCAATAACAGCAGCACACACATTCTTCCCAAGTGCACACATGACATTTTTCAAGATAGACCATATGTTAGGCCACGAATTAAGTCCTGATAGATTTTAAAAAATAGATATCATACGGAGCATCTTCTCAGACCACAACAGGATGATGTTAGAAATCAGTAACATGAAAAGAACTGAAAAGTTCACAAACTGTGGAAATTAAACAACATACTTTTAAACAACCAGTGGATCAAAGTAGAAATAGTAAGGGAAATTAGAAAATACTTAGAGATGAATAACAATATAAACACAACATACCAAAACTTATGAGATGCAGCAAAAGTGGTCCTAAGGGAGAAATTTATAGCTATAAGTGCTTACATTTAAAAAGAGAGAGAGATCTCAAACCAACAATCTAATTTTACAAATTAAGGAACTAGAAAAAAGAACAAACTAATCCCAAAGCTAGCAGAAAGATAGAAATAAAGATCAGAGTAAAGAGATGAAACAGAGAACAGAAAAATAGGGGGGGAAAATCAATGAAACCAAAAGCTGGTTCTTTGAAAAGATCAACAAAATTGACAACCATTAGCTAGATGGACTAAGAAAAAAAGAGAGAAGACTCAAATTACCAAAATCAGACATGAAAGTGGGAGCATTACTACCAATTCTACAGAAATAAAAGAAAATTATGAGGGTACTATGAACAATTATACACCAAAAAATCGGAAAACCTATATGAAATGGAGAAATTCCTAGAAACACCAAAGCTACCAAGACTAACTCATGAAGAAATAGACAATCTGAATAGACCTATAAATAGTAAGGGGATTGAATCAGGAATCAAAAATCTTCCAACAAAGAAGAGCCCTGGACCTGATCTGATGGCTTCACTGATGGGTTTTACCAAACATTTAATGAATTAATACCAATCATCTTAAACTTTTCCCAAAAACTAAAGAGGGAATACTACCTAACACATTCTATGAGGTGAGCATAGCCCTAATACCAAAGCCCAAGATTTCACAAGAAAAAAAAATTACCAAAGAAAAGTCCAATATCCTTGATGAATATTGATGCAAAAATCCTCAACAAAAGATGAGCAAACCAAATTCAACAGTACACTATAAGGATCATACACCACAACCAAGTGGGATTTATTCCTGGAATGCACAGATAGTTCAACATATGAAAATCAATCAATGCAATATGCCACATCAACAAAATGAAGGAAAATATCCCACATGATCATCCCAATTTATGCAGAAAAAGCAAAAATTCAACAACAAAAAAATTCAACACCCTTTCATGATAAAAACATTAAACATAATAGGAATAAAGGAAACTACCTCCACATAATAAAAGTCAAATATAAAAAACCCACAGGAAATATCATACTCAAGGGCAAAAAAACTGAAAGGTTTTCCTCTAAAATCAGGAACAAGGCAAGGTTGCCTGCATTCATCACTTCTATTCAACACAGTACTGGAAATTCTAGACAGGGTAATTAAAAACAAATAGAAGACATCTAAATTAGAAAGGAAGAAGTAAAATTATCTGTATGCAGATGATGCAATCCTTTAGGTAGGAACAAATTATGTATTAGAACTAATAAATTCAGCAAAGTAGCAAGATAATAAAATCAACACATAAGAAGTCAGCTGCATTCTATACACAATGAACAATGTGAAGAGAAAATTACAAAAGAATTCCATTTACAAAAGCATCAAAAAATAAAATGCTTAGGACTCAATCAAGGAAGTGAAAGACTTTAACAATAAAAACTATAAAACATGCTGAAAAAAGTTAAGGAAGACATAAATAAATGGAAATATACCACATGCTCACGGATTATAAGACCTAATATTGTGAAAATGTCAATATTACCCAAAGCAATCTACAGATTCAGTGCAACTCTTATCAAAATCTCAATGACATTTTTTTTTACAGAAATGGAAACCTCATCCTGAAATTCACATGAAATCTCAAGAGACCCCAAACAGCTAAAACAATCTTAAAAAAGAAAAAAATTGGAGAACTCACACTTCCTGATTTTTAAAACCTACTATAAAGATACCATAATCAACACAGTGTTGTACTGGCATAAAGGCAGACACATAACCAATAGAATAGAGTGCAGAAATAAACCCTCGCGTATGCAGCCAGATGATTTTCAACAAGGGTGCCAAGACCATTCAGTCAGTAGGCTTTTCAACAAATGGTGCTGGGAAAATGGGATATCCACATGAAAAAGAATGTAGTTGGACCCTTACCTAACACCATATACAAAAATTAACTCAGAATGGACCAAGGACCTAAAGACATAAAACAAATAAAACTCTCCGAAGAAAATATAGGATAAAAGCTTCATGATGCTGGATTTGGCCATGGTTTCTTGGATATAGCACCAAAGGCAAAGGCAACAAAGGAAAAAATAGACAAACTGGGCTTCATTAAAATTTTAAAAATCTGTAAGCAAGAGACACTATCTGCAGAGTAAAAAGGCAACCCACAGAATGTGAGAAAATATTTGTAAACCATATACCTAACAAAGGATTAATATCCAGAATATATAAAGAACTAAAACTCAAACAACCCAATTCAAAAATAGGCAAAGGACTTGAACTGACATTTCTCCAAAGAAGACAAAGAAAGAAAGAAAGAAAGAAAGAAAGAAAGAAAGAAAGAAAGAAAGAAAGGAAGGAAGGAAAAGATGCTCAACATCAACAACTGCATCAACATTTGCAACAAATGCAAACCAAAACTGCAGAGAGATACCACCTGGCATGAGTGACTCATTAGAATGGCCATTATCAGAAAACAAAAACAAAAACAAAAACAAAAACAATGTTGGCAAGAATGTGGAGAAACTGGAATGCTTGTGCACTCTTGGGGGGAATGTAAAATGGTGTTACCACTGTGGAAAACAGTATGGAGGTTCCTCAAAAATTAAAAATAGAACTACCCTATGATCCAGTAATTCCACTTCTGAGTATATACCCAAAAGAATTGAAAACAAGTTCTCTAAGAGAGATTTGTACACCCATGTTCACAGTATTATTCACAGAACTAAGATATGGAAGCAACCTACGTGCTCATCTACCACTAAACGGATAAGTAAAATGTGCTGTACACACACAAAAACAGGATTATTCAGCCTTAAAAAAGAGATTCTGCAATGTGCTACAACATGGGATGAACCAGAAGGACATTATGCTACATGAAATAAGCCAGTCACAAAAAGACCAACATTGTATGATTCCACTTACATAAGGTACTTAGTCAAAATCATAGAGACAGAAAGGAGAATGGTGATGGCCAGGGGCTGGGAGCAGGGGAGAATGTGGAGTTAGTGTTTAATAGGTACAGGGTTTCAGAGTTACAAGATGAAAAGAGTTAGGGGATGGACAGAGGTGAAGGCTGCATGACAATGTGAATGAAATACCTCTGAACTGTACATTTAAAAATGGCTAAAATAGTAAATTTTGTATTATGTGCATTTTAACTCCATAAAAAAAGAAAAAAAAATAAATAAGAGAATAAAAAGATTCTAGATCTTAAAATCAAACCTTCTTAGATTATAATAAACATGTAAATTATTCAATTATGTTTATAGAAAAGAAACATAGAAAGCTAACAACAACAATCCATAACCTGAAAATCTTTACTGACTTACTCATAAGTGTATTCAGGTAAAATTCAAAAAGACAATTTAGTTTGGAGAAAAAAATTAAGTACAGAATATGTTTATATAATAATCTACAGACAATTTTAACTCTATGTTATTATGAATGCTAAAGAGCAAATGGTATTAAGTTGAAATGACTAAGAAAAAAAGTATTATAAAGTAATACAAATTCCTTGTTTAAATAGAAAAATCCCGGAGCGCCTGGGTGGTGCAGTCGTAAAGCGTCTGCCTTCGGCTGAGGATGTGATCCTGGCATTCTGGGATCGAGCCCCACATTGGGCTCCCCCACTGGGAGCCTGCTTCTTCCTCTCCCACTCCCCCTGCTTGTGTTCCCTCTCTCGCTGGCTATCTCTCTGTGTGTCAAATAAATAAATAAAGTCTTAAAAAAAAAGTGTGAAGTTCTTTAATTAATTAATTAATTAATTAATTAAAAAAAGAAAGAAAAAAGAAAAAGAAAAATCCCAAATAATATCCTCTGGCTCACTATGCCCAGCATCCACAGGTAACCATTTCTTGTGTATCCTCATTCTATTTGTGCAAAAAGTTTATGTATGTGTGCATACATATAAATACACACACACACATATATGTATGTGTATATATATGTATATGTATAAATATGTATATGTATATAGAGAGAGCATGGAGATATATATTTATATATATATATATATATATATAATACAAATAGGATCATACCATTCATACTAATCTGCAATTTCCTTTTTTAACAAAAATATAATTTTAAATACTGGCCAATTCAGTACAAAGCTCTAGCTCACTCTCTCTCAGGTGTACAGAGTCATCTATGACAAGCATCTGCCATAACTTCAGTAGCACATCTCCTACTCTGAGGTGTATGGACACAGTAGGGGAGGCAAAGCCAATAAGTGCCGAACCTTTTAATGGGATTGTCCTATCACCGACATTGCTTGGAATTGCTCACACATGGTGATAATAAAAGCCGCCAGACTTGTAATCATGTTTTTACTGATTTTAACTTCTCTACGGAAAAGACACCCACAGCTACCCTCCCTGCACTGCTCTGCCTCTCCTCCTCCTGAGTAAGTTGGCCTACTCTTAGTTTATCTCTTTCACAGATGATGTTTCCACGAACACCCTCATCACACCAGGCAAGCCTATCTGTAGGACAGATTGCAGAAATGACCTTCTTGCGAAGTATGAGATTTAGAGGGGTGCCTGGGTGGTTCAGTTGGTTGGGCATCCGGGTCTTGATTTTGGCTCAGGCCAAGATGTCAGGATTGTGGGACTGAGCCTGCCTCAGGCTCCATGCTCAGCACAGAGTCTGCTTAAGATTCTCTCTCTCCCTCTACCTCTGCCCTTCCCTCACATTCATGTGCACAATCTAAATAAATAAACTCTTCAAAAAAAAAAAGTATGAGATTTATTAAAAAAATTTTGGAATTTAATCTTATTTATTTTTATTTTATTTTGAGATTTTACATTTTTAAATAGGTATTCCAAATCATCCTCCAAAACAAACTTAGTATTAATTTACATTCCTATCAACTGTGTATAAAATTGGTCAGTGTCCTCACTCTTGCCAATATAATTCTGGTATGTTGTTTTTAATAGTTTATTTCCTTCTTTGGCACTGTGGGCAGCATTTTCTTTTTCTTTCTGGTAATTTAGTGTGTTTATTTTTTAAAATTTTTTTTATTTTTATTTTTTAGGAAATGATAAACTTTGAGTATTTATTACCTTTTTTAAATTATTGTGTTTTTTTAAATTATGAAATGTTAGTCACCATACAGTACATAATTAGCTTTTGATGTAGTGTTCCATGATTCATTGTTTGTGTATAACAACACCCAGGGCTCCATGTGATACGTGCCCTCCTTAATACCCTTCACTGCGCTAGCCCATCCTCCCAGTCTACCCCCAAAACCTTCAGATTGTTTCCCGGAGTCCATAGTCTCTCATGGTTCATCTCCCCCTCTGATTTCCCCCCTTTTGGTTTTCTCTTCCTTCCCCTAATGTCCTCCGTGCTATTCCTTATGTTCCACATATGAGTGAAACCATGTGATAGTTGTCTTTCTCTGCTTGACTTACTTCACTTAGCATGTCTCACATTGAGGCTTTTCATCCATTTAGAGTTTATCTTTGTGTATGGTGTAAGAGAATGGTCGAGTTTCATTCTTCTGTATATAACTGTCCAATTTTCCCAGCACCATTTATTGAAGAGACTGTCTTTTTTCCATTTGATGTTTTTTCCTGCTTTGTCAAAGATTAGTTGACTATAGAATTAAGGGTCCATTTCTGGGCTCTCTATTCTGTTCCATTGGTCTATGTGTCTGTTTCTGTGCAGTACCATGTTGTCTTGGTGATCACAGCTTTGCAGTACAGCTTGAAATCAGGCAACATGATGCCCCCAGCTTTTTCTTTTTCAACATTTCCTTGGTGATTCAGGGTCTTTTCAACTTCCGCACGGATTTTAGGATTGTTTCTTCCAGCACTTTGAAAGATGGCATTGGTATTTTGATAGGGACGGCATTTAAAGTATAGATTGCTCTGGGCAGCATAGACATTTTAACTATGTTTATTCCTCTGATCCATGAGCGTGGGATGTTTTTCCACCTTTTGTGTCTTCTTCAATGTGTTTAATCAGTGTTCCGTAGTTTCTAGAGTATAGATCTTTTATCTCTTTGGTTAGGTTTATTCTGAGATATCTTATGGATTTGGTGCTATTGTAAATGGAATCGATCCCCTAATTTCTCTTTCTTCAGTCTCATTGTGTGTAGAAACGCAACTGATTTCTGTGCATTGATTTTGTATCCTGCCACATTACTGAATTGCTGTATGAGTTCTAGTAATTTGGGGGTGGAGTCTTTTGGGTTTTCCTCATAAAGTATCATGTCATCTGCGAAGAGAGAGAGTTTGACTTCTTTGCCAATTTGAATACCTTGTATTCTTTCTTGTTGTCTGATTGCTGTTGCTAGGACTTTTAGTACTAACTTGAACAATAATGGTGAGAGTGGGCATCGTTGTTGTGTTCCTGATCTTAAGGGAAAGGCTCTCAGCTTTTCTCCATTGAGAAAGATATTCTCTGTGGGCTTTTCATAGATGGTTTTTATGAAATTGAGGAATGTACCCTCTATCCCTACATTCTGAAGGGTTTTAATCAGGAAAGGATGCTGCATTTTGTCACATGCTTTTTCTGCAACAATTGAGAGGACCATATGATTCTTGTTTCTTTTCTTATTAATGTTTTCTATCACACTGATTGATTTGCAAATGTTGAACCACCCTTGCATCCCAGGGATGAATTGCACTTGGTCCTGACGGATAATCCTTTTAATGTAATGTTGGAACCTATTAGCTAGGATCTTGTTGAGCATTTTGGCATCCATATTCATCAGTGATATTGGTCTGTAATTCTCCTCTTTGATGGGGGTTTTTGCCAGGTTTGGGGATCAAGGTAATGCTGACCTCATAGAATGAATCTGGAAGTTTTCCTCCTCTTTCTATTTTTTGAAACAGCTTCAGGAGAATAAGTATTTCTTCTTATTCTAATGTTTGACAGAATTCCCCAGGGAATCCATCAGGCCCTAGACTCTTTTTTTGGGAGGGAGAGGTTTTTGATCACTGCTTCAATCTCATTATTGGATATTGGCCTATTCAGGTTTTCCATCTCTTCCTGTTTCAGTCTTGTAGTTTATAGGTTTCCAAGAAGGCATCCATTTCTTCCAGGTTGCATAATTTATTGGCATATAGTTGTTGATAATAGTTTCTAATGATTGTTTCTATTTCCTTGGTATTAGTCATGATTGCTCCCCTTTCATTCATATTTTATTAATTTGGGTCCTTTCACTTTTCTTTTGGATAAGTCTGGCCAGTGGTTTATCAATCTTATTAATTCTTTCAAAGAACAAGCTTCTAGTTTTGTTGATCTGCTCTACTGCATTTCTGGTTTCTAATCCATTGATCTCTGCTCTAATCTTAACTAATTCACTTTTTGTGCGTGGCTAGGCCTGTTCTTTTGTTCCATCTCCAGCTGTTTAAGATGTGAGTATAGGGTCTGTATTTTATAGTTTTCTATTCTTTTGAGTGAGGCTTGGATGGCTATGTATTTCCCCCTTAGGACCGCCTTTGCAGTATCCCATAGGTTTTGAACAAATGTGTTTTATTCTCATTGGTTTCCACAAATTGTTTAAGTTCTTCTTTAATTTCCTGGTTTACCCAAACATTCTTAAGCAGGATGGTCCTTAGCTTCCAAGTGTTTGAGTTTCTTCCAAATTTTTTCTTGTGATTGAATTCCAGTTTCAAAATATTGTGGTCTGAGAATATGCAAGGAATAATCTCAATCTTTTGGTATCAGTTGAGACCTGATTTGCGACCCAGTATGTGGTCTATTCTGGAAGAAGTTCCATGTGCGTTCGAGAAGAACGAGTATTCTGTTGTTTTAGGGTGGAATGTTCTGTATGTATCTGTGAGGTCCATCTGGTCCAGTGTGTCATTCAAAGATCTTGTTTCTTTGTTGATTTTCTGCTTAGATGATCCATCTATTGCTGGGAGTGGAGTGTTGAGGTCCCCTACTATTAACGTATTATTATCTATATGTATCTTTATTTTGGTTAACAATTGGCTTATGTAGTTGGCTGCTATGAGGTTGGGGGCATAGATATTTATAATTGTTAGATTCTCTTGTTGGATAGACCCTTTAAGAATGATATGGTGTCCTTCTGTATCTCTAACTCAGTCTTTAGCTTAAAATCTAATTTGTCTGATATGAGAATTGCTACCTCAGCTTTCTTTTGAGGTCTGTTGGAATGAAAAATGGTTCTCCATCACTTCACTTTTGGTGTGGATGTATCTTTTAGGTTCAAAGTGAGTCTCTTGTAGACAACATACGAATAGGTCATGTCTTTTTTCCAATCTGCAAGCCTGTGGCATTTTATGGGAGCATTTAGGCAATTCACATTGAGAGTGATTATTGAGAGATATGATTTTAATGTCATCATGTTGCCTGTGAAGTCCTTGTTTCTATAGATTGTCTCTGTAAATTTCTGTTCTGTATCACTCTTGGGTGTTTCTTCTTTTATAGAACCACCCTTAATATTTCTTGTAGGGATGGCTTGGTGGTCACATATTCTTCAGTTTCTGCCGGTCTTGGAAGCTCTTGTCTCTCCATCCATTCTGAATGACAGTCTTGCTGGATACAGTATCCTTGGCTGCATACTCTTCTCATTTAGTACTGTGAATATGTCTTGCCAGTCCTTTCTGGCTTGCAAAGTCTCTGTGGACAGGTCTGACGTTATTCTGATGTTCCTCCCTCTGTACATAAGAAATCTCTTCCCCTTTGTCACTTTCAAGATTGTTTCCTTGGATCTAAGATTTACAAATTGTACTATTATATGTCCTGGTGTTGGTCTGTTCTCATTGATCTTGGGAGGGGTCCTCTCTGCCTCTTGGACACGAATGCTTGTTTCCTTCCCCAGGTTAAGGAAGTTCTCAGCTATAATTTGCTCAAATATATCTTCTTGACCTCTCTCCTTCTCCACCCCCTCAGGCATCACAATAATTCTGATATTGGAACGTTTAAGTCCGTAATCTCCCTCAGCTTAGTTTCCTGAAATTGGATCCGTTTTTCCCTTGCCACCTCTTTTTCCTTCTTTTCTATCATCTCATCCTCTAATTCATTCTTCTACCTCATTTGCCCTAGCAGTCACAGCATCCAGTTTACTGAATTTCATTCACAGCATTTTTAAGTTCTGCCAGCTTCGTTCTCATTTCAGCTCTTAGAGATTTCTATATTTTCATTAATATTTTTCTCAAGCCTATACATCATCTTGATAATTGTTACTCTGAAATCCATTTCTGACATCTTGGTTATATCCGTATCCGTTAGTTTTCTGGCAGAGACCACAGCATCTGTTTCTTTCCTTTGATGGGGGTTCCTCCTCTTTGTCATTCTAATGACGTGTGGTTGAGGGAATGTACAGAGTCCAAATTATTGACCAGGACCCAAGCAAGATGTCCCTGTTTTATAGGGACCTTAAGGATGTGGGCTTCTCGTTCTTTCAGCCTGCCTTCTGGGGGAGGGGCCTGCCGCACTAATACTCAGGCAACCCTGTTTGGGCAGAGTTGCCCTGTACCCTGGTGGGGGAGGGGAGGTGGGCTCAGTGAGAACCGGTTTTTGGAGGCTTTTGTTCTCTGACAGCTTTCTGTGTCTGAGAGTCAGAGCAGCAGTGGTGGTATCCAAACCTCTGTCTCAGTAAAGAGAGATCGCAGTCTGCTCTCTACTGAGCTCTCCTGG
Organism: Ailuropoda melanoleuca; assembly: GCF_002007445.2. Classification (NCBI taxonomy): domain Eukaryota; kingdom Metazoa; phylum Chordata; class Mammalia; order Carnivora; family Ursidae; genus Ailuropoda; species Ailuropoda melanoleuca. The sequence continues at coordinate 65,636,711 of NC_048224.1, forward strand.
CCACTTTAACTCTGTTTCTGTCGGTGCTGCTAAAAACCCACAACATTTTGGGTTGTGAGTCCCACAGCCACTCTGCCAGTCCTCGCTCCCACAGCTGGCAGGTCTCTGTCCTTTGTGCTTCTAAAACCACCAGCGCTCCTGAGCTCCCTGTTTCATTCTGGTTTCCTGCCGGCTACTGGTCCACAAGTCCCACTCGCTCTCCAGTGCAGAAGGCTTCTGCCTTCCCTGCACCAGAGCGCAGCAGCTCCCTCCCCCTTCCGTTTATCTTCCGATATCTGTGTGCAGACTTTCGGCTCCCTGCTTCATACCTCGAGACCAAGCACCGGAGATGTTCTGTTTGTAGAGATCCAGATGTATCTTCTTACATCTCAGGCTGATTTCATGGGTGTTCATGATGGTCTGGTAGATATCCAGCTCGATTCAGGGAACCAGTTGAAATACGGTCCCCTACTCCTCCACCATCTTTCCCCACCTCCAGCATTTATTCAATTTAGTGTGTTTAATAGTCTGTTTTTCCCCCTCTGGTGGTTATCTCTATCAGTTTTTTAAATACTTAAGCATTTATTTGTTGGTTTATCAACTTTAATTAATATTTATTATTATCTGTGATTCCCACTATCACATCATCCCATCTCCTATTTCACCCTGCCCATCTGTTCTCTTGTTGCATATAGATGTAGGAATAGCTATATTGATGTTCTTTTTGTTAATTTTACTAGGTGCAGGAAGGGGAACAGAGCTAAAGGCCTTTATTTTGCACCATTTACTGCATATCTCTAAGAATGTACACATTGTGTACACACCATTAGCAGCTAGGAAGAAGAGAGAAATCAAGCAGTGCTGTACTGTAGAGAGACTATTCTGGCAGTGGTAAACAGGACAGGACCTAGAATGCAAAGATTCATTACTATGAAAGATTACAGGAGATTTAATATTGCAAATATGTACGTTTCCCCTCAATTTAATCTACAAAATAAAAACTCATCCCTAAGTCATGATGATGATGATGATGGCGGCAACACTCACTATGACACTGGGCTAAGCCCCTTACAGTTTATTTCATTTATGAGCGAAAACAATCTTGCAAGGTAATATTGTTAGCCCCATGTTACATGATTTACAAGAAGATTTACAGGAAGAAAAGTAATCTCCCCCAAAGTTTTAACAAGTAGTAAGTAAAACAGCTGAGGTTTTCTTTGTAACAGGATCATAATGATGTGGGAGTTGAGAAGAAATGATCCCATACAAGAGAACTGAGGGCATGATTCTGTTTAGTACCTTAGTACTGAAGTCCTTTCCCCAAGGACTTGTTACAAGTTCAAAAACTAAAGGAAGATGACACTTGTATCTTTCATTCTTACTCTCGTTTCCAAAACCGCTATGAAAGGAAAGGAATTCCTGATCATGCTCAGGGCGTCAGAACACTGAGTACACTCCTAAGGCTGCCAAATTAGAGAAGAGAAAAGATAAACAAGAGGGTGATGAGAAAGAGAAGAAAAGGGAGTCAGGAGTATATATGGAAGAAAGAATTTTGAGAAACAGGAAACAGCGATGTCATAAACTACAAAGGTTTGGGGTGTTGAGGGCTTAAACAAGTTACTGAACAGTCTGACTGGCAGGCAGCTGGATAACTTGGAAAGATCAGGCTGATGGACTGACAGGGCTAAGACTCAGACTTTGGCCATTAGAAAGAGGAAGAATCCAGTGTTGACCACTGTTGGGGGAGGAATGGCAGAAAAAACAAGGACTATAGTCTCTCCAAGGGTCACGGGATAGGTAAGGTAATTATTTGTATTTTAAGATGTGAGAGGGGCTCCTGGGTGGCTCAGTCGGTTAAGCGTCTAACTCTTGGTTTCAGCTCAGGTCACGATCTCATGGGTCATGAAGTCAAGCCCTGTGTCGGGCTCCATGCTCAACCACGGAGTCTGCCTGAAGACTCTCTCTCCCTCTCAAATAAATAAATATTTAAAAAAAGAAAAAAGATGGGAGATCTTAGCACCTTGGCAGGCACACAGAAAGGAGTTAACAGAAAAGAAGAGATTGATGATATATAAGAAAGTTAGAACAATTGATGAAGCAATCCCTGTGACGGTTTGGATATTATTACCTTACATTTGCATAGTGCTTTCCAATTTGCAGAGTACTTTCACGTCATGAGTCTCCCATATTCCCTACATAATTCTGTGAGCCAGGTAGTACATGAATTATCAGCTAATTTTACTTGAGGAAACTGAGGCCCAGACAGGTTTGTAAGAATCCAAGGCAGTCCAGGAGAAAGAGCCCTGAAGTTAAAATCCTGGCTCTCTCTCTTACTGGTTCTGTGCTTTCGGCAAGTTACTTGGCTTTCAGAGGCCTCATTTTCCTAACCAGGAAAATGGGGATAACACTTCCCAGGCTCCCCTGATGATCAGATAACACATGCAAAGATGCTGGCATGGCACCTGCAGAAATGTAGGACATGCCTAAGCTACAGCAACACTGTCGAGAAGACTGAGTCAGTGCACTGAACATTCATTAATCACCTATTATGTGCCCGATAACTCCTCGAAATAGAGTCAGGCACTGTAACCATAAAGCATAACTGCAAGTGACAAGGGGCATCAGCGCACAAAAGGCTTAGGAACAAAGACGAGGCTGTGGCTAACTGCGCCTGCCAAAGGGGAGAGGATGACAATGTAAGGATCGGGGAGAAGTTCAAAACGGAGGTGGCCTCAGGGGTGGATGTTGAAAGAAGAGTTCCCTGGTGGAGGGGGAAGGGCATTCTAGGAGGAGAAAGAGCACCAGCAAAGGCTCACGGGCATTCAAGCAAACAGGGCACGCAAGCTGGATCAAGCAAAGATTGCCTTATAGCTGACTCAGCCACCTCAGACAGCAAGAAAGAGATCATAGCACCTGCACGCTGCTCCACGCCCTCCATGACTCCCACAAGTGAGAGGCAATTCCTTCCTGAAGGACAGCCAGAATGGGAAAAGGTACAGCAAGGCTGCAAAAGACGTGAAGAGCTCCGAGGAATTTCCAGCAGCTACAACCCTGATTTGAGGCACAGTCCCTACAACACACCAATCACGTGGTAGCAGGCCCACTCTGTGGGCCCCTGCCTTTCATGCTCGCAGCTGACACCTGCCACACAGTGTCAGATCACACCTAGGATGTTTCAGTGGCCACAGGTCACTGAAGCCCTCGAGGATCCATACCAGAAGTCATCTAAGTCACGGCCAGCAGCCACAGCACCAGAGCCACCCATCTGCCTGTGAATACCTGCTCATGGCATCTCCAGCCACAATTTTCTTATCTGCATAGACACAACACGTAAGAAATCCCTCCTCTGTCATCTCAAGACCCCCAGAATGGCAGAGAAGTGCTACAGACAGCACAGAAAACCTTACGGCCCGTCAGAGCCAGAGCCCAATAGAAACAGAATAAAACTGAAGTGTACTTTGAGGATTTAATTTCATTGCCATTCCTTTCATCACCTCAAACTCTTTTATAGTTTTACAAGAGAGTTTTACTACTATGTACTGTAAAGATGTTCCACTGATTTGAATACAGAAATAAGACATGTCTGGAATCCTTTTATTCCTCTTCCTCAGAAACAAATAGGAAGAAAATGACTGTTATCCACCATGGCTGCTAAATGAAGCGCAAAGACACTCTTTACTCAACCCGTTTAAAAATATGCTTACCTATGGGTTTACAAATTCTCAGTTTTCAAAGAACTAGAACATATTCTAATCGGCATGGTAAAATGGTAAAAAATTAGGTCTTTCTGATTAGGAGCCACAGAATTTAGCAATATCTCAAAAACCCTATCAGGAACACTAATTATCACTGAAACAAGTACAGAAATATTAGTCAAGAGATTTTCAACTGAAGAATTCTTTGTTGTAATTTGAGGTCTTCAAAAAAAAAAAAGTCAGTGTATCACTGTACTCATGAAGCACCATCTATGAGTCAGACTTATATTTCAACCTCTGATGCACCTGGGATTAAAGAAAGAACTTGGACATTATTTCTAAACACATCTTGGCATTGAACTTCGTGAAAATATAAAAACGCAATTAAGTATAGTCAGGGAACCCAGGCTGAGACTGCAGGTAAACAGCGGCTTCAATCTTGCCCTGTGCTACTCAGGTTAAATGAAACCTGGTGTGAGAGAACCTTTGCACCCAAACGGCAAAGGCTTACGATGGCTCACTGCGCCGCCGCCGGGAAGCAGCCGGCGGGCCAGAGGGCATGCGCGGGCTAGGGAGCATGCGCGCTGAGCAGGAGCAGAGCAGGGAACAATGCTGTCCGGGGAACCATTTCTAACTTTAACAGGAGAAAATGAAATAGAATAGTTTAGCCATCAGTAGTGACTGACTAAGCATGACTTTAATGTGCTAGTCGGATGGTATTTTTAAATACTGAGTCTTGAAAGCCACAGGGAAAGGTACCGTTTGATCCGGTTAAACCAAGGCAAGGTAGTGAAAGAAGTGAATGATACTAAAACCTGCTCACCTTTCAGGTAATTAGATTGTACTGAAGATAAAGATCTTTTACCCTCTCTGTTTTATAAAGAATCAGTCATTGCCAATTTGGTCGTTTCTACCTTGTCTTCCGAGGCTAACGGCAAGGAAGGTTCTCCAGCCAAACTAATGGCGCAGATCAGCTACCTAGTTCACCGGAAACTGTAGTTCACTTAAATCAAAACCAAAGTTAGCAAATATAATACAATTTTATCATCACCCGAGACGGGGGCAAGTGAACTAGTACGCCTGATATAAGGGGGAAAGGATGACCCCATCACACTGCTGTGGCACCACATGACAGAAGCCCCATCACAGAGACTGGAGCCAAATCTTAGGATAGCACCGAGACTTCTACTTGTAACAGTCTCTCATACAGCTTCCTAAATTATAGCAACATGTAAAATTAGTTATACCTGAAGTCCAAAAATAATGGGGGGTGGGCATAGCGCCCAGATTAGAGATAGCAGCAAAATGACACCGCAAGAAAGCAATCACATCAATCCAGAAGTTTGGGGAAATCCATAGGACAAGTAACCTGGTGTCTGCAACCGGTCATGAAGAAGGTGGGAGGTGGGATGGGGGTATGAAGTGTGCAGACCTGCTCTAGAGTAAGAGACTCAGGAGACAGAAAAACCTAATGAAATATGCAGGCCACATTTGGTTCCAACAAGCTGCCTGGGAGAAAATGGACCTGATATCATCAAGGACGTACGAATACGGACTGAGTACTAGATGATGCCAGTGGACTTCAGTGAACCTTCTTAGGTCATGCTAGGGCTGCCATGATGTAAGAAAATATCCGTATTCCTTAGAGATCCATAATAAAACGTCCAAGTGAAAAGACATGAGGTCTAGGGTTTACTTTAATAACAAGGAGAAAGAAAAAAGAAAAAGAAAAAACAGATATAAATGAAGCAAATCCAGCACAGTTTTGATAGTTACTAAATCTGGAAGATGAATATATGGGGGTTACCTATGTTATTCTTTATATTTTTGCTTATTTTGAAAGTTTTCATAATAAAGGTTCTTTTTTAAACACTGACAGGACCCAGCTCACTGCACATCCACTAGCCAATAAAACATACAATTTCACACATCAAATAAGTCTTTGTTATCTTGAAACACCACAGTGTCATCTGTCTAAGAAAATCCAGGGTCTTCTGATGAGTTTAAAACATAAAACATTCCTATCTCATTATGTGAATGCTCTTGAACTTTTGCGAATATACCTTAGCAAGGAATAAACAATACGGAATTCCCCTTCCCAATAATGTCCTTATATAAAATAGCATCAAAATTAATGAAGTATGATTCACTGAAACTCACTATTGGCAGAAAAGAAATAAAGTAGCCAAGCATTATAAACCAAAATCAAACACCGCCAGGACACATTAAACAACTTTAAAAATGATTATCTCTACAGGGCAGGGAAAGGGGGGATGCTGTGAGCAGGGACAGGGGTGACCCCAAAATTTCTCAATGAGTCCTTTTTAATGTTGCTTTGACTTAATTTTGTTTTGAGCCACACAAATGGACTGCCTATTCAAAAACCACATTTAATTTTAAATTAAATAACAGCATGCATACTTATCATAATTTAAAGAATTACTTTTTCTCTACCATAAGGATTCCAACACTAAAACTTAAAAAAAAGTTAAAGTGCTCTTTAAGATGTCCATTGGTCGGTCACTCATGAAACTATTTCCCAGGATCAACCTTTGATGGTTTTAAAACACATTAATTTCTTATCTTACTTCTAATAGGTTCTTTCCTTTCTTAAGGCGAACATTTAAGAAACTTAAAATGAATGTGAACATAAAAGTAAAAAAAAGAGTCCCTGGGGTGAACTTGAAAAACTCAAATCAAGGAAAGCCCCTTCTGTTTTTTGTTTCATGTCAAACCACACATTTAAGTCTTTACTTGAAACCAGAGGAATTTAACAAGGATTTAGCAGTCTTCAGTTTGTTCCCTTCTTCTAACCTCAAACCCAAACTCTTATATTTTCACTTTCTTTTCTCATCCATTACCTGTGCTTCTCGGCCACCTCTTGTCAATTAAGATTATTGAAACCTCAAACCAAAACTCAATCATTTGCCTTTTAAGCTACTTAAAATAGATGTTTAAACCCCCAATTCTCACAACGCCATCTGAAGCATTTCAGTATCCCTTTTCTTGGTTCTTTTATTGAGTTAATAGCCAAACAAAGACCTACTACTGGAAGTTGAAATAAATTAACTAAAGCCCCTGGTGGATACCAGATAGGTTACATTGTGTTCCTGGAAGAGCTGGTGATTTCTTAACTCTAAGAACCAATGACCCTGGTAGAAACCTCTGTCAACAAATGAGCATTCTGAAGGCCTCCCGATGGTCACTGCTTTCAATAAATCAGAGAGATGAAAAAGGCCATTCACAAAAAAATGATATTCTTCTTTACAAAACAAATGTATCACTGGATTGCTTTAAGATTTTATTTATTTATTTGAGAGAGAGCACACAAGCAAGGAGAGGGGCAGACAGAAAGGGAGAAGCAGGCTCCCCACTGAACAGAGAGCTTGATGCGGGGCTTGATCCTAGGACCTCAGGATCATGACCTGAGCTGAAGGCAGATACTTAACCAACTGAGCCACCCAGGTGCCTCTCACTGGATTGTTTTTAATAAGGATTTCCAATTACCGGTTTAGACAGTCTTGAACAATGGCTATCAACCAATATGCATTTACTGAGAGTCCAGAGTGCATATGTCACATTTTACTACAAATAGAAGAAACAAGACACACTTTGTTATCAAGAGCTTTAAGGTGTGGTTGACAAGACACGTTTAACATATGACACCAAAAGAACACATTGTTAGAAGGTCAAGTGTGCCACATGTAGGCTATAAGCATGGTGGTGGCTGGAACTGCAGTGGCTATGGCAGACCTGGAGGTTTCGTGGACTCCTGGCAAAACTTCACAGGTAAGATAGCAAAGAAAGGCAAGGGGAATGCTAGCAGCCACCAGACACAGGCTCTGCCTGAGAAAGGGATCTGACTTGGGACAGAGAGTTTAGTCTGGCTGAGGAAAACTATAAAGGAAGAGGCGTGGTAGGAAAAACCAGAAAGGCAGGCCATACCCAACGAATAACTGTGGTGTGCATGTGTTCATTGTTAAAGAAAAGCAGGCTGTGACCAGATCCTAGAAGCCATGAATGATGGCTCCAATTCTGTTTTGTTTTTTGGTTTGTTTTTTTTTAAGATTTTATTTATTTATTAGACAGAGAGAGACACCGAGAGAGGGAACACAAGCAAGGGGAGTGTGAGAGGAAGAAGAAGGCTTCCTGCTGAACAGGGAGCCCGATATGGGGCTTAATCCCAGGACCCTGGGATCATGACCTGAGCCGAAGGCAGATGCTTAATGGCCGAACCACCCAGGAGCCCCTCCAATTCTATTTTGAAGGCAGTAGCTATCCCATGATCTTCAAGAGGAAAGGGACCAAAAGTGAACTGTCCTGCCAGCCAGACACAGGGTTCCTCTCCCCAGACACAGCAATACTCTGTGAAGCACAGGCAAGGTGGACCTCCATGTCCCCATGTTCTTTCTCCATCACTAAAAGCTTCTCTGACGAGCATTCAACAACTAATTCGATATGTTCACCATACTTTGATGAGTATTTTCTTAGACAAGCCTTCAGGGAGAAGTGACCACTCCCTCAAGAGATTCTAGAGAACACTTAAAAAGCACCTCTTAGAGTAGATCATCCTCTCAGTGTCCATAGAAGGCCAATTGCATATGATAATATTATCTCAGTACTAATAATACCAACACTAATTCACTTCGTCCTGACCTATGACATAGGGATTATTACAACTCCCGTTTTACAGATACCTTTGCTGAGAGGTTAGAGAGGACAAGTAACTTTTCAAAGGTTGTGTGTAGCTCATTAGTGGTGGAGCCGGGACTCACCCAGGCCGCCCAGACCTCAGGGAACGTGCTTCAGACCACACGGGCATGCCGCCTTGGGTGTTCCCACTCTCTCCAATGGCCCAGGTGGACAGTGAGACACTGTCCTATGGCTAGTGCACAGGGGACAGAACTCCCAACCTACCTGGGGGCTCAGCGATCTCTAAGTACTGACTCCAGAGTCAGTCAGCAACACTGACTTTACAATATTGTACTTTTGGTAGAAATGGAGAAGAGAAAGTCACTATCCTTTATTCAATGTCTTTTATTTAAGATCACTACCAGACTTGTCCGAGATCCCTCTCATACTCCTAATTAATGCGTATACTTTACAACTGAGTATAGCTTTCCAAGTCTTCAGATATTCATATATAATTTCTACAGAATCACCATTTGGGCATCCTACACTTACAGAATAAAGCTAAATGACAAAAATATCACTTAAATATAAGGCTAGGGCATTCATTAAAATAATCAGGGGTGGGCAACATGAAACAGAGGAATGCCACATAAAAATCACAGTAGCAAAAATCAGAAAGAAACAAATACACCTATTTTACATTACTTTCCAATGTCAAAAGTTGTGGTTTTTTTTGGTTGGTTTTTTTTTTTTTGGTTTTTTGTTTTTTTGGTTTTTGGGTTTTTTTTTTTTTGCTAGGAATAGCAATCCTTTATTATAAATGCTACTGGATCTTTTTAAGACACATATTTACTATGCTTGGAATAAGTGGGCATGCTTAATAAAACAATTAGAAAATACGCCAGTTTTTTAACTAAGCAAAGTACATACTGTTATACAATTTACACACAATTTTAATGTTAACAGTAGAAATAATGAGATTATTTCACTTTTTGATATTTAACAATAAAAAGACTTTAACTCCCAAGACCTGCACTACAACCAATTTAATAGATTCTGTCATCAGAATGGTGGTCTTGGCATCTTATATGAGTTCTATTAAAAACTTTTTGGATATGGAAGGCATTGATAAAAAAAAAAAATTAGTGTTCCTTTATGCTATATCTTGGTTGGCCAAGCAACCAAGCCAAATCTTTGAAAAAAACTGAAAAGAGAAATTGTATGTTTTATGTAAAGATAGGGAGCAAAGTCTGAAGTTCTGCAGCCATAAAACACATTTGTGAAGAATTTTATTAAGCTATAATATATTCTAAGCACTCACTGTTTATCATAATTAAATGACTACAGATTTTGAGTAATAGTTTATGTGCTTCCATAGAGAAGGCGGCTCATGCTGAATTTGGGATATATGTATAAAAAACAGTAGCTAACAAAGTATTATGAGACAATATGCTTTGTAAGGTTCGTCTAAGGAACAGAGATGTCCCAGAGAAGCCAAAGAGAGGAAAATGAATGAATATTAAGTGGATAAGCTCTTCCACACACTAACTGATCTCAGGGCACCTCTTCCCCCCAGTGCAGAAAAGAACAACAAAAGTTACTGTTTTCTGCTTCTCATTAAAATAAACAAAGAGTCTAATTTTAGTGAGGTATTTACTACCCTTCACTTGATGCCTGAAAAATGCATAGTAACAAAGCCTTTAAAGTTAAATATCAATCAAATAAGCATATTATTATCATGATATGTGCCAACATGCTTTAATGAAGAAAAAGGCACAAAGCTTTTATTTTCTTCCACTACCTAAATCAATCTTAACTCTTTGGGTTAAAGCTGAGGAGCTCAAAAAGGAAGTGTAAGAGAAAAATGTTAAAAAAATCTTGAAGGGTAGGACTTCGAGATCTTTTTTTTCTTAATTACTTTTATATATATAAAGTTGCTTGGGACATCAACATTTCTAAATGTGTTCACTTTACAGGCTTCCGTATTTCTTGGGTTTATGTGCAAATATAAAAATGACAGAAATAGTGCATATTTAGGGAAAAAAGCATACCTACTAGTTTCCCATAATATAATAAACACAGGACAATACAGAGGCTAGAGGAGTACTCACATCAAGCTAACTGACCTAAATCTTTTTTTTTTTTTTAAAGATTTTATTTATTTATTCAACAGAGATAGAGACAGCCAGCAAGAGAGGGAACACAGCAGGGGGAGTGGGAGAGGAAGAAGCAGGCTCACAGCAGAGGAGCCTGATGTGGGGCTCGATCCCACAATGCCGGGATCACGCCCTGAGCCGAAGGCAGACGCTTAACCGCTGTGCCACCCAGGCGCCCCTAACTGTCCTAAATCTTGATTTCACATATATCCTTCCAGATGTGTCAAGAAAGTGTCCACGATATGTTCAAATCAAAATGAGGAAACAAGAAAACCACACAGCCCCATCCCAAGGACTACTTTATTCTTTCATTGGCTCAACATATATTTACTGAGCACCCACCCTGGGCCAGAAACGAAAGACAACCGGGGTTCTAGCAAAGTCCCAGCCCCCAGAATGCTTCCAGTAAGGGAACCTGGAAGCTACACAGAGGGAGAAGCCAGACCCCACAGGGAGATACTGCAAAGTTTTAAACAAGGAAATGGCATGAGCCATAGAAGAACAGGCGCTGGGGGAGGGGTAGAGCATGAGCCTATGACTGATTACTCCAGATCAAAAACATGTGGGCAAAGGCAGACCATGGGAGCACAGGGCCTGAACTTGAGAGTGTACAGGCTTATGACGTGGGCAATTGAGTGAGGACAGTAGTTGCATAATTGCTGTACAAGACGCCCGATAAGTATTAGTTTCTTTCTTCTTTCTCATAGATGAGGATTTCTCCCCCAAAAACTTACCTTTCTGCACGAATCACACCACTGTAGTAGGGGGGATCCCAAGGCATTAATTCCTACAATGGAAAAATTCGTTGCTATGAAAGTTATTGACTACTTCACAATTTTTACCAAAAATTTAGCCAGCTTATAAAATGTAAACTTCTTATAATATCAGAAAAGGTTTATAAAAACCCTGAAAATTCATGAAATCCCCACCTCTTTATTTTGACTTCTGTAATCAATGAGTACAGAGATATAAATGAAACATAATCCCAGAATTTGGGGAAAAGGTACATACTGTACCATGTAAACACAAAAGTCAACATTAAGAGATTAAATCAGCCACGTTGAAATTTTTCCCAAAATGCAACCCATGTATCAATCCATAAAACATACTGCAGGTAAGATTAGGGTCCTAAAGGTAAGATTAGAGTTCTTTCTAAATCTAAGCAGGAAGCTTAGGGTGGATCCCCAAAATGAAAGCAACAATTTCAAGTGTAACAAAGGGAGAATTACCTGTAATCTTGGCAAAGAAAATATGTCATAAAGAAGCACTGTCACAATAGTTGGTTTTGACAACTGGCGCAGAATTCTGAAGGGAGGAAAAGCTTGAATCCCTGAATGAGCCTCCTCCCCACAAACTGTCCAGGTGACAGGAGTGACTAACAGCCCAGGCTGTGAGGTCAGAACGCCTGGGCTCTAGTGTGCAATCCACACTACTGTACGGTGTGGAAAAGTCATTTCTGCTCGCCAATGCTTTCCCGTCTTCCTTCTACACGACCTGATCTCACCCCTCTGTACCCTGAGCCCACCTCCCGCCGCTCTTGCCCTCCCTCACTCCACTCTGGCCACACTGGTCTCCTCACTGTTCCTTGACCACAAGAGGGAGCTGTTCTCTCTGCCGAGAAGGCTCTGTCCTGCATTATTGCTGCGGGGCACTGCCTCGTTTCTTCCAAGTCTCTGCTCAAGGGTCTTCTCACATGAGAAGTCTTCCCTGACCAATCCCTCGAACACAGCAACCACCATCCCCTTTTCTCTGCTTTATTTTCCCCTGTTGCCCTCATCACCATACAACATGGCACATATTTATTTCTTTCATGAATTTACTATCCATTTTCCTCCCCTAGAATGCAAGCTTCTTGAGGACAGGGACTTTTTCACATTTTTCCTGTTACGTCCTGGCAGCCTGAACACTGTCGGGTACACCGTAGTGCCTCAGTAACAGCATTTCTTATTGCACCTAAACTACTAAACAGAAGACCTGGTATTGTGTAAGAGCTCCAAGAACACTGGCTTCTGTCCTTTGATTTATCCTTTAAATTTTCAGTTCAGACATTATCTCCTCAAATAACAAGGTGTTCTTTCTCATGTTCCATGATCCGTAATCATGTTCCATGATCACGCTGTTACTATGGAGTGTAGCCAATATAAGACCTTACAGCCTTATTTCCTTCTCCCAGCATCCCCAGAACTCTAGCCCCAAGGTGTTCAGTTCCTGGGACACATTTCCTCCAACAGATGACCATTTACTATCTGCTATGTACCAGACAGTGCAGGCTCTAGGGAAACAAAACCCAGTAAGACCCAATCCCTGTGCCAAGGAGCTGATAATGGTCCAGGCGGTAGAAAGCCAAGTGACTCCACAACCAGAGTACAGTAGGTCATGCGCACGACGCTGTACCATGTGAAAGAGAGCCCATGAGAAGGGTATTTAAATCACAGTGGAAGGTCAGGAAATGTTGGGAGGAGCCAAAGCTGGAGCTGAGTTTGAAGACTGGGCACACTGCAACCGGACGAGAAATGGGGAAAGGCATTCCTGTGTATGGTGTTTGTGAATGACGGCAAGCTACCTACCATAGTGGCTGGCACATAAATATCAGTCTGGACTGAAAAGTAAAAGAAAGGAAAGCAAGGACAAGCAAAGCAGTAAGTAACTAAAAAAAGGCAAGAGCATTACACAGGTATTATTAGTAGGGGACAAGGGACAGTAACTTGGCTTAAAGGGGCAGCAGAAGATAAGGCTAGAGAAGCAGGCAGAAGCAAAATTAGGAAAGCCTTGGTGGGAAAGCTAAGAAATAGGAAGGTAAATCTGAGAATTACAGCAAGCCACTGAAAAATCTTAAATAAAAGAGTGACAAGATCAGATCTGCTTTCTGGCAAAATCGCTCTGGTGGCAAGTCATTCATTCATTCATTCATTCATTCATTCATTCATTCATTCATATTTCAAGTAAGTGCTGAGTAGCTACCCTGTGTCTAACACTGAACTAGGCGCGTTGCTAAGCAGTCCAAATCAGCAGCCAGAACAAAAGGCTAGAAAACCAGTTCGGCAGCTACAATCTGGGTAAGAAGTCACAGTGACCTCAGCCAGGGCTGTGGCAATGGGCATGGAGAGGCAAGAACACAGAGTTCTCAGGAGGGTAGAATCCACAGGATTTAGTAACTGACTGGGGTGGGGGGAGATAAATAACCTGAAGGGCTTGTCGAAACAAGGATTACAAGGCTAGAGATACAGCAGGTCTCATTTGGGGCTTGAGAATTTGTATTTTTAACAAGCTCCAGGGAACACACTTCGAGAACTACTGGCCTAGAAAGAGTGCAGGTTCTGGCTGCGGTAGCAGGGTGACAACAGAGAATTTGTGAGATCAGGCATTTCACAAAGATCTGTGGAATAACCTGTATCGATAAGCTATACAAACTGTCTAGAGAGGATAGTTTCATATTAGCTTTTAATAAATTAGCTTTTGACAACACATTTTATCTTTTCTGTTTCTATGTTCACCAGAATAAATTCTGATCTATATCTAGTTCCCTAAGTGGACCTACCTCCCAAGCCAAAATATGCAGATAACTAATCCTGGTTACTTTACTCTAGAAATTGATGAATTTGATAGGATTAATCTATTTCTTAGAGATCACATCTGAGAAACTGGTAAATAGTTTCTAAATCTGCAAGGCTCATTTCCCCTAAATGTTCTCTATGACTTTGGCCCTGGCAGCCAGCACCAAATCAAGAATTGCCGACAACAGCACCTACAAGAGAATGATACAAACAACCAGCAACCCTGCTGTTCCCTTGAGCCAAATGAGAACCAGGGTCCTAATACCTGGAATCCCATCACTTTTCAGGGCACACCACCACTTGGGCAGCCTTCTGGACATAAGGACACTTAAGCCTGCAGTGTAAGATCAAGTAATCATTTAACTGTATGATTGAAAACAACCCTTAACTGTGTTAGGATGGGGTATACTTTGAAGTCAACATCGATCTATTTAATCGAGCTCCATAAATTAGCAAATAAAAAGTAAATGGCAATGTTAACATTAATGGTTAAACTGTCACCTGCCAGATCAATCCACTGAGCCTCCTAAAAGGCTGCTTCAAACTGAGAAGCCCACTTTCGCCGTAATGGAAGCTGACTTCGCGTGAGTGTATATTAACACGTGTTGTTGACATACATTTATACGCGTCTATATATGTATGAGCATGCATGAGTATTATGTCAACTAACCAACAAAAATACTGGATTTCCTGGAAGTGTCAAACTCAGACATATGGATCAAGTATTGCAATTGTTCACCAAACCCAAGAATCAGAACCAAGACCGGGGATCAGAAACAAGACCATACACACCTTTAGCATATCACAAGAAAGTTCTTGAGCCAAAAGATAAGGACTTCAGCTGATAGACTGTTTATATTATAATAAAAAAATTCTAAAATTGTCACTTACAGAATTTTGAGGATTTAGTTTCATTTTCATCCCTCGTATCATCTCAAAGTCTTTTATAGTTCTGTAAAACAGGTATATCATTCATTGTTTGGACAAAATTTTAATAACTACATTATTAAAGAACTAGCTTTCTAGGGGGATGGGGTAACTGGGTGATGGGCATTATTAAGCAGGGCACTAGATGTAATGAGCACTGGGTGTTATATGCAACTGATGAATCACCAAACTCTACCTCTGAAACTAATAATACACTATATGTTCATTAATTGAATTTAAATATTTTTTTAAAAAAAGAACTAGTTTTCTTATGTAACTTTCCAGTGTTCATGATAAAACTGGAAGTAATCTGTAGTGCAAATGTAAACCAGTATTAATCCAACTTTTATCTGTGTTAGAATGGACAGCAGTATATCATCAGTAAATTACCGCAATTTTTACCTTAGAAAATACCCTAGCAGATAGATATAGGGCTTGAAAGCATTCAAGCTTGGAAAAATTAACAATGTTACAGATACATGTAAAGGTTATTACCAGCAAACTTTAAATCTCTGCTCTTTGCTATACATTAAAAAGGTAAGAGACTAACAAATTACCTTCTACAAAAAATATGAACAGATTATATTTAAGATTACTTTTCATAATTTTTCCCTTACAGAAAAACTTTAGCTGGGCAATATTCAAATATGTGCTTAATATCTATGGAACATGAAGTTTCTATTAGAATTAACTCCTATATATAACTGTAAAAATCTGAAGATATGTTTGCTCAAAATATAATCTATAGTTACATACAAGAGAAGAAAGAATACTACCACTTAATAAAGCAAAGTAGAGAAAATTCTCAACTAACTGCATAATTAACATGGCCTCTTCATTAAATCAAACCCACAATGGTTCACTAGATTAAAAGAAAAGTTTAGAATTTATAAACATAATCCAAATTAGAGAGGATTGGGTTCTAAGGCATGAGTTTACAATAACAGAAAAAGGAAATTTGAGCTAAAATTCAACGTGCTGGTATAGTCAAAAAGGCAAAGGAAATGCTGGACAGCATTATGAGACAACCACGATGTGCCTCTTCCTGGAATCCTCAGTATCTGAAGGCTGCCGGAGCGCAGCCTCTCAGCAAAGCACTAGAAGAGGGCCAGCGAAGGACAAGTGACTCTATCAAAGACGGAAAGGCAGGAATACAACAAAGTGACTTACTACAGAGAACTACAAAAGTTGAGGCAGATCATTCTTAAGATCCAAACCACAGATCAATTTACCATATCCAGGAGCCACCTACATTTAGGCCAAAAGAAGAGAAACACTGCTTTATGAACTTGTTATAAAATTAGTGGCACGAGTTGAAAACATAGTTTCCAAAAGGCTTGGGAAAAAATGTTTAATTACACATCAGTGATGGGTTCCTAAGACAAGGAACTAGTTCATCAGAGGGGACAGCCTAAGTTTTCAAGATTGTCGCCTTAGGAAGACAGCTATGTGCTAAGTATTCCTCAGAGTTAATCCAATCTCCTGCTGACTAGTCCACAGATATGACCCAATATTCTCATACTTACATTCTTAATAGGTCATCTCCTAATTTTTTATAAATGAAGTCTTCTTTAAAAAAAAAAAAAACTACATGATACACACTCTAACAAATAGAATAAAAACTAACCTTTCAGAAAGTCTGTCTGATAGTTTCTCAAGGAACTGCATGACAGTCTCTAAAAATGAAATCCAAAAGAAAATGTCTTTAATTACATAAAATAAAATTAACATACCTGTTAAAATTAAAATGTAATGGTCATAATCTATGCACTACAATGCCATTAAAGTGATCATTTTCAAAGGGTGCCAGGGTTGCTAACATATACTAAGCATATAATAAATATTTCCTGATGATGATCAATTTATCAGAAAAGAAATTAAACATAGTAATAATCCAAAGCCTTTGATTATACCCCAAAATGAGGAGTGAATAGGGAACTAAAAAAAATTTCCAAAATTTCAATGTGTTTCTATCTACTCACATGTGTCAGAGAAAAAATAAGTTTTTAGACCGTTCTAATTTTTCCTGAGTTTTAAAAAGATAGCTAGAGTCTGATCTGTTCATAAAAATCAGTACAATTTAAGGAGCATGATTCACTGAAAATGAGATTTTAAAAATCAATGTTTTTCTGGACAACTATTTTTAATTTTTATTTACGGCTGAGAATAATCTATTCAGGATCAATACCAAAGGGAAGTATGCCAAAATTAGAACGTTAGGAATTTAAGCTCTGCTAGGATTTTTTTTAAGCACTTAAATACTTCAGCCATAGTTGTCATATATTTATTACAAACTCATAAAGGCAACATAGTGCAACTATCATTATTTCCCATGATAGGGAATTTTTCACCTGTATTTTTTAATTTACCATTTTTTGCCATTGATTTATGTATAGAGAGCTTTCACATGTATTTTAGAGTTTGCCACAAACACTGTTTTTATATTTTCCAGATGATCTTGTATATGGTTTTAAGTTTCCTGCCATCTTCAATTTATCTTCTTTCTGAGTAAAATAAAAGCCTGAGAAAAAGAATGGAGGTTAGCCTAAACCAAGAAGCCATGGGGTTTCCTGCCACTGCCGATCCTTAACAAGCCTTGTATATAGTAATCCTGAAAACACTGCCTCGTGCACCATGTTAAATCGTATTAGGCCTTGGAGAAAAACCGTTATTTCATTAAAAATGAAATCTTGGGGCGCCTGGGTGGCACAGCGGTTAAGCGTCTGCCTTCAGCTCAGGGCGTGATCCCGGCGTTGTGGGATCGAGCCCCACATCAGGCTCCTCTGCTGTGAGCCTGCTTCTTCCTCTCCCACTCCCCTTGCTTGTGTTCCCTCTCTCGCTGGCTGTCTCTATCTCTGTCAAATAAATAAATAAAATCTTTTTAAAAAAAAAAAAAAATGAAATCTTATTTCAGGATATCATACCAGCTGCCATAGGGAAGTATTTTCAAATAAGTTTGTGCTTGCTTTTTATTTCTGAACTTTTTTTTACTTTCACCCATTTTTGTTTTTCTAGCTATTTTACACGTGAAAAGTCTACCTCAATTAATCCACCTGAAAAATCATCATATTACAAAAAATGAGTTTGAAAGGCCCTGAAAATCCATAAATGCCTCACTGGAAAATTATTTCCTAATTCACCTAATTCACATGAATGCCCACCTTAACCCTTGTTTACGTCCTGCCTTCCTCCTTCTCTCTACTGAAAGCTCACCATTTCCCTCAGATTCGATTTCCAGTTTCACTTCCCTCACGAAACCCTCAACAAGCACAGACGCATCAGACAAACTTCCCGAACTCCTAAAATCCTACAGTACTGTGTTGTCTATACATACCACTCATTTGGCACTGGGAAGACACTGACCTATATAATTATTAATCTTTATATTTATATAACTGATCCCCACAAATAAATTTTAAATTCCTTAAGGACACAAGTCACATCTTATGTGACTGTACAGTAGCCTAACTCCAAACTGTGACCATACTAACCACCTACTGAGCAATGGATTCACTGGTGGTGACATCTGGCATTAGCTGCTACAGGACCAGGGACCTCCAGTCCACACTGCTCACCTCAGTGGTAAATCCTCAACCCTCTTCAGGCTGCATCTGCCCTCAGCATTTGAGTCAGCTGATGACTCTCTCCTTAGGACACTTCACTTGGCTTCCAGGACCATCCACTCAGTTCATTTTCTCCTCTCTCACTCATGCTCCTTCTTGGCAGCTATTACAGGTTTTCCCTCATATCTCTGACCTCTTAAACTTGGAGGGCCCCAGAGCTCACTTCCCAGACTTCTGTTCTTCTTTAGATGCACTCGCTCCCTTGGAGATCTCATACAATCTCATGAATTTAAATAAAGACCCAAGGGCAACTGGGTGGCTCAGTTGGTTAAGTGTCTGACTCTTGATTTTGGCTCAGGTCATGATCTCAGCATCATGAGATTGAGCCCCGAGTTAGGCTCTGTGCTCAATGGGGAGTCTGTTTGAGACTCTCTCCCTTTCCCTGTGCTTCCCTCACTCACATGCGCGCTCTCTCTCTAAAATAAATAAATAAATATTTAAATAAATGAATAAAGACCCAGATTTCTATCTCTGGCTCAGCTCTCTGTCCTCAATTCCACAGATACACATCTAACTGTCTCTTCAACATCACCATGTGAACACCAACTGGCATCTCAACTTAACTTGAACAAAACCAAGCCTCCAGTCCTCCCCACCTTAGTTAGCAGTAACTCACTACGTCTCTTCAGTTGATCAGGTTAAAAACCTTGGTTCCCTTTCAAAATGCTATATATCCAGAATCAGACACATTGCAAAACCCTCCACTGCCACCGTTTTGGTCAAGCTGCCATCCTTCTCAACGTGATTACTGCAAAACAGCTTCTACATGGCCTCTCCTCCACCCGTGCCTCTCTGCGGTCTATCTCAGTGTCAACAGCACATGACCTGCCAGCAAAATTTAAGTCGGATCACCTTATTTCTCTGCTTAAAACCCCCCAACGACTTCCCATCTCACTAGAGGAAAAGCCCGGCTGAACACAGCTCCTCCTTCGTCTGCCTCCACCTCTTACCACTCCCCTCACTGACTCCACTTCACTGCTTTGCCCTTTTGCTTTTCCTCAAATGTGTCAAGCTACCCTAGGGGCCTCCACGCTCGCAGTGTGTCCATCTGGAACTTTCTTCCCCTAGTGAGCCATAGGCTTATTCCTGTACCTCCTTCAAATCTACACTCACATGCCCCACATGCTCAGCGAGCCCCTCCAGGGCGACTCAGTTGAAAATCCACACCACCGCCAAACGCTCACATTCTTTATCCCCTTCCCCATTCAGTTTTCTCCACAACTTGTATTAACTATTAACCTACTGTGTTTCTTACATGGATTTTTTCTTATCTCCCTTACAGAGATATAAACTACACAAGAGCAGGAATTTCATCTGTTTTATACATTGATTTATTTCTAGGTCCTAGAATCATATCTGACATATAGTGGGCACTCAGTAAATATTTGTTGAATCAATGGATGAAAACAGAGAATGAAGATGATGTCTTTTATGCCATCTGTTTGGTCTCAAACAGCTTATAAAGACCATAAATTTAGAGCATGGGGTTAAGTTTCAGTCCTGCCACTTTTCAGCACTATCACTAACCTCGGGTTTCTATCCTATGAGGTGGATACAAACATCTACCTCACACAGTTGCACAGAAATTAAATGAAATAATGGCCCAGGGTAAGCATCTTACTATTATTTTAGCTGACCCTTGAAAAACACAGGTTTGAACTGTGTAGTCCACTTATACAAGGATATTTTCAACAAATACGGTACAGTACTATAAATGTGTTTTATGTTTTTCTTAATAACATTCTTTCTCTAGTTAACTTTACTGTAAGAATACAGTATATAATACATACAACATACCAAATATGGGTTAATCAATCGTTTGTTATCAGTAAGGCTTCCCATGATCAGTGGGCTAGTAGTAGTTAAGTTTTGGGGGAGTCAAAAGTTACATGTGAATTTTCAATTGTATAGGATTGGAGGGGTGTCAGCACTCCCTCATCGTTCAAGGATCAACTGTACATATAATAATAATAATGACAAATTATTGTTAGCAACTTGGTGACAACAATGACCAGAGAAAAACACACAAAATGACATAAGATCTATTTAGGAGTTAAATGGGGTGAAGCAAATTGTATGCACTTAAGGGGTTCAGAGACAAGAGTGTCTAAGGGAAGTGAAAGGCTTTGTGAAAGAGGTAGGTTTTAAGCTGAGCACTGAAAAACTGTATAGGATTTTATCAGACCGATTGGGAGAGGGGAGCTCTGCCGCATGCAGGGAACAACATGAGCAAAGGAATGAGTGTGCTTTCGCCTGCGGTTTCGCGGACAGCCTTGAAAGGTCAAGGGAATAGCCGTTTACAAAAGAAATGGCCATTTTTTTAGAACATACTAGAAAGAGAAGGGATATGCATAGAAGGAATAATTTCAGAACAAATTAACAATGTGGTCTTCCTCCCATACAGAGTTCATTTCTAGCATTCCCTCTATCCGTGAATGGCACGTCCACCCACATACACAACCGAAACCAAGAGTACCCAACATGCCGTCTCCTACTCCCTCTCGACCCATCACCAAGCCTCATAGATTCGACCTCTAAAAGATATCTTGAATCTGAACAGTTCTACCATCGCAACTACCCTATTCGTTCCTGACTCAGTGTCTGAACTGTGACTGCAATTTAATACACCTTTGAAAAAGCTTACTATATACACTTACGTTATTACTATTGTATAGTGCTTTCTTTTATACATTCTAAATCATAAAGGACTCAACAGAACACGAGGCAAGATTCTCACAAACCCCAGGACGCTTTTTCCCCACCCCTACGCAAAGAGTGCCATCCAGCACTCTTCTCTCTAAAACTGAGGTTTATAGAACTACGTGTTTTTATAGCCCGAGCGTATACTCAACCCTGTCTTCAACAGATTTATTGATCTTTCCTCCTCTTTCACACTAATTCTAACCAATTTGGTTAGGCTGGCCACAGAAACTAAGTTAAAATGAAAATAATTGAAATTAGCATCCATGAATACTTAAGTATGACTTAACTCGCAACATGCGCAAGAAATAAATTACCTTGGTTGGAGAGAATATATTCCAAACTATGAGCTCTATTTAGAAGTCAGTTCTATATAAAGATACAGAAAATCTCAATAAATGGGTCTCTGAGTATATTAAAAAGAGAACACTGATTTATAGCTATTTTAAATCAGAAGCTGTTTTGCAAAAAACCTATTTTGTCCTGAAAAGCTGGGTGAACAAGCTCACCTGGATTTTTGGCTATTGTGCCTTGGAGGGCTCTGTGGGAGTATGTGGAGTATCCCACTAACTTTGCCAGAAGGTCTCTGTTGCTGAGCAATTCTTCCAAACATTTCAACTGACCCACATTGGGATAGAGAAAAATTTTATAAGCAGCTTCTCGAACCTATATTTAAAATGTAAATGGTAGAAGATAGAATAAGTACCATGATACAAAGGCCCATGCAATGACAATGTAGGCTAACTTTCACTTCTCTATTCTACGGGTGATCATTGCTTTAAAAATAAAATAAGGGTTTATACAGGGTGAGTAAAGCTTTTAGATTCATAAACTAGCATAGGATACAAACACATCCTTGACTAGAGTTCTCTGTTATGAGGTATGATGGAATAAACTTTTACCCAGTGCATGTGCCCTAAAGCACCTTTAACCACATGAAGACTACAGGCATTAAGAATCTGAGTAGTCTCAAACGTCAACTGCTATTTATCATACTTTAAACAGGAGGAGTTCTTTATGAGACATGAATGATAAAGCCATTTTCATCATTCAAAGCATTTATGGAATTAATAAGCCCACAGTAGAAATTTAGGGCTTAGTAACACTCAAGTATTTTTAAAGGTATGATTACATTATCACTGAACTGTGGGTTAAAACAGCAACACTCAGACGGGGGCTAAACTATGAAGAGAGTGGACTACACATACCAAGTCGTCTGGAGCTTCTGCATGTAGACCATCAATTATGACATGACTTCCTGTGACTACAAAGTTACGGTGAATGTGTTCTGGTAAGAGATGCTTCTCAATCTTGTTGGGAAAGTTAGTTCCCATAAGAAATGTATTACTCAAGTCCAAGATCTTCACATTCAGGTCCACTGCTCTTTTACGCTAGATCCAGATGGAGTAAAAGTTATTTAAAGGCATTGAAAGTAATAGTTCACAGCTGATTTAACAGACCATCTGTAAGGATGGTAAAGCAACATATATGGTTAAATTAATTGAACAAGATACTAAATATGTTAAATAAAATGAACATTGAGTATATTGCTTATGTCATAAATACATAATTATTTACTATAAGTAAATTCTACTTTTGATAGATACTTAATATCCTAAAAGTTTGTATAGTGTTTCTATACTTTAAGATTTATATAAACGCTAGAGTTCTATTTTGTGCCTAGGTTATATAACTAATCTCTGAAATTAACAACATTGGGAAATACAGAATCCTACCGTATCCCCCCAAATAACCTCTTAGTTAAGTGAACTGGAGAGCAGTAGGTTGAATCTAGTCAATATGATACTTAGGAGTATTTGTAGACTAAAGACAGCAAGTATTTGAAGGGCAAATTTGAAAATATACTGGGTCCTAAAAGATAAGACAAAAAAGGTAGAGGGAAAGGAAAAGAATTTCTGCAGGTCTTCACAAGAGTATAGTGAACATTCAGAGGGGGCTGCCCACACTTGAGCAGCGACAGAAGCACGGCAGTGGAGTGGGGAGCAGAGCCAGCCGGAGCCGCAGGGCAGGGCCGGCCCTCCAGCTCCGGGCCTGGCACCCGGCGGCGCGCCGGCTCAGTGACGATGATGTGGACGGCACTGGCACACCCACAGGACTGTTTTCTGGCAGTCTCACCGGTAGGACATACAATCGCCTGAGAAAATGTGTATTATCAAAGGGGGCGCCACATATGTTTTGGAGGAAACATAAAGTAGGCCATGTCATCAGTCCGGTCTAATGGAGGACAAAGGTGAATTTGTAGTTAGTGTTACTAGAACACTAGCTGGGCATCTTGACCTGCGCTTATGATGGGCTTCGGGTGAAATCAGATGTAGATCTTCTCGGATAGGGGTCACTAGCTGTCAACGTTCTAAATTGTACTATGACCCTAAAAAATGGTGAAGCAGCACTAGGCTTTTTAAAAGATATTTAAGATGCTGACGTACACTTGATAAGACGCTGGGAAAAAATTAAGTATATTTTAACAACCAAAAATTTTACAATATAGGGGCGCCTGGGTGGCTCAATGGGTTAAGCATCCGACTCTTGATTTCAGCTCAGATCTTGATCTCAGGATTGTGAGTTCAAGCCCCACACTGGGCTCCACACTTTAAAAAAATTTACAATATAGAGAATTCAAACTTCATAGGAAAAATTAGTTTTCAGATACTTCAATGTCTTCATAGTCCAGATTTCTCTTTACCTATTTTGTTTCTACTATGGCCATTTATCGCCACCTAATGGTAACTAGTGGAATAACCAAAAAGGTAAAAGATTTGGAAATTACACTATAGTTCCAAAAATATTCCCCAAAGCCTTTACTCTGGAGGGGAAAAAAGTGACACAATTATTTCAAAGAATTTATCACCTGTTAAAACCCTCAGAAAATCAAAAACTGGGTTTACTTCCTGCCTTCACCAATTTCCTAGGCATTTCATCATTCTGAGATAAAGATGCAGTACTCTGAACTCAAAGAATTCTATGAAATTATTGTGTTATTTATCAAATGATTGCTAAAAAACATATGCTTCCATTCATTTTAAACTTTTAAGTTATACTCATATGAGATCTTAAAAATTAAATAAGAAATAACCTGGGAAGAATGCCAAAAGAATATACAGGCCTTTACAATTTATAAATTATGTTGGTGGGTTTCTTTCAAGATCTCTCTTTTAAAAAGGGTAACATGTTTCCTTTTAACCTGTCCTAGTGGAGCCCCATGGAGAACAGACACAGAAGGTACGAGAGAGGAGTTCAGTGGGTTTACTCTACTTGCATCTTTAATGTTCGTAGGCTCCTGGGAGTTATTTGCCAGGAAGGGCAGCTATCCTTGTAAGAACACTCGAGAAGTAATAGCAGCAGGTTCAATGATGCTGAAACAGACCTTGACTTGACACACAAAACTTTCGCGTAAAGTTTCAAAAATATCTTTCTTGAGGATTACATAAAATAACAAAACTATTCATCTAGATTCTCTCCTAGCAACTCTACTATTCTCCACTATCTTCCTTCTGAATATCAAATTTGATGAATATTAGCTAGCATTATTATGATTCATCATACAGTCATTCAGTACTTGCTGAGGCCAAAACTGGAAAAAACATGACTGGCATTCTTGGTCCTTGAGAAGCCCCTAATTTAGATAAGTAATGCAATGGAAGAGCTTTGATAAAAGGCCCTTAGAGATAAATGCCATGTGCATAAAAGAAGCCAAATGGGAATTTAGATGAATACAAAATCCCACCTGGGGGATAAAAGCTTGACAGACACAGTGGTCTGAGGATGAGGCCTTAGCGGGGGTTGGCAGCAGGCAGGCCTGGTGAGCAGAGGAGGAAGAGGAGGCCGGGGGCCACACACGAAAGGCACAGTGTAATGAATTACAGGGGAGCACAGGGAGGGCTGGGAGAGAATCACCATGTACGTTCTTTGTTACGTATTAGCTGCTACTGGCAATGGAAAGTGACTGAGAGGTTCTGGGCAGGACAATAATGATGAAATCGATACTTTAAGGAAATCACACCAGTGTTCACAGACAGGTCAGAATGACCAGCGGAAAACCTGAGCAGGGATAGTTGAGCAGGCTCTGGAGTCCAAGCCTCCTCCACCTACTAACTCCGTGACCTTGGGTAGATCACATAAATTCTAGGTGCCTCAGTTCCTCATCTATGAAGCCGGAATGATAGTAATACCCTAAAAGCCTTAGAGTATTACTATCATTATAATACTCTAACAGCCTCAAAGCCGTTATGAAGATCTGATGAGAAATACACACGTCAAAGAGCAAATGCTTCATCACTGTTAATTATAATGAGTATCAGAAAGACAAAGACCTTTCAGACAGCCCAGATATATGGCGATAAGGTTCATGAGCTGTTTGGGGGATGCAGACAGATGTAGGAGCTCTACAGAAACAATACGAGGACTTTGCCACTAATTAAGACATGGAAGTATGGTGAATAAAAAAATGTGAGCTGACCCCAAATTTTTATTTGAGTGACTCAGACTAGTGAATTCATTATACAGAGAAGCAGTAATAAAGAACTGGCTTGAAGAGGGGCCAATGTGTCCATTTTAAACAACATAAATATACGTAGAGCCTATCAGCCTTGGGGACTGCTGGCGGCCTGTGCAGGCTCAGGGTTAGGTCAGTAGCCTTGTGCTGAGCCCTTAAAGCCACGTGAACACCGTGGTGCACAAATGACCCAGCATTATTCAAACCCAGCACCAAGCAAAATGATATTACCTCCTGCGGGTGCTACATATCCCCAAGACCCTGACCTCTACTTTCCAACATGCTCCGATAAACTGATCTCTATTATTAGGTAAATGGCTTTATGTTCTATTTAGTAGGAGAAACATACCTACAAAGAAAAAAAAAAAGCATAATCATAACAGTTTCTGAGGATGTTGTGTTCTAGAAGAAGTGGCCAGGGTTAGACATTCTGGCCACTAAGGATGGGAACCTGAACCAATCACTTGGTCTTATTTCCATATTGGTGAAAGGAGGGGTCTGAACAACGTCTACAGTCCCTCCTATTCCAGGGCACGCACCGTATAAGCCCTGCCTCCTGCTTCCAGAACAAAACCATGTGGATCTGTCAAAGACATGCAGAATATGAATACGTGCACTTATGTAAAGGTCTTAGTGATATTCCCTGTGCCTCCGCTTCCAGACCTCAATCTTCAAAATTCTCAGCTTTCCTGTCCACTTGCCTCTCTTTCCTGAAATCACCCATTGAGGATGCCACGACATCTAAAATGCCCCAAGTGTCTCAAGCAGTTTCTTAATTCTGAATTATCATGGGTAATAGACCAACTTCCAGAGAGCACTATATTCAAATATAATAGAAGAGTTTCATAACACAAACAACCTATAGTTTGTATGATATGCAAATGTAAGCAACATACAACAACTGTAGTAATAAAGATACCAACTAGGTATTAGTAAAACGAGCAGAAAAAAACAGAGAGGAAAGATTCACCTTTTCTTCATCTAGATGGATTCCACTGATTTCAAAATCAAACATAAACAGTTCAGCCACTCGCCTACAAACAAAACAAACCTAGGTTATAACGGGTAATAATAATTATTAACAAAATCACTTTCTTATTAAATAAATTGGACTTTTTCAACCATACTACCCAAAAGCCAAATATATATGCATGCGCGCGCGTGCACACACACACACACACACACACACACACAATTTGTTTGAAGCCAGGAACTTAACATCTTAAAAATCAGGCAAAACATCCAGCTGACTGACGGGGCTTTTAAGCTCTCCTATGGATGATCTGTCTCAAATACATTGTGCTAACGACCGTACAATAAGCCTCTAACTGAACCAAAGGGACAATGATTACTCCAATGAGGCCAAATTTATCTGCTTTTTCTAGAAGAGATGGATGCAATTGTCCCTGTTTTCCTTCAAAAAATATTTGCCACATACTTTAGGCAACCCACCAAATAAATACTTGTGGGACACATAAATGCTGCCCAATTGCAACCAGGTAAGCCTGTAAACATATAACTATAATATATTTCTATCTAGCATGTATTTTTAACAGCAGTATACTCTAAGCTGCTTGTGGGTAAAGACATATATGTTTCATAAGGCATGGTCCCATAAGGGGACAAATACTTTCTGAATGAATGAACACAAGGTTGAAGATATAATAAATTTCCTAACAGGGATACGAATAAAGTGGGGAGTTCAAAGAGAGACCATCAAGCAGGTTCCTTACTTACCAGCTTCCATCCACCTTGTGCTAAATTTGCTTAAGACTTGTGAGGGAAGGTTCCTCACCACTTCCAGAATTAATACTAGTTTGCATTGTAGAGAGCAACATTTTTAATAATCATCAAATGCATCTGCAAACTTAAGAGCCAGCCCTAATTTCCCGACCCTTTCCCTGATATAACAATTTCATCAGAACAATAAGAAAACAACAACAGTGGAATAGAAAGTATCTTGGATAATATCCAAAGTAACGGGCAACTTTTCATTAATTTTCTCCTGTAAGATTTTATACTTAGAAGGACATCTCTTCCTTTTTAGTTATAAGCTAATTTGATATTGTTTACTCCCCATTAGACAGCAGAGGAATTAAAATACTGAATTCACACCATATCGTAAATGGAAAAAAAATGTGTGTGCCGGAAACAAAACGTTATCATGCTGTGCCACAGAAGCACGGACTGACACACACAGCTCTTCAAACACATTAGAGTGAAACACATGATCCCTGATATCCAGGAGGTAAGAGTCTGATATCACTCTTAAGTAAATCTGACTGATAAATACGTATCAGAGGATCAGGAAACAAGAGTATATCTCACAGAGCTAATGCTAGTATTACTAACATGTAAGAAAGAAAGAACTGCACATCACTTCTTTATTGGCAATATGAAAATTACACATTAAATGGTAGCTATTTATTTGGTGGTGAAAGGGAAGAGAACTAGAAAGAAACACGACAATCAACTAAATTAATCCCTTCTTTCCTTCCCTACTACCACTATCCTAGTCCAGGCTGCTGTCCCCTTGCCCTGACATACGATAGTTAGCCCTACTGGGTAACCTTGCCTCCAGTCCTCCATCCCGATAGGATGATCTTTCTCAAGGTCAGAAGTCCTTGGCGTGATTAACCTGGCACCTCATGAAACACCTTCTCCTCCACCATGAGGTCTCTCTGAAGGCTGTCCTCCACTACCAACCAAATTAGGGGCCTCTGCTATGGGCTTCAACGGCATTTATGATTTCCACTTAACAAACTCATAGCAGCAATGCCCACAATAGCCAAACTGTGGAAGGAGCCGAGATGCCCTTCAACAGACAAATGGATAGAGGAGATGTGGTTCATATATACAATGGAATATTACTCAGCCATCAGAAAGGATGATTACCCAACATTTGCATCGACATGGATGGAACTGGAGGGGATTATGTTAAGTGAAATAAGTCAAGCAGAGAAACATAATTATCATATGGTTTCAATCATATGTGGAACATAAGGAATAGCTCGGAAGACTGCAGGGGAAGGGAGGGAAAACCAAATGGGAAGAAATCAGAGAGAGAGACAAACCATGAGAGACTCAGGACTCCAGGAAACAAACTGAGGGTTACGGAAGGGAGGGGTTGAGGGATGGGGTAACTGGGTGATGGGTATTAAGGAGGGCACATGTGGTGATGAGCACTTTATATGCAACTAATGAATCCTTGAACACTACATCAAAAACTAATGATGTACTATATGCCGGCTAACTGAACATAATAAAATAAATAAATAAATAAGTAGAAATAAAACAAACTTACTTTTTAAAAAAAATTGTCAGGAGAACACAGAATTTTTTTTAAAAGGTTGTACAGGAGCCATATGATGGAAAGTCATGAACTGGGTTGTAAATGCTTTATACGGATGTTAAAGTATAATAAGCAAAGAGGGAACAAAAAATAGCTTCAACCAATGTTTTAAAAAGTCAATATATGTATTGCAGAACATGAAAAATAATTATGATTTGCCTTACATGTAGGAGCTTACTCCTTTATTCAGAGAGTACAAACCTGAGAACGCCGCCATGATAATTACTTATTTATTTCAACCCCATCCAAATCCAAATAATTAAAAACATAAAACAGTGTATACTTGGACAATTTTTCAAAGGCCTACTGCAAGAGATTTTCAGTTTTTCTTCCAACTAGTAGCAGCTACTTAGAATATTAAATTCTTTGATGCTGTGCCGGAAGCCGTTTCTTGGCTAATGAGAATTGTTTTCTTTCTCTTTAATCCTGCTGCATGCTTGGAACCAATTTCATGTGTAACACCTCTTTCTGTCAATAATAATTTTTTTATAGTTTTCTGGAATTAAGTTATCCAAATATTTGATCTACTCTCCTGGCTTTCTCTGACTTTTCATAAAGGGTATATTTATCTTCCTGATTATTGTGCCAGTATGCTTTGAATGGACAGAATTAAAGTTCTTCTAAAATTCTGAAAATTCAATAGACCACATTAATAATGTGGTTACTTACCTTCTTTCTTAAATAATGTAAAGTGCTTCACTCAAGCCCCTAAAAATCCCCATTATCTCTACCTCACGGTGATCTCCCTTCCTGAACTGTCAATCTAAAACAAATGCCGCTCTCTCTTTTCCAGCAAAGGCATTTTATGTTTATTTTAATAAGAGGAGAAAAAAGGTAACAGTGGTTGATAAGTGGGGATGAAAATATATTGTATAATGTAAGTTTATTATATTATATAAGTTTATTGTATAAGAGATTCATGTAGAAATCTAGGGAAAAATGAAAATCACTCATCTCACCAAAGATAAACACTATTAAAATTCTTCTATTTCCCTCCAATCTACTTATTTTTATTTTTTAAGGCTACGCAGAACATGTAAAATTAAATAAGATAAGGTTAGAGAAATTAGCACAGTGCCCAGTGCATAGTGGATACTTGAAAATGTTCGCTGAGTTTCTGAATCGACATAAGGGGCACTTAATTCCCTCACACTGAAACATCAACTCTGCCTGCTGGGCCAGGTGGACTGGTGGGAAACACGCAACAGGACCCCGTCCTGAGAAGCAGAGGCAAAGGCAGCATCTTTGGTCTCATAAAGATACTGTCTCGGTGGCAATGAACTTGTGGCTAACACCAACAATAAAGACCTTCCCTTGGCTTCTATCCAATCTACTTTGAGTATGTTATACGACTTATTTAAAATAATTGGGAGTCAGCAAACATAGATTTTTGTATCTTGCTTTTTCTTTTAAAATTATACCACAAACATTGAACATTTCTCTATCTCTTTTTAATACTCTTCAAAAACATGGCTTTTTAATGTTTGTAATGTTTGGTCATATGGATTAAAAATATTTTCATTTTTCCCACTCCTGTAATCCATGCTATGATAAAAATCCCTGTTAAATACATCTCTTTATCCTTGTTTGTTTCCTTAGGACACATTCCAAGAAATTAATCAAAAAGGTGTCCTCTATAGATATTTATCAATTTACACTTAACCAGAGAGGACCCATCATCCCAAGCCATTAAAACACTATTGCTCTGTTTCAGCTCAGTTAAGTGAAGGGCTCTCTGTTCTATTTTTCTTTAAGGATGTACCAGAAACTGTCAAAGCATTTTACTTTCATTATTTCATTTAAACTTCATAATAAACCTATGAAGTACTTTTTTATTCTCTTCTTACAGAGGAGAAAACAAGATCTGCAGAGTCAAAGAGCCAATATCCACCCAAAGCAGTCTAATAGCAGTGGCCACGTGTGCAGCCCGTTTCACACGGATTCCCAGTGTTACACCTGTTATGCTGTTCCAAGTTCAACAGCCATCTGTCGCTATTCCTTATTTTGGGAAAGGAGAGTTTCACAAAAAGAATCCTTTACCTAATTTTCTATACGAAGATCCAGCGGTTTTTTTTGTTTTGTTTTGTTTTGTTTTAGTAATCTTTAAGGCCCTTTAACACAGTAAAGATATTAACTCTTTATCATGTAAGTAACATTTGTCCCATTGTGTATTCTGACTTTGAATGTGGAAAAGTTTTGCCATACCAAAGTTTGCAGTTTTTATATACTCAAGTCAATCTCTGGTGGTCTGACTTTGGTATCATGAGAAGACAAACTTCCCACCTTCCAAGACTGCCAACACTTATATGATTTCTTTTTTTGAAAAAGATTTATACCTTTAAGTAATCTACTTTTTTCTACATTTATCTACTGCCCTAACATCATTTATTGAAAATCAAGTCTTTCCCTACTGATAGGAAATGACACTTCGATCATATAGTAAATATAGTCTTACATATATTTGTGACTGTCTGAATTTCTCTTTTCTTTCATTGATCTAATTGACTATGCTGGTGTTAAGTATAATGCTCTTTTAAATACAGCATTTTTATAATGTCTTACTATATGGCACAAATCCCTTTTTAGTACTTTTCTCACCAGATTTCTCCTGCCTATTCTGGCACATTTATTGTCTATGACTTCAAAATCATTTAAAGTAACAACAAAAAAATCTTCTTTATAGATTGGTTAGCACTAAACTTACAGACCAGTAGAGACCACCACTGAAGCTTTCTTCTTTCTTATCTCAGACTACGGTATGTTTCACTACTTAAATATCATCTTTCATGCTTCCTGGTGTGTGTGTGTGTGTGTGTGTGTGTTGAGGCTCTGCATGCTTTGCGTTCCTGAGTTTATTTCAAGGTGTATTACAGCTTTTGTTGCCCTCGTGACAGGGATTTTCCCTCCATTATATTTTCTGAAGATGACGTGTTTGTTATATTTTTTGCATACAAGAAAGCTCTTAATGGTTTTGGAAAAACCCAAGTAAAACAGGTTTCTTTACAGCGGGGCTTCTCACAGACTGTAATAAACTAAAACTTTTTAAGAGGGGACAGTACATAAATGTGTCAGATTTCCAAACTTAACTGACTAATGGGACCCTTCTGGGAATACTTTTTGAAAAAGTATTTCAAGGAATGTATCAAAGAATAAGATGATGGTCTACTCAATTTAAATCATTTCCTTTCCTAACTGTTATGCCCAGATAATTTATTGAATGTACAATTCTCTGTTTTTATACTTACGCTTTATAATTCATTGTCTTACACTTTTCCATACACAAGGTTCTCTCCGGGTGCTAGCCAACATTCTTGATGATTATCAAGTACCATGATATTTCAATAATTATTACTTCAAATTCTTCTTCCTCCCACTTCCAAGTTACCTTTCCTTTCTAGAATACTGATATTCTACCCAGCTCATTTTTCCCAATGTAGTTATCATTGTGTTACTTTAAAAATCCTCTTGGCATTTTTAGTAACATCTAGAAATGAGGTATGTATCCTGTTGGAACAAGTCCTTTGCACCTAAAATAGTCTCCTAGTCCACTACAATTTTTATACGTTAAATGTAGAGAAGTCAATCCTTAACAAAGTCAGGTTATGAATAACCTGTCTCTACTCAAAGTCAATACCAGTTGAGTATAAATCCAGCACAATGAGCAGGCATTCAACTTTTCCTTGTTTTGCTAACGAACATAAGATCATGCTCAAGCCTAAAAGTATAGTAAAGGCAAACTATTCTGATGGCCCAGCTAGCTTTACTAGTATCCTGAGGCTCAGGATCAATGAAGAGAAGTAAGATCAAACCAATACCTGCATATTAGAAGTCAGGTGAAAATAACCCCCCAAAGACAGCCTCATTGCGCAATTCACACGGCATGGTACTCGTATATCAGATTAACAGCTAGATCCCAGTACCAACTGATCCCTGCAGAACAGGGTTTCATGTGGGGGTCATAGGTCATATCTGAAGACAGAAAGGGGAGGAGGAAGCAGAGGAGGGAGAATCAAGGAGTGAAAAGAATAAGTGTCCCATAAATAAAAAGTAGATAAATGGGACACCTGGGTGGCTCAGTCGGTTAAGCAACTGCCTTCTGCTCAGGTCATGATCCTGGGGTCCTGGATCGAGCCCCACATCAGGCTCCCTGCTCAGTGGAGTGCCTGCTTCTCCCTCTCCTGCTCCCCCCTGCTTGTGCATTCTCTCTCAAATGAATAAATAAAATTTCTTTTTAAAAAAATATAAAGTACAAACAGGTAAGAAAAAATATTAACCTCTGTGCTACCAGACAAGTAATATATAGATGGGTTAATGACGAACTTATAAAATCGTCATAAGTAAATACATTGAACAAAGAAATATGGTATCCAAAAATCCTCTATCAAATGTTTTTATGCACTGAGAAATTCAGCTTTTTCAATTCAGAATAATAAAGGTAATCGAATGAACCAAAGGAAATAATTTCAAGGATCATGACATCCAACCAGTCAATAAAATCAATTTGCTTCTGGGGCGCCTGGGTGGCACAGCGGTTGCGTCTGTCTTCGGCTCAGGGCATGATACTGGCGTTGTGGGATCGAGCCCCACATCAGGCTCTTACGCTATGAGCTTGCTTCTTCCTCTCCCACTCCCCCTGCTTGTGTTCCCTCTCTCGCTGGCTGTCTCTATCTCTGTCGAATAAATAAATAAAATCTTTAAAAGAAAAAAAATCAATTTGCTTCTATCTTCCGGTGGCATCGATCATGGAACTTCCAGCATGAAGCTAAATGTAACTGCCAACTGTTCACAGGAAGGCATTCCTTTGTGAAGCACCCACTACAGGCCAGGAACTGCTGCCGGTGCTGGGATGCAGCCCTGAACAAAACAGACCAAGTCCCTGCCCTCCATGAGCTTCCCGTCTAGTGAGGCAGAAGCATGTAAACAGTTAGCAAACAGAACATGCTGGAAATGATTAGGACTGAGAAGAAAACACAAGCAGGGTAAGAGGACGGAGCATGACCTGGTACCAAAGAGGAGGAGACACCATTTGAATGAAGTCCTAAAGAAAGTGCCAGAGTCATGTAGGTACCTGGGGAGAAACATTGCAGGCAGAGGGGGCTATGAGTGCAGAGACATGGCTGGGGTGGGGGGGGAGGGGAGGTGTCGTCTTCCCATCTTGCCTCTATAATCACAACCATAATGAATGCAAAGGAATGAGTACCTGGTTTCTGGATCAAGGGAATCCACAAGTTTTTTATCAGCTAGCAGTTTTTGCAAACTCTGATATAACTCCACATTTGTGTTCAACCTAGAAAAATTACAAATGAAAAAAAAATTAAACAATTTTCTAATAACTTCTTTCTAACTTTACATTAAGAGAATGGTGTCGCATGCCCAGAGGCCAAAGGTTTGGGGTTTTGTTTTGTTTCTTTATTTGGAATAGAAATAGCATAACCACAGTTAATACAGAAACATGAAGTAAAGTGTCAAGGTACAAAGGGTTCTGAAAGGTAAATGGATAAATGTAAAGCCATGGTCAGCAGCTGGAACCAGAAGAGCAGACAGGAGAGAGGGGAGAGGGAGGAATGTAGTGGCTGGTGATCCGAGTGGTCTGAGTCCACTACCACTGAGAAATCACTGTTAGCAATATGCCAATGGCCATCTGTTTGTTTGATAAAAAAGGACTGAGGATGGGAGGATGATCACAAAGATTCTGCAGTTCCCAAGGGAAGAGCCTAGAACCTGGGAAACCTCTGCCCATCTGGGCCAGAGTGGCAGGCCCACACCTCGAGAAGAGCTCAAGGACACAGGCTTCAGGGCCACACACTGGAGTTACAACCCCAGCCCTACTACCACTCTGAGATCTCGGGCAAGTGTTTGAACTTGTCAGACTTCAGGTCACCCTAAGGGTTAATGTGATGCTCCCCCTATGAAGGAACAAATAGTAGTTATCATTAGGTGGCCTTGCCAGCCTGCCCTTGGCCCCCCAACCTGAGTTCTATCCCCAACCCAAGCCACAGTCCCATTACCAGGTCCTGAGTTCTTTCTTCTTCCCTGGATGCTAGAAAGTCCTGGCACTCTAGGGGCCAGACGGTGAACTGGTTTAGATAAAATCTGCTCGGTGAATTCTCAGGGAAGGGCAAAGCTGTAAGAACCTTCTGTCCATTCCTACTCAGGAACTCAAGGATGGTCACGTTGCCTAGTCAGTGCATAATCAAAAACCTGCAGCTTTATAGCAATCCAAGAGCTTCTGTTGCTACAGTTCTTACGGGCCACCCCAAAGACCAAGGGAACGGAGGCAGTCAGTGCCAGTGGGAAAATGGTCAACAAGAAGGGCAGGCATACCATCTCTTGCGCTCCCAGGCAACAATCCCAGGAAACGGGGAGAAAATCAATGTGGGCACCTATTTCCTCCAGGCCTGCTCCCCCTACGAGCCACTACATGTCAAAAGGACAGGCATTCAGAGGCAGCCCCACTACAGCCTCCTCAGAAGTTTCAGCAAATCTCCCACATTATATTTTATGTCATGAGATCCTGAGATAAAGTCTCTATTTTAGTCTACAGCTGGCATCAACTCTACACAAACACACCTAATTTTAGGTTTTTATTTCCACTACGGGAAAATAAATCAGTTCTACACAGGCACCTCAAATCCTCCTGTTTTTTGAAGACCGCCTGAAGAGGTTATGATACGATTCAGCTAGACTAAAGGAGAAAAGGAGTCCTGGTGCTCCGCAGGGACCGAGAACCAAGCTCTGACGAAGGCCCTGAGCTCGGTTTCCTGACCCACGTCCAGGCCCTCGGCGGGCCTCAGGGCAGCAACTGGAGTGCGGCCAAGAAAAAAAGATTGAAACGCTCTCCAGGATGAAGTGAAGACCTTGCACAGATCTTCTTCCACACTTCACTACCTATTACGGCTCCCTTGCTGGCCACAAAATTAAGAACCCACATCCAGACCAGAACTGCATCCAAAGTCAGGCCCAATCCAGCGTTCAAGATGCCTCAGGCAGTCACCCTGGCAGCTCTGACTCATTTCCTGGGGCTTCTCCCTGGGCGATGCTCTTTCTCCCAAAGAGCCCCCAGTTCCAGGCCCTTCCTCATGCCCTGTGTCCGGAGTGTGCAGGGACCAGTTTGATCTCAGTCAACAAGTCGGGTTTCAGTGGCTGTAAGAGAAATCACATGCGCTGTCCCAAAGAGAGCAAATGACACTTGATGGGGGGGAAGCGGCAGCAGCAGCTCCTGACGCATCAGGCCCTCCAGCGCGCCTTGTCAAACCAGAGAAGCCACTGCGCTCGGCCACCACGCGCCTCCTCCAACTTCTGCTTTGTCGAAAAGTCTCCCGATGGTTTCCAGTTGTACATTCCTGCCAGGCGAGCCCTGCCGCACTCGCCAGCTCTCCACCCTCTCTGGCATGGCGTCCCGCACCTAAGTGCTTCTGAACACGGCACCATCCACCTCGAAGCCGTTTTCACCAGCACTTTCAAGCTCTCATAAGTTGCTTAAAATATTTAAATTTACCTCAAGATTTCTTGAAAATAACTCACTCCATCAAAGCCCCGGCCTACCTCAGCCCTCCCTGAGAGTTTTAGCATCTCCCTAGACCACCCCTCCCCACCCCAGATCCAAGGGACCGCAAGGCCGCTTGTCTCTGGCCCACAGCCAACAATGCAATAGTGGTTTAATCACAGGGTTATCAAGCAACTCCAACCTGCCACTGAGATACCAAAAAACTCTCACTTCACGTACACAAGAATAAGGAGAGTGGATGCTTGCTATGTGCCTGACGTGCCTAGAAGCACTTTATTATCTCACTTTCCTCACAATAAATCTAAGAGGCAAATCGTGTCATTATTTCACTTACAGACAAGGAAACTAAGTGACAGAACAGAAGAGCAAACAGAGAAGCAACTCAGCACACTGCAGGAGCCAGGGAGGAGCGCGCAGGGCCCGCCCCCAGGGCCCTCCCTCTTCCCCACCACCCTGGGCACTGGGCATCCCCTACCCTGCGGGGACAAGCCCTGGAGACCAATTTCCTCAAGCACAAATCCACAAGACCACGTCACCCGAGACTGTAACGAAGGGGAGCAGAACATACTTTTCTACCATGGTGCCAATACTTCTACAAGCTTCTTCCGCCGCCTCTCTGAATGCGCGCTCGGGGTGAGCAATTTTCACAAAATCGGCCTAATAAAGAAGAAAGACAAAACCAAAAGGGAATTTGATGGAAAGCTTTCTTCCAAGATCCGAGGGTAAAAAATGAAATCCTGAGCTTTCAATTGTGCCATTTGGCCGGCCCTATGCATTTCCATTACTGACATTTTCCTTAACCAGTAGGGCTAAGCGGCTTCTTGCTGAACATGTATTAATTCTGTTATTCCTTGGAATCAAGTGGGTTTCATTCCAAAGAAAATACTTCCATTAACCTTATTTTAGAAAAGTTCTCCTTCAAATATAAACACCAAGTGAATTCTTCCTCATTCTACAGTTCAAAAAAGCAGAATCTTATTTCAAATATTCTAAAACTCCCTAACTAACACTCTTTGCAATACGGTGCTCAAGTTTGCCGGCTCCCGTAGAACAACTGCAGAGGCTTTTTTTTTCAACTGACACACAACATAGTTTCAAGACTGA
The DNA here is from genome assembly GCF_002007445.2 of Ailuropoda melanoleuca. Taxonomy (NCBI): domain Eukaryota; kingdom Metazoa; phylum Chordata; class Mammalia; order Carnivora; family Ursidae; genus Ailuropoda; species Ailuropoda melanoleuca. The sequence goes on from NC_048224.1 coordinate 65,674,453, forward strand.
TTTAACTACTTTCTAGCCTTCGTGCAGAAACAAAGGCGCATTCTCTTTATAGGCCTTTTAATAAATATGAATTCCCAGTCTCAGTTGAAATGACTCACAACTACCAGTGCTGCGGTGGCTTCGATACTGACTTTAGCATTAAACTAAGCTAGAATTCTTTTTACTTTTTTAATGAAATCACATAAAACCAGATTTTAGTTTTCATGTTAATCTCAGTATATTGCGAAAGAAAAATATAGGGGAACTACAAAATATCACGTACATTCTTCATTCTCCAAGAAAACAACATGTGTGACTATAATATGAAATAAAATCACCACAAGGTAAAATTTCCTAATTTTATTATTAAATAGTTTTCAATGTAAAAACATTTAAATCCATAGTTTTAACACATTTGATGTAACAATAAGATAACATTAGTACTAAAGCACCTGCAAAACGAGCTACATAAAATTTACAATTCATATAAATTACTAATCTACATGTTGCAGAATTTACAATCAATATTTATTTCAAAATACTGGCATACATTTTAAAATTCATTTGCGGGGCGCCTGGGTGGCTCAGTCGGTTAAGCGTCTGCCTTCAGCTCAGGTCATGATCTCAGGGATCCTTGGATTGAGCCCTGCGTCTGCTTCTCCCTCTCCCTCTGCCCCTCCTCCCTGCTGTGCTCTTGCGCTCTCTCTCTCAAATGAATAAAAAAAACCTTTTAAAAAATTCACTTGTAATAGTGATGAAGAAAACAATACTGTTATACAGCAACTGTATGAAAAAAGAAAAAGAAAGCAAAACCAAATGACCATTTGGTGGGAAATAACAGTTTATAAAACCCTTGCCTTATTACAGTATTGATCTTATTGGCAGATAAAGTCTTAAAAATTCAAAAGGAAGAAGGTTCTTTGAATTTTTTTACCCAAAGATTTATTTCCACAGATAAGTCACATTTAGAGCTTTATTCATGAGATATTACTATACCTCATAAATACAAAAATCTTCAAAAATAGGACAAGCTATGACGCAGAGAGTTAGTATCTCTTAGCGAGGAGCAAAAGCAGAAATGTAAAATAAAATAAAATAAAATCCTAGAATACCACTTAATTAAAATGGAGGCTAAGACAACAAATGAACCACCAACACATAAAGCCAATACTTGATGGCACATAAGTGAAATTCCCTGACAAATATTTTCCTTGTCAGATTTCAGTGACACAATTAAGCAGAGAAGGTCGCTGTGAGGCGTCCTCGGGCAGTGCATCGCCCATGTCCTCCATCATTCAAAGCGCTTGCTACACACACACTTCAGAACAAAACCAAGACCCTATAAAACCAAGAAGTGACTACGATAAGCCTGCAGCACACCTCACTTCACTCTTGGTTAAAACCCTTTAAGATATTTTATCAATCTCCTTGGGGAAACTCAGTGACTGCATGACAATCTGAAAGGCGTTCCTGCTCATATGGGAGGGAAAAAAGTTCCAAACAGGGAAAAACAAAGATGGCAAGTGTTATGTGAGGTAAGAGGGATCATTCTCAAAGGGCAAATGATTCCATTCATCTGACATTTTAGAAGAGAAAAACTATAGGGATGGAAAACAGGTGGGTAGTTCCCAGAGGTAAGAGGGGAGAGCTGGGTGTGACTATAATACAGGAGCTTTTTTGGAGTGATGGAATATAAAATTCATAGAATTGTACCACCCCCAAAAAGAAGTCAATTTTACTGTATGATAATCTTAAAAATAAATAAATGCTTTCTAAAAAAATGGGGAGGCTAACTGACTTTCCAATCTCTCCAAGGTAAGAAAGACCTATTCATCAGACCCCAAGCAGCCAGACAGCATGTAGAAGGAACAGAGCAGCAGGTGAGGACAAGAGTTCTGTGGCCAAGGTGCCTGGCCTCCAAGCCCAGCTCCACCACTTACTGGCTAGGTGATCCTGGGTACATCACTTCACCTCTTACTGCCTTTCTTTCCTCATCTGAAAATGGGAGATATGCTGAGAAGGTTAATTCGGTTAATCCAGGCAAACCTCTTACCAGGGTCTGGTGCCTCACTAAGATCTAAAAAAAAAAGTTACCATCAGAATATAAACTGCAGGAGGTCAGAGACAGTGTCTGTCACGACTCATGACATGAACAGTGCCTAGAACAAGTGCCTGGCACATGGTGGTGACTCAGTATTGAATGAAAGTGAAGAGAAAATTATATACAGTCTAATATCAAGTCGACAAGATCCTGAGGGTTCACAATTCTGGCTTATGTGCACTACATAATCGCCTTCACTGACATGACTAAGGAGGAGGTGGCTCTTTGGGACAGACAAAAAATCATGCCTTCTACCTCAGCAGTGGCATTCTTAGAGAAGAGGCCTAGTACATGTCTATTTCCACTTCAAAATATGAAAAAAGGAAGTCTTTACTAAAATCAGTTTCATAGCCAAACCTTAGTTTTCATCGGAAAAGACATGCCTAAGGTTTATAAAAACTGGCTTTTCGTAAGATTAATTTTATTATAAATGTACAGGTAAATGTCCTACTAAAATTTCGGTAGAAGTTTTCATACATGAAGAACCTTTGTCAAATGAAGACTCTTCACCACATGCGTAACCATTCTTTTATTATACATCACATGGGTATTTTCTTAACTATACATATTAACGTACAAGTTCTACGTATCACCTTTTCCTATACTTTTTCTCCATTCCTAACGACTTACTCCCACTACAATAAATTACACCCAACAACTCTCAAATAGCTCAGATGCTATTAGTCTAGGTGCTGTCAAACCAAGCACCAGATGCTTTGAACCCTAGAGTCTCTGACATTAAACCTAATAAACTTAGCTTAAATTTTAACAGCTTGACAAAGAAGTAACTTCAAGGGTTACCGCAAACATCTTACCAAGTCGGCCACCCTGCACAAAGAATCAGAAAGCTCATCGAAAATGAGCACGGTCTGTGGTCCAGGCGGCAAGGAACACACGCGCTCCACCAGCAAGTCTGCCTTTCTCAGGGCATTTTCTTGTGCGATCTGAAATCCTTCTGGGGCGCTGAGCTCAGGAACTCCAAAAAGACCCTGCAATCCAGAGAATATTTCCAATGTGTAACTAAAAATATGATTTTTTGGTAAGTCCTTTTTGCATAAAGGAAATCTTGGTTTTCATTGGTGTATCCTACCATTCTAATACCTGTGATCACAAACACCATGTTCACATTCCCCGCATCATTCCACATAAATTAAACGATGAATATTTTAAGAATGGAATTTCTCTTAAATTTTTAATTATTTCATAAGAAACAAAACTAGAATGATAATGGTTCAACATCCAGCTTAGCCACTTTTTGATGACTAACATGTTGATTTTTGAAAACAGCAAGAGATAAAACTTTCAGGACTGATAAGACCTACTGTTTCTGCGAGAAGGGATGCAATGAAATTAACCTCTTTTCAAAATGATTAAGAAGTTGAAGAAAAGACAGTTGCAGGCAGAGCAGAATTGGGACCAAAACCAAATTAGATTATTTACACTGATTTAATTTGATTCAAGTACAGACTATTTTTCATTTCCCAGCACACATCCCCATATTGGAGGATAGGAATTCTAAACCTCAGACTACTAGTTAACGATAATGACAAAAAACTACATAAACCTTCGGGGTTTTTTGTTGTTCTTATTTAATCAAAACCCAATTCACATATTTGAAAATCTGTCATCAATTTTAAAAATCACAATATGCAAAAGAAAAATAAAGCTAAAATTAGTTATATTTCATCCATTGAAAACTAAGCTTACTCTTTTCATCTTTCTACTCGGTACCTATAGATAGTTGTTCTCCACCTCACCCTAATTATGTTAGAGCCATATTATGTTATTTACCCATATGGAAGTTAGTGTAGCCAGTTTCATACAAAAATATTTTTAGGGGCACCTGGGTAGCGCAGCGGTTAAGCATCTGCCTTCAGCTCAGAGCGTGATCCCAGCGTTCTGGGTTCAAGCTCCACATCAGGCTCCTCCACTAAGAGCCTGCTTCTTCCTCTCCCACTCCCCCTGCTTGTGTTCCCTCTCTCGCTGGCTGTCTCTCTCTGTCAAATAAATAAATACAATCTTTAAAAATATATATATATATTTTTAAAACAAAGCTAATGACAGAGATCAAACAAAAAAACACATCATTAAGCTCGGTGTAACCATGTCCTAGACTCTTTATTAAAAAGGCAATGTTATAAATAATGAAGAAGCAGGGGCACCTGGGTGGCTCAGTCCTTAAGTGTCTGCCTTAGGCTCAGGGCCTGATCTCAGGGTCCTGAATCGAGCCCCGCATCAGGCTCCCTGCTCCCCAGGAAGCCTGCTTCTTCCTCTCCCACTCCCCCTGCTTGTGTTCCCTCTCTCACTGTCTCTGTCAAATAAATAAATAAAATCTTTATTTAAAAAAAATAACGAAGAAGCAAAAAGGGCAAAAATAAAAGCAACAACCTGAAGTGGATAAAATTCAAAAATGCAAAGTAGAACAGGCACCGGGTAAGTCCCTCTCAAGCTTGCCTTCCTTTCACCTTTAATTCAGTCATTCAATAAACCCTGGGTGTCTAGGGAGTGCCAGATACCAGACTGGGTGTGTGGAGACAGAAAATAAATAGGAACCAAAGAAATCAGTCAGTGACTTCCTGGGGGAAGAAATCAACGTGCTCAATGTCATCACATTACAGGTAATTAGCCTGTTCTCAATAGTTTTGTGTTTAAAACAAGAAGAGCCCAAAACTTTGGGAAAAATTAAGAACGGAATTTCGAGCATCAATGTCATTAGTAACTACACGACTACTTGATGCTTCCTATGAACTGCGGGGCGAGGTCTCCAATGCACAAGTGTTAAGGCTGGAACAAAAGTGAACTTCAGCGGGGACTGGACTGAGTGTGAGACGAGGGCGGGACCCTCCAGGCGGAATTCACCGCCACCGGCTGGATGAACTATTTTGAGTTCACCTGGAGCAGGGGCTCACGAAGAGGCAGGTCCCAGGACCGACAAAGGCCGCCCCACTCCCTTAAATCAGTCCCTCAAAGAGGAGGTGACGGGCAAGGTCACCACGAGCGCAAACGACACCCCACCGTACAAAGGGTTCGCTGCCCGGCTTCTCCCAGACGCAATGAACCCGGCCCAGATCCCTGCTGGCCACGCGGAGAAGGGACCAGCTTATCCCGGGGACACAAGGGGAGCCCCCTCCCGCGCCGCTCACCCGGCGCTCGCCGAACAGGTCCAGACGGCGGCCCTGGGGCTTGACATTGAAGGCGGCGCCCACCGAGGACCAGCTGGTGCTGACCTCCCGGGCCCGGATCCCGGCTCCGAGGCCGCCCAGGCCCGCTCGCCCCGGCCATAGAGCCGCGGCCCGGAGTCCGAGCCCTCCCAGCCTCCAGGCGTACAGCATCTTGATCCCAGAGCAGCCCCTACCCCCGCCGCGAGGCCCCGCCCCTGCACCGCAGCTCCCGCCGCGACCACGCGCGCCGTGTTTCCAAGGCAGCGGCCCACGCCGCGCCACGTGATGCCAGCGCTTCCGGGTCGGGGCTCGAGGTCCCTCAGGACGTGGGCACGTCGGCGTCCAAAGGGCAAAAGCGTCGCCCCGCCGCCTTCACGGCAGACGCTGCGGTCTTGCGCCCCCGTGTGCCTGGAGTAAGGAACCGCCAAGGTTTGAGTCTTCCCTCCCACGTGACTCGAGAGGGGCTGACAAAGTCTCGCTGCAGGGTGAGTTCATCTTGGAGGAGGAGTGAACGCTCAGTGAACGCCCGTCTGAGTGCCTTCCCCGACGTGACAGGACTGGTGACACTCGTCGACTCTGTCGGCCTCCACGCTAAACGATGGCTGAAATTAGACGATGTGGCTGCACCGTCTGGTTGTGTGGAACCGACTACGCTGCCTCTCAGTGAATCTTCCTTTATTCTGACTTGTAAATTTTGTTAAAATAATCTACAATAAAAAATTTGTAGGGGCGCCTGGGTGGCACAGCGGTTAAGCGTCTGCCTTCAGCTCAGGGCGTGATCCTGGCGTTATGAGATCGAGCCCCACATCAGGCTCCTCTGCTGTGAGCCTGCTTCTTCCTCTCCCACTCTCCCTGCTTGTGTTCCCTCTCTCACTGGCTGTCTCTATCTCTGTCGAATAAATAAATAAAATCTTTAAAAAAAAAAAAATTTGTAGAGGGAGGGTGCCGCCAAACTTCTCTCAACCATAGGGGAATGAGAAGATTTGGGGGCAGGAGGCGGGGAGGAAATTGTGATTTGGGGCTTAGGATGGCCAGTGTGGAAAAGGGCGGGGGGCTCCGGACAGCCTTAGCCTCCCCGAAATGAATGGAAATCACGCCACAGCTGGCGTCGGGGCCAGGTTCTTGGGGGGGGGGGGGGGGGGCTTAACCTTGCTCAACTTCAACATCCTCATCTGCAGACCTCCTCTGCGTCCCTGAAGGGCATGCAGATTAAGTGAAAGGGGTTAGTGCAACTGTAAGGTGTTTTTCTTTGGAGAGGCTTCTGTAGGTGGAGAGGGAAAAAATCTGTAGTTGGAGAAGGGACTGAGGGGAAACGAGGCCGCCAAAGCACCCCTCACATTTTGCCTGGCTGTCTCACTCCACACGCCTGCCACTGCTTGGGCTCTCACTTTCAGGGTTGATCGGGGTGCAGCTGAATGGTGAATCCACATGGGATGGGCCCCTTCAGGATTGATCCTTCTGCAGACGTGAAGCCAAGTGTTGTGGGTATGAGAAGACCCCCTAGGAAAGTAAGCAAGAGGGATGGGAGGCTACTGCAGCCTCCGACCACCTCCTCAAAATACTGCTCTCCACCTCAGTTTTTGTTTGTTTTTTTTAAAGTGATCTCCACACCCATCGTGGAGCCCAGTGCAGGTCCAGACTCACAACCCTGAGATCAAGACCTGAGCTGAGATCAATAGTTCAGTGCTGAACCCGCTGAGCTACCAGGTACCCCTGTCTGCTAGGTTTTGTGCAGGAACTAGATACCAAGTGATTCTGTTAAATCAGTGTGTGGGAGCAGAGGGGATTGATGGCTGTGGTCTTCTGTGGCCACAGAAGTTTCATTCCTTTGCTTTGGGTGTCAGAGGTATAACTTGTGCAGAGGACCAAGAACCCAAGTGAACTTTTTTGTTCCTGGGCAATCCACAGTCACCTTTTCTTTTTTTTTTTTTTTTTTTTTAAGATTTTTTTTTTTTATTTGACAGAGAGAGAGACAGACAGCGAGAGAGGGAATACAAGCAGGGTGAGTGGGAGAGGAAGAAGCAGGCACATAGCAGAGGAGCTTGATGTGGGGCTCAATCCCAGAACGCTGGGATCATGCCCTGAGCCAAAGGCAGACGCTTAACGGCTGAGCTACCCAGGCACCCCTCACAGTCACCTTTTCTTAAATTGCTTTATTTACAGTCATTCTAGACCTTTATCTCACCTGAATGTTTGAACTTAGGGTAAAGCTGTGTTCATTTTAACATTGCCTGTTGGGTTTGAGCAGTCCTAAGAACCTTCTGGAAAGTTCCAGAGAGCCAGAAGTTAAGGCCAGGAGTGACACATGCTTCCAGTAGATAGCTTCTAACCCCCCTTCCTCCCTCCATCCACCCCCAAAAACAAAAGTTTCAAATGGAGTTTATTTTCAATTTAGCCTGGCAGGGAGAAAAAGCCCAACTAATTGTATGGTAAGCTGTGATTTCATTTTCTACTGGTTTTTTAATCAAAGTTTTAAAATGATTTAAAATCCCGGAGTCCCTACCTCCATGGTGATTAATATCACATTATTGGTAACTGGTTGGTTCTTAGGGAGCCACCCCACATGACAGACCCAATGCCTGCGTAGCAGACCCTTACAGAGATGTCAGATGTGTCATGTAAAAAAAGAAAATTCATCAATATATTTGACAAAAATGCTTACTTTATCGTATTTTCAAAGGTGTTTCAAATCTGGATACTTCTTTAGCCCAGAATGGTTGTCATACAAGGATACCTAACCATTGTAATGCAACGTTTAAGCCTAAAAATGTCCTCAGGGGATGATGACTTGTCCTAAATTAACAAGGTATCCTCTGTCACAGAAAGCCTGGCATAGTTAGACTTAGAAAAACTGCAGTCCTGGGATGCCTGGGTGGCTCAGTTGGTTAACCATCTGCCTTTGGCTCAGGTTATGATCCCAGGGTCCTGGGATTGAGTCCCGCGTCAGGCTTCTTGCTCAAAGGAGAGCCTGCTTCTCCTTTCCCCCACCTGCTGCTCCTCCTGCTTGTGCTCTCTCTCCCTCTCTCTCTCTGATAAATAAATAAAAATCTAAATTAATTAATTAATTAAATAAAATAAAAACTGCAGTCCAGATTCATAGACAGCCAATGAAAAATCATCCCAAATGGCAGATTAGACACACCCTATCCCTGCCAGTCAACTTCCCATCTTTTTGAAATCCTTTAAGACATGCTTTACGTCTCATCTTCTGTATTTGACCTAAAAAAAGAAAAAGAATTTTATAAAAGCTGATATCCTATGTACGATCATAAATGCATTTTTTCTTCACATCTACCTCAAACTATAAAGTTGTGTTCCTAAATAGAAAGGGGTTAGTGCAGGGGCGCCTGGGTGGCTCAGTCGTCAAGCGTCTGCCTTAGGCTCAGGGCGTGATCCTGGCGTTCTGGGATCAAGCCCCACATCAGGCTCCTCTGCTGGGAGCCTGCTTCTTCCTCTCCCACTCCCCCTGCTTGTCTCTCTCTCACTGGCTGTCTCTGTGTCAAATAAATAAAATATTTAAAAAAGGGGGGGGAATTATCACAGGTATCCTCCCTATTCAGTCCATAACAAAACCAGGCTTTACACTGGGGAGAAAGAGCTTAGATTATTACAATCCAAAAAATCCACAGAAGCCAAAGAATAAGGACACTATGGTTCAATAAATAAAGTGATCAGTCATGCTACAGCTGAGGGGAGGTAAGGAAGCCAGGCAGAGGCAGGGGCTGGCGTGCAAAATTGGAGGAGACGCTCACTGTCAGGGTCATGCGCAGGCAGTCAGCACCTGAAAGGGGGAGCGCCTCCTTCAGTGTCGCACCCTGGGTGCCTCACTCGCTTCAGCCCTGGCTCTGTTTTAGAAAAAACAAATCAAGGAAGGCCAATAAAATACCTATAAACAAATTATTTCTGTATATTTCCAAAATTTTCCATAACCATCAAGTAATTTTTCAGTATTTCATTTACAGCAGTGCTGCCTGCTCATAATGATAACTGGCCCCAGGTTGTGATTTGGAAAATAGTGTAGCTTGAATATGCACGGAGCTTGCATCCTTTGCTTCTTCATTAGTTGCTCTCGATTAACAGAAAGTACATTTCGTTAACTTATGTAATCCTTCCAGAATTTTAGAGGTCTGGGACTATATGAAATTATTCCGTTCCAGCACTGATGTGCAATAGGAGACTGGAGCAGAGAAAAGCTAAATGATGTACCCACTTCAAATTCCTTTGTCATGGCTGGAACAACCACCCGTGCATCTCAACTCTTAGTCTTGGGTTTTTTTCTACTACACTCATGTTGCCCCTCTCCTTGGGCCTTAGACTACTTAATATTCTTTTAGACAAAAGCAGCAGTAACAATGACAATAACGACAAAAACCCTGCATCGGACTGGCTCATGCAGCACAGTAGTCCAGGGGTATCAATGCCTTCCTGACAGCTGGGCGGAGGGGTCTAAACAGGTCCTCGGAACTGGGTTCTCTCCAGCCCTGTTTGATTTTGTTTGGGGGCTCTACAGATTAGCTAAATGCATGCCGGCTGAAGTTCTAGCTTCACCTGAAGAAGATCTTGCTTTTTTTCCCCCCAGTAGGCCTTCCAAGGTTTCTGATGGCATCTCGTTGGCTCTGACTGAATCCGGCACGATTCTGGAGATAGTCACTGTGGCCAGAAGAAGGTGCCAGTCTATTAGCCAGGCCTGAATCTCATGTCCACCGCAGAGCATAGAGTCTACGCTGTTTGAAAGGCTTGTGTGAGCGTGCACAGTGGGATGCTTTTACCAGACGAGAGGGAAGTGGATGGTACACGTCCGAACAAGAAGTTCGGCAAGTTGTGGCAGGTTTCTTTTCACCCCACTTTCTTAGTAAATTCACCTCCATTCTCCACTTCCCTCTGTAACTCTGTTTGGTGTCTCTGTCCAGTAGCCTCTTCCTTTTGCATAGTTCATTTAAAAATTTGCAAAGGTAAATAGTGAAAAACCTCAAATGGAATTCACCTTGCTGGGTTTTGGTCTCCTTTGAAACCTGTGATCCCTTTTTTCCTTCCTTTTTCTCCCGTTTGGAATGGGACTGTCTATCCCATGGTGCCTTTCCCACCATTGTGTTCCGGAAGCAAATAATGTGTCTGGTTTTGCAGGTTCACAGAGGGAGAAGGATTTTGCCCTAGGATGTGTCACACAATAGATCTTCCTTATAACTGACATAAAGGATTCAGACAATGAGACTGGGGACTTTGAACTGGTGATTTTTAGGTGAGATTCCTAGAGTTATCATTGAAGCTAACATTGTTAAGACTTCGGGGGATGTGGGATGGGGAGAGTGTATTCGGCACTGGGGAAGATCATGAATTCGGGGGACCAGAGCAGTCTATTACAGGTTGAACTGCGTCTCCCAAACAGAATCCCTGAAGTACTAACCTTCGGTATCTCTGAACGTGACTTTATTTGGATGCAGGGTCTTCACAGATGTAATCAGGTTAAGATGACGTCATAGTAGATTAGGGTGGCCCCTATTCCAAACTACTTGTGTCCTTATCAGAAGAGGGATGTTTGGCAGGCAGACACAGAGGGAGGAAGGCCATGTGAGGATGGGGGTAGTGCTGGATGCTTCGACAAGCCAGGGAATGGCCGGGTCCGCCAGAAGCTACAAGCAGCAAGGTAGAACCCTCCTTACAGGCTCCAGAGGGAGACTGGTGCTGCCAACACCTTGTTTTTAGACTTCTGGCCTCCAGCACTGTGAGACAATCACTTTCTGTTGTTGTCATTTCCCCAGTTTGTGGTATGTTGCTACGGCAGTCCCAGGAAACAAGAACAGATTCAACTCTGGCAAGTGGTTCCGTGAACCACTATTTAATGAACCGAACAGTGATTAAAACCTAAGTTACAAAATGAGCAAAGCGTTCCACAGCTTTCTGGGATGTCTCGTCGTCACCTGCTTACAACTTTTATTAGTTACTAAATGGAATGAACATTTGAACACTTCCCTTTTCGTTCTCCCAGTGTCCTCAGACATTCAGATGAGGGGTAAGTCCTGATATGGCTCCTTCAAGCACTAAAATAACATCAGAACACTAGTCCCACAAGAGAAATACATGCAAAGGATTCTTCAGATAAGGGGAATGATGAAAAGTCGTAAATAAATAAATGCAAGCATTCTTTAAGATTTTATTTATTTATTTGATTTTATTTTCTTTTTTAAAAGTAATCTCTGCACCCCATGTGGGGCTCCAACTCATGACCCCAAAATCAAGAGCTGCATGCTCTCCCAATTGAGCCAGCCAGGCGCCCCCAGATTTTAAGTAATCTCTATACCAACATGGGACTCGAACTTACAACCCTGAGACAAGAACGACATGCTCCCCCGACTGAGCCAGCCAGGCACCCCAATGCAAGCATTTTTAAACTTACTCTTGGAAACAGCACATAAGTAAGTCACATAAAATCAGCTTTAGGAATAACGTTCCTATTGTTGCCTCTCTCTGATTATGACAATGAGAGTGATTCATAGAGCAGAATCATCTGATGACGGGTTCACCACGCCCGCTCCGAGGGCTGGGGAGGCAGAGCCCGACACGCCTCCCCATCACTGGCTGCCAAACAGAAGGAAGCCTGTGAAAGTCGTGTCATCGTCCTCGTCTGCGAACAAGCCATTGAACCTCTCCCCTCCTGCTGCCTGCACCCACACCTCGTCCCCCAACTTCAGCGGCAGCACCGTGCCGCCCGATGCCTGGTCCTCAGAGCTCATGTAAGCGTCCTTGGTGTTCAGTATTTTCACCCCATTTTTGACCAGAGACACCTGAACGTTCCTGGAGAAAACCGTGATGTGGTAGGTGAAGTAATAGACCCCGGCAATGTGGCAGGTGAACTTCCCCGTGGCTACGTCGTAATGATTGAACTCATTATACAGGATCTTATCAAATTTAATGGGCACATCTGAAGTAGGGAACTTGCTCAGTACCGTGAGCCCCACCGTGAAAGCACTCTTGGGCAAGACTGGAGTCTCACCGATTTTCCCTTTCTCGCCTCGGTCCCCTTTCCAGCCTCTCATTCCCCGGACTCCTGGCTCTCCCTGGGGTCCCAAGGGCCCAGCATCTCCCTTGGGGCCAGGCTTCCCAATGGGGCCCACGGGGCCAGGTAGACCCATTGGGCCCGAAGGCCCACTGCTGCCCTTTAGCCCTTCTGGACCGGTGGGCCCCACACTGCCTTTATCCCCCTTTTGCCCTTGAGGGCCAGTCTCTCCCCTGAGGCCTTTCTCTCCCATGGGACCAACAAATCCCTTTGGCCCGTGTTTCCCCGGGGGTCCTCGTGAGCCCTGATCGCCTTTGATGCCTTTGGCTTCAACTTTTCCATCTGCTCCTAGGTGGAGAAAGAGAGAATAAAGGAAAAGATTTGTGAAACATCACCTTGTAAAACCAACTTTGGCACACACACACAAACACACACACACACACACACACGTGTGTATGCAAAGGACCTTCTGACTCGTGTCCACTGTGTCAGTGTTGGGTTCACATCAGAAATTACAGCTCTTTGCCATCACAGTCTACTCTTTGACCGTTAAACAAGGCTGAGCCTTGAGGACACATCTGTGGAAGAGGGAAGTACATCCAAAGGCAGATGGACTCGGGCTGCTTTCAGTCAACTGACACTCAGCCCTAGTTCTGTGACATCCCCTACGAAACTCCCCATGGGAGTGGGCACAGAATAAAGGCTTCCTAAAGTGTGGCAGTCACTGCTCTGTGCTGGCCAGGCCAGCCCATCCACTGCACCGACTGTATCGCGCTGCTCATCGCTGTGCGTACGTTCTCGGTGCTTCCCTGTCTCCTCCACCCCGACTGGAGAGCAGTGGTTACGAGCACGGAGTCTGGAGTTAAATGCCAGGATTCAAACCTGTCTCCTCCCTGTAGGCACACTGGGACATTAGGCAAGCTGATCAGCCATGACACCTCTGTTCCCCTGTCTGTAAAATCGGGATAATGACACTGCCTCATGCATAGGCTGTCGTATTGAGGCAATACGTGAAAGGCACTTAGGACAACCCAGCACAAAGTGAACATTATTTGTGTTTGCTATTGTGACCATTCTCTCTCCCCATCAGTCACAACTGCCAGAGCCCTCCTTACCCCTCAGGGCCCAATTCCAGCACCACGTTCTCCATGCAGTGTTGTCAGAAGCACCGAGTCAGAATTTAATGTCACTCCTCAATGTTCATCCACTAAACCAGGCTTCAGTGAACTATGGTCTGTGAGCCAAATCCAGCCTCCCACCTGTTTGTATGGCCCACAAGCTAAGGGTAGTTTGCATTTTTAAATGGTCACAAATAATATTTGACAATACATGAAAATTATATACAATTCAGATTTTGGTTTTCATAGGGATTCACTGGAACACAGCCCCACTTACGTATGTAGTGTCTGTGGCTGCTTTTCACAGCAGTTGTGACCGAGACCGTATGGCCTGCAAAGCCGAGATTACTTACAATCTGGCCCTTTACAGAAAAAGAATCACGAGCTTCTAGAGAGCAAGAGCCCTGTTGCCCTTATTGTTGGATTGTTCTCACAGCCTAGCAAAGGACTTGTCCTGGTGAGCACCAAATGGTTACTAAGTCACCGATGGCTCAGAATTAGAGCATGGTAAAATGGAACACAATTTCTGACCTCGCTCTCCTTTCTCTCCATTCATTCCATCCTTCCCTGGACCACCAGGATGTCCTGGTTCTCCTAGGTGGAAGAGAAGATAACAGACAACAGTTAACATTCCAATTCTGCATTTCTTAGACATTGGTCTCCATCGGGGGTGTAGACCGGAGGGTCCTGGGTGTGTGCCCGGCCCTGACACACACAGTGTTCCTCGCAGAAGTGCAGACAGAGAGAGGCAGATGTGAGCGAGCGCCAGGGGCACGGAGTTGTGTACAGGAAGTGAGTTATGAAATGAACGGGGTGGACCTCCCAAGCACCCAGCTCCAGGAAGGCAGGACAGGAAGGGAGTGTGTGCACAGATGATCACAATTACATCTCTCTCTTGTGAGGGGAACTCGGGTAGTGACTGACCGTTGGAGGCACTGGGTGGCCTTCTCACTTCTTTTCTCTCACTCATGCGTAGAGTGGAATGGAAGGTTCACTAGCCTCCTAAGAAACACAGATGACTATGGTTACCTGGCACTATTTGGGATGGAAGGGAGGATTCTAGAAGCATCTCTCCAGCACCTTCGAGTGGTGGTAAATGTCACTGATCAAGTTGGCGTGGCAGACACCATTGGAAACATTAGCTGAGTGAGATTCTGCCTATCACAATGAGATGTGAGCACAGAGCAGGCAACGCTGAGCTCCGACTTCCTGTGTTGTAAGTCAACATCTCTAGACCAAAGGCAGTCCTTGCTGTAAGGAGGGAGAGTGGAAGCAAAAGATGAAGGAATCATGAAGTCACAGCTGTATCCTGTGCATGTATGCACACATATGTACACACACATGTGCACCCACCCCAAACACACACACATGCACACCATGGTCCCAGTGGGAGGGTGAAAGAATGGATATCATTAAGATTGAGGTTTTGCCATTACCTTGGACTGGGCTTTTTACTACCCAGAAGTGAGACTGGTCTAAGGCAAAAAGTGACATAAACTCACTGAAGATGTTACCCCTCGGACACCCCACAGAGCAGATTTGCAGGGCAGTGGCAGAGAGATGGTTGGTGACCATCTGTTTCATCCAGCCCACCCAACAAACCCCTTGGAGCACCAAATGCCACAAGCAGGGAAGCACCTAGAAACACCTAGACTTGCATTCATCTGTACAGCCATCTTCCCATAAGCAATTTGTTCTAATACTCGTTTCTCCAGATCTTAACAAAGACTTTTTAAAAATCCATATGACAATAGCATTTGCTGGTAAAGCATTAATTTTAGTCCATCCTGAAGTTGCTTTCTTTGTATTATTTCAACCATTTTTAATATAGCTAGAGGAATATCTAATCCAATATGATTATGAAATATCAAGAAGGCTTCTAAATGTTCAAGTTTAGTGAAGTTTTCATACTTTAATGTATTGCTGAGGAAAAATGACAGTGCTTTGTGTTCACGTTCCACACAGAGTCCCGAATGTCTAATGAATTGGGGGTGCTTCTATTAATAACGATACCCCATGGTACAGTCTACAGTGACGATGAGGTTCATTTTCATGAATGTAAATGTAAATTCATATGTGCAAAGTCCTACAAATTTCTAGGTTTTTGTCGGACTTCTTGTCAGATGTGATTAGTTCACATGGTTTTCTCCTACTCATATACGGCAGAAGAGTTCACACTAAGACAGATGACAGCTCTCCTGTTTTCGTGGGAGTCTTTAATGTCCGCATTAGCAAGTCAGCCTTCAATCTTTGATTTCTCTGCACAAGTATTTCAGGCACCCATCTGTTTGGGATAGTTCAATAGGACAATTTGAAAATCCCTTGGGATTTATGCCACCGTACACTGATGGACGATGAGAGTGTGAGAGCTTCCCTTCTCCCACAGACACATTTCAGGCCTCAAATGACACAGGTCCATCTGCAAAGGGACCAATGAAGCCAACCAAGCCAATGCATATATTAAATATTTTTAAAGCTTAATTTCTTTTTCTTCATCTAAATTTATCCTTTAAAATGTCAAGAGTAGGGGCGCCTGGGTACCTCAGTCAGTTAAGTGTCCAACTCTTCATTTTGGCTCAGGTCATGATCTCAGGGTCCTGGGATTGAACCCCACGTTGGGTTCTGTGCTCAGCGGGGAGTCTGCTTGAGATTCTCTCTCCCTCTCCCTCTGCCCCTTCCCCACTGACTCATGTTCTCAAATAAATAAATAAATGAATCTTTTTAAAAAATAAATAAGATGTCAATAGTAGTTTTGATGTTTTCTCCCCGCACCCAGATAGATCAGTCTGCTTATGTGTCAGGTATGTGACCCTATGGTCAACCCCAGGCTCAAGAACTCCATTCAAGAACCAAGCCTATCAGTTGGTGTTAGGGAAACCACTCACATATCCTGGCTTTTGCCAATTTCCTTCCTAGAGGCTGGAACCTGTCCCCAGATCCCCAAACCCTGGGGCAGGCCCCAACACAGGACATACACACCTGAGTACCGCTGTGTGGCTTCAGTTACCATCTACTTTTGTATTCTCTGTCACTCCGCGTCACCTGCCTCACCGTGTGGCAAGGCATTAACTCTCCCCTGCACTGCAGCCAGGTGCTCTCTGCTAAATATTTAGCAATCAGATTTCTCTATAGACCCTGTGTGCCAAACACCCAGCATACCTGCCATCTGAGACAGAAGGATCAATGACATCATATACTTCTGAGGATGGCCTGCAGTATCAGAGGTGATGGCTAACAGTTGTCCCTCTAGATGTCCATGGAGGGGGCCCTGTTGGTCTGGTCCTGCACTGTTGCCCAGAATCTGACCAGGAGCAGGCTCTCAGCCACTGCTTTCTGGGCAAGGGGTGCACGAATGAAGAAAGGGGGAGCGGACAGGCGATGGCTATGCTCTTAATGAATGAACAAATGATCTAAGAGGAACAGAGGGGTAAACAGAAGGGCATCTGAAGGCCACCAGGTGCTGAGTACCTGCCTCGCCCTTGTCGCCCTTTGCTCCATCTCGTCCGTCTCTCCCAGGCAAACCATTGTGACCGGGATTCCCAGGGATGCCAGGGTGCCCTTGCCTGCACGTGTCCTGCGAGTTCACGTTTCCCATGCAGATTCCAGTGACAAGCAGGAGTAACCAGATCCTCATGGTTCAGATGATGGAGCTGAACTGCAAGAGGGAAACAAAGACCAAAAGGAGAAGCCTTTGTTGCTGGGGCCACAGACACAGCCTCTGTTCCTTCCCGTGGAACTCAGACCCAGCCCTGGTCAGCCTTGGACAGAATGGTCGGACCAGATAAGGGTGGGAGCTGGTAGCAGACAAAGCTGCTTGCAATCAGAAGGTCATTGTTCGGGGTGCCTGGGTGGCTCAGGCAGTTAAGCAGCTTCCTTCGGCTCAGATCATGATCCCAGGGTCCTGGGATCAAGTCCCTGGTCAGGTTCCCTGCTCAGAGGGAGTCTGCTTCTCCCTCTGCCTCTCCCCTCTGCTTGTGCGCTCTCTCTCTAATAAATAAATAAAATCTTACAAAAAAAGGAAGAAGAAGAAGAAAAAGGCCATTGTTCTTGGAAGGAACACGTGTGACCGGGACCCTTTTAATGGTGAGCAATCAAGGAGAAAGCCAAGTGCCAGGTAAGATACTTCCATTTATCACTCTAGTGTCAGTAAACTGCTTTTCAGAGCCAGAGAAGAGACCTGTCTCACAGGGCTGCTGTAAAAACCAAATTTGACCACGATGTGCATAAAAGCGCATTTTCAGTAGGGAAGTAAACAATTAGCATTGGACCCAGCAATCCCACTTCTGGGTAGATACGCAAAAGAATTGGAAGGAGAGAATCCAGCAGGTGTTTGGGCACCGTGTTCAAAGCAGCCTCATTCACAGCAGCAGGAAGGTGGAAACAACCCACGTGCCCACTGACACGTGACTAGTGGAACAGAATGTGACATACACACACAGTGGAATACTACTCAGCCTTAAGAAGGAAGGAAATTCTAGCACAGCCAACAACATGGATGAACCTTAAAGACTTTATGCTAAGTGAAATCAGCCAGACACATAAGGACCAGTAATGCATGATTCCACTCGCATGAGTCGTCACATTCAGAGAGACAGGGAGTAGAATGGTGCTGGTCAGCGGCCGGGGGAGGGGGAGAGGGATCTAGTGTTCAATGGGGACAGTTTCAGTTTGGGAAGATGCAAAAGTTCTGGAAGTGGATGGTGGGGACAGTTGAACAATGCGAATGTCCTTAATGCCACTAAACTGGACATTTAAAAGTAGTTAAAATGGTAAACTTTATGTCACGTCTATTTTACCACCATAAAAAAAAGAAAATGGAATGAAAAATAGTAAAGCATTCCAAGTGGTCCTACTATGGTCAGATGTATTCTTTGAGTTAAGGTTTGTTTCTAGGGGAGACCGCTGCGAAGGCCACACGCACATGCACACGCACCGCAGGGCACCCCATTTGTGAAGCACACTTTCGTGTCTTCTCGAAAGTTCTTGATTTGCTTTCCAACCCCGTCAGGAGAAAAGGCAACGCTGGGTGGTGAGGTTCGCAATGAGATCTGAAGGAGCAGAGCAGCTAATCAGACCAAGTGTTCTAGACAAAGGGAGCGTGCAGGCACGACCTTAGGCTGGTGTGCACACGGGATTCAGGGGACCCTCTCGACCACATCAGATCGCCCCAGGAAGGGACACCGCATCCCTCTCTTTCGTGGCTGTGTAGGAGGGGTTCCATTTATTCATGTCACTGTAGGACTGAAAATCTGGCTCTCCATCTGACCGTATTTCCCTCCTTACTGTATTCCCAGTACTCACTATGAAGCCTGGAACTGTGTGTTGAATAAATATGTGTCAAATGGAATGAACGTGTGGCAGCAGGTATCCTAGGACATAGAAAACTAGTAACGTGAGGCTAGTGCGATGGGTCAGAACCCAGACTCTCACACAGCGCCGACGGCAGCGGACATCTGCACATCCCTTCGGAAAGCTAAGGAGAAAAGACATCTTAAACCCCGTGATCTCATCCCGACAATTCTTCTTAATAATCCAAAATTTGTGTGCCAAAGATATTAACCATGGCATTATCTGTAATAGTGAAAAAGTGCATACCACATAACGTGTAACAGTAAGGGTTCTAAGTAGAATATTAACCACTGTAATAACTAGGTAGTTCATGTAGAAATATGTAAAAGATCTATGTTGTGTTGGATTTTCAAAAAGTAGACTGAAATGCCATGCACGGGGCGCCTGGGTGGCTCAGTCGGTTGAGCGTCTGCCTTCGGCTCAGGTCATGGTCCCAGGGTCCTGGGATCGAGCTCCGCATCGGGCTCCCTGCTCAGCGATGAGTCTGCTTCTCCCCCTCCCCCTGCTCATGCTCTCTCTCTCTTTCTGACAAATACGTATATAAAATCTTTTTTTAAAAAAAATAAAATGCTATGCACGTGATGAGTGTCCCTATGGAGTTATGCATAGTGACAAAAACTAGAAGCAAGGGTACCCAAGAGAACATGGTTGCTTCAGAATGGTGGGGTTATGGGAGTTCTTCCTTTTTAAAAAATGCTTTTTTACCGTGTCTATTAAAATATTTCTAGGTCTGTATTTTTAAAACCAGCTAAACTTGTCATCCAAAGGATTATATCGCCATCTTATGGAAGCCTCTAAATATCAGAGGGTCCACTTTGATGCAAATAGAGTACTTTTGGAAAAGGAAATACAGATGTTTCCCTTTGAAGTCACAAACTTACGCCATTTCAGGAAATTGAGTTGTTTTCTTAGAGCCAAATTCCATAAATAATCCACACCATCCTCTTTTGTTTAACTCCAGAAGTGACCGGTGATAGTCAAATCTAAATGGCACAGACCAACCTCTGCTAAGAGGTCTACGTTTTTCTTTTTTAATTTTTTAAAAAAATGTGTGTTACAAATATTCCAATAATACAAAGATCGCAAGATCATAATAGTGTCAAATTGAGATAAACTCCATTTTGTCCTCCAGCTAGAGAAGAACTAAGATAAAAGCAAGCATTTATCCTCCCATAATCTCTTTCTCTAGCTTTGTGTACTTGCTTATACCACACGCCTAGCACGTAGACAACCTTCCACAAATGATTTTGAATGACCGAATATACTTTGCTCCCAAATAAACAGTGAAATAAGTGATGGCACGGTCTCTAATAAGCAAACTGAGAAGAGGGACATGAGGGCTTGCACAAGGAATGCATATAGTAAACGATATATAAATATGTTAGTTATAAAAATAAAAAGTTACATTTGGGGTCTCACAAAACCATGAACTGGATCCTCAGTTTCTTAGTTCAACTACAGTTGATACAGTCAACTTTCAATTCCTATGTCTGGTGCTTCCCCAGAATGCACTGGAGCTAAGATCCCCCATCTCCCGTATTTCCCTTCCCCCTCCCTCTTCTCTTAACTGGATCACCCCCATCTGTTCTCCACACTACACCTAGACTAGGGGTCACCTCTTAGGTGCCACCCTAGATTATAAGCATTTTGAGGATAGTAACTGCATCTTTTCACTTGCTTATTTTCAGTACATCACAGGCAAATATTTGCAGGATGATTTAAAAAGAAAGAGAGAAACAACTTTTGAAAGAAATATCCTAGCTCCAGCTGTGTGCGAAGCATCTCTTGGGGACGTGACTGGGTATTCATTCTAATCAGTGTCAGTGCCTCTGAGGCAGTGACTATTTTCAGTTTTTTAAATCTGTTGCCTGCAGGGCTGTCTATCGAGGGAGTGCTCGTCTACTTTGACGATTGGGCTGACCACGCATGCCCACAAAGCTCCCTCACTTTGGATGAGTGCTCACACCTTCGACAGCAGAAGCCTTGGCGTTAGTCGAGACTTGGGGTTAGCAGTAGGGAAAAGAGACCCCAAATAACAGTGGCTCAAGCAAGGTTGTAGGATACCTCTTTCTTTTTTGAAAAGATTTCACTTATTTATTTGAGACAGAGAGCATAAGCAGGTGAGCAGCAGAGGGAGAGGGAGAAGCTGAGCAGGGAGCCCAACACAGGGCTCCATCCCAGGATCAGGAGATCATGACCTGAGCCAAAGGCAGATGCTTAGCTGAATGAGCCACCCAGGCACCCCTATACTTCCCTCTCATGTCAGGGATGGGCTGGTAGGGCAGGTCTGGTCTGTGCCATCATCAGAGACCAGAATTTTTCTATCCCCAAAGTGTTGCCCTCCCTCAAGGAGTCCACGATGTCTTGCATGTAAGCCCGAGAATCATAGAGGATAGATGCAATCCTTCTGCTGAACGTCTAGTTCACGGGCGAAGGACCCTGGCATTCTGCTGCTATCTCATAAACCTGACACGCCGACACAGTTCGGGGGCAGAGGCACACAGACTGCAAAGGGCTTTGGAGTTAGAGCCTCCTTCCTTCACAATAGGTCCTTAGTTAACTTCTGATTTCCCGGTTGTTTCTCCTATGCTTGACCTAGACTTCCCCCTCACTCCTGAATTTCCTGATAAAAGGTTAGTTAGTTTACTAAAAGACGGCCGCCGAGCAGCCTGTCAGGGGTCTTCCAGCCTCTGTGTCCGTGCATCAAATTCAAGGGACGAAACAAGCCCTAACATCCCTCCCAGATTCGACAGTTTAATAATCTAAAAATCACAGGGTATTTCCTCGTCGAATACATTTTCTTCCACGTGCCCTACACATCGTACACTTAATGTATTTCTTCTTCAGCATACGTGGAGGGGCTTGTTTTTAAGCTATGCTGTGTAAATTAGGACAGCCATAAATCTAAAAATGTACACACTACCAGCTTCTCTAGAAAGCTCTCTAGAAAAGTCTGCTATTCTTACAATTTTTTCTAGAGCGTCATCCCTCCTTCCAGCCAGTTTGCAGCTTCCGGCAGAAGGACTTCAACATCTGCTCTTATCCCCTGTCCACTCTCTTCCTCAAGAATGAATTTGGAAACCAGCTTGCTCCTTTCCTACCCAGAACTCTGTAGAATCTGCCTAGTTTGCAAATAATTAAGCAGGAACATTGTGCACCGAAAATGTAAGAGCCGTTTTCAGACTCTGATGCCTTAAACTGAATGTAAAGAAAATTGTTTCCTACCGCACTTACCTGACCCCCAGGGCTGCAGGCTGCACCCAGGTGCTGCACAAACCAGGAATAGAGGGCTAACTAAAGAAAATCACGCCTTCCTGCCATACAATTCCCTAGCGGGTCTATCTGCAAAACAGCAGGAAGGGGAGGGAACAGAGTAAGGCACAAGATGTCTTGGAAGAACTTCAAAAATTGCAGCCACACTTGAGCCGGGTAGCATCTCCTACCGGTACCGGTTCAGAAAACTTAGCTCCATTCCCCCCTGTGCTTTTCAATAAAGGGAGAGAAAGCATGGCACACTTCCGAGTAGTCTGGAAGAAGGGATCCGCACAGCAGGTGCCTTTCCTAAATGTTTGTGCCTTTGCTTGAACAGCTTCCCTGCTGACCTCGGGCCGGTTATGGGCCAACAGGACAAAACCGAAGATGAACAGATTGGAATTCCAGACCATTGGAACACACATCATTTAAGTAGATCTCTCAAACTACTGTGTAGGTCCTTTCATTTTGGACACTTGTGTATGTTAGAATTTCGTGCTCGTTCTCTTCACAAACACACCATCTGCCACTGAGAGAAACATGGTGCAGTGATTTTTTTGATGCCACGCAATCATTCATTTTTAATTTTTCCCGATCAGAGTCTATGAACATGGACCTCAAACTTTAAAAATAGCATCAGGAGGACAAATGTACTCAACGCTGTGCTGAGAACCAGCTCAGAGAACCTAGTCGGATTGCAGAGGCCACACAGAGAATGGGCTATCCAGGTGCAGGGCAAGTCCACTGAACAGAGGCAACACCCTCTCTACTCGCCATGCCTCAGTGTCCCCATCTGTACTGCAGGCAAAGCAGTCCCAACATCACAGGGAAGTGGCACGATTTAATTTGGTGACGTAAGTTAAGCCGGTTTCGCTTCCACCATCTCCATAGCCTGATCTCACCTCTGGATCCCTGAATGCACCCAGACACCTTCGGTCCTTTCTCAGCAGGAGGGGAGCAGCGGCAGCATTTGCCCTGACGATTCCTCCTTTCCGCTTTTGCTGTCCCTCCCCTGGCCCATGTCATCCTTATCTCCCCCTTCTCCACCCCAGGCTTCTTCCCAGTTTTCCTCCTCTGCTTGGTCACTCTCTGGGGGTGTTCCCAGGTCGATGGCCTCCTTACGCTGTCTGCTTCCTCTCCTGCTCTCACCGCTCTCTCGAGCTGCACACGGCATGGCACTACCCACAGGTGGGACCGGATAGTCACACGGGTCCCGCCATCCCAGCTGTTCTTTTCTGAATCCACTGATGGCGCCAGCACCCAGCCATCAACCCCGCCATCACCCCAAGGCAGAACTTGGGAAGCACGTCTCCTCCCAACAGCTGTGGCCACGGCCGAGCAGCCTGCACATCCAGCCTGCCCTCCTTTCCCACTGTCTCTTTGCTGGACACGGGCTCCCAAATCAGCTCCTGCCTCTGGTTTTAAATCCGCCATTTCCTCTGCCACTGGCGTGAGCTCCGGAGCACAGCCGGGCACAGCTTTCCTTGCCTTCAATTCTTTGCCTACAGAACGAAATCCCAGCACCTCATCCTGGTTGGCAGATCTTTCGGGATCCAGCTTCCACCACTGCGGCTTCTCACATAACTTGTGGCACTTTGATTCAAGCCACACACCCGGGGGCACTGCCATGCTGGGTTAGTGCTCCAGGATGCTGCTTGGGCCTCACCTCCTGGGCCACCTTCCTGCCCTGACAACAGATGAGAGGACTCCCTGAAGGCCGTGTAACTCAAACACAGCCCTGGTGTTGCATGATTCACACCGAATTTTAATTACACTTTTATGTGCCTGCCTCCCCTCTCTGACCACAGGCTCCTTTGGAGGATTACCCATTTCGGCTTGCCTCCCGAATGCACAGGGCAGGTGGCTGTCATGTGAGGTCATCTCCCCCTCAGCTCTTCTAGAAAGTTCCCACCGCCCTCTTTTCACCCCTTCCTACATAGGGCACCAGCTTGGTCCCTGGAAGCCACCCTTGAGAGGCAGGCTTTCAGATTCCCAGTGCTCCCCCTGCCCCTCTTCACCCCTAAGCCAGCTCCCTCTTCCGGTGCAGCACAAGGCAGGGGGAGCAGATCAGTTTGGGAAGTAGGTGGTTGTTGAGAGTAAACAAATAGTGGGGACTGGCTGCTTGGCAACCTTCTTAGGAATACTTTACTGATTAGAGTCACAGCAAACAATGGGCTATTTACTTAACTTCTCTGAGCTGTTAATTAGAGAAGGAAATTCTATTTCCCTGCCCCCAAAGGGTAAGCAGCCAACCTCCTGGTGAAGCGGCCTCACCGGCCTCACCACCGGGGCAGCAGCTCTGAGATGAGAAGTGTATATAAAGGCCCGTGCAGTTCCTCTGCGGTCCAGCAGCAAGAGCTGTTCCGAGAGAGTGCAGCAGGCCTTGGCACTTAGGGTTTGACCTTATCCAACCCGGGGTGACTTTTTCCAGGCAAGTGGCTCCTCCCTGCTCCCCTGGGAGCCCTTCCTCCCTTACCTATCTAGGGCCTCAGGCCTGCTCATCCACGGATGAATTTTTACTGAAAAGAAGTCTATCAATGTCCAGACAGGAAATGAGCTCTAAATGCCAGAAACCCACTTAGCACTCACTCTCTACTTAAACTATGTATCTATTATGTCTTATCTTACTACTCCGATGCTTTACTGGAACGAGTTTGGCAAATTAACTTTAATATACAAAACAAGTATAGATTCACAGCATTTACAAGAAATCATTCAAATAACATTGTAAATAATATATTTTTTTTTTACAAAAACTTCATTCAACAGAAACACATGTGAAGTTATAGCAGTCTTGTACAACATACTTCAGCTGTCAACAGCGAATTCATCAGTTTGGAAGCTGTCACGTGACTTAACATTGTCTCGATGTTGCGTTAAATTCAAGGAAAAGGTTACTAAAAGCCTGCAAAATAGGTAAATCAAACACAACCGATGCTAATATTTACAGAAAAGACCAATTATTAAATTACAGAACCGTTAAAGGGCAGTATTTTCTAAATACAAACGTCAATGCCTAGGAGATGACTAAGGACGATAATGTTAAGTGTGTTGTAGCTAAAAACATTTGCATCAAATTATGTAAGCTTCTGGGCTTTTCCTTCTAAAATCGGATAGTTGCTACTTAATTCTTCTCAAAACCGTTTGATCTCTACTTTCACTGCATGCATCCTGAGAATAACAGCATGAGCCAAGTGGAATTTTAATGAGAACATGTGTAGGTTAAGCTTCTAGGGACCAACGTTTTTGGGCAGCTTGACCCAGCCGATTTGTGTCCAGCGTCCCTGGCCTGTCAGCCATCGGAAGGACGTGTATCCACACTTGTTAGTGCTGTCCTATGAGGGACAGAGCTGCATCTCCCCTCTTCCATAAAATAACAAGACAGCAATTTTCTCCTTAACTCCAAGGAATCCAGCTGTTCTATTCTGGCTACATAACTAAGTTGATGTGTACTGAGAAATATCAGCAATTTGGGCATGGAGAGTTTTCCAGCAGATAAATGCTGGATCATGGCTTTTGCAAAAGATTTCTATTGTGAAACAAAGTTTGAATTAAATGCATTTCTGCTTTGTGTCTAGACAACAGCGATGTAGGATTGAGGGGATTTTCTGAACAGGCATGGAGCCGGTCTTCGTCTGGATTAGGTATAAAAAGGCACAACAATATTCAGAAATAGCATGGAGATGGGGGTGAAACATTTTCAACGACAAAATCAGATCTACCAGGGGAAAAGGGGAGATCTACTGAAAATAAAACTAGGAAGAAGGGACCCCAGGAAAGCTCTGGCACATTGCTGCCCGTCTTTTGCTTACTTGCAGGCCAAAGATGAAGAAAGCGATTTCTCTAAGATTTTACAAATATTCCATTTTATGACTGTTTACGATTTACTGCAAGGTGGTTGTGCCTTTAAGGTATGATGAAAATCGAGAGGGTTGCTTTTGACCCAAGGCCAAGGCCAATTCAACTGTCTTCCAACAGATTCTGAAACATAGATAATAAATTAGGTGAGATTTGTCACAGTGTCTTGCTCTCTTTGTGAGAGAGAGAGAGTGTGTGTTGTGGGGGCATTCATATTAGGCAATGTGGGGTTAAAATGAGACAAAGAGGGAGAAAGCAAGATTCCCAACGAAATCCATACAAAATCCATTTGGGGGCTCTTGGTTTATTTCTCTTGTGTTCTTTCCAAGTGGAACACAGGACTCACGTCAAGAAGGAAAGTGGGGCAAACCTAAAATTAGAATACTTGAGCCACCTGTTCTTTATTGAGCTCACACGTTTGGTAATAAAACTCAAGCTAGATAAATAGATTTAAAAGAAGTGAAAGGCATTCTACCTTTTCAAAAATTTTTCTCGTTTTTCAAAATCACCAGAGAAGGCCAAGCAGGATCTACTCAGGAAGGGTATTTGATGGACTGACCGCTCACACCGCACCGAGCTCTCGGGGGCAGTGCCGGTGCTGGTACCCGAGCTTCCTGCTGTTTCTGGAGAGTCCATGGAGGGGCAGGCGGCAAGCCAAAGTTAGGGCTTGGATGGGAAATACAGCAGGACCGGTCACGGCACTTAAAGCACTTCACTGCGCATTAAGAAACATTAGTAAATGGAAGCCCATTAAGTGGTTCTTTACTTGAACTGAATCCTCACTGAAAATGTAACACAAGCAAATAGTTCTCTTTTCTTCCCTAATTTTCTTATATTAAAAAAAAAACTATTCAAAATTGTGTATACAAACAACTCCGTTTAGCACAGAGACCCCTATAGTTACTGCTGAGGGGTCCACAAAAAGCATTTTAAGTGTAGTTTTCAAAATAGATCATTACATTTTCTTAGTAAAAAAGGTCAGTTTTATAAATGCAACTAAAATCGAGAGGTCTATCCAAAAAAGAAACAACATGTGTGTCTACACACACACACACACACACACACACACGCATACGCTCGTACACTCGGTTGTTGACCCCAAGGCAGCCCGACCTTGCAGCAATCCTAAGTACAAGTGAGCACATCACCGTGGCAGACCGGACAACATTTCCAGATAATGCTCCAAGGCCCACTCAGACGTCCAGGATTATGTCTTCTTGATGCGCGATGTCACCTCCTTCGGGACCGGCCCTGGGTAGGGGGGAGGCTGGGAGGGGGAAGGAGGGACCAGACACTTGGAGGCACAGGTTCCACCTCTGTCTAGGACGTTACAGGTTTGTTTATTCTCCAGCACGGGCCTAATGGAAAACAGGACTTTCTGAGAGGAGCCTACGAAAAGGGGATTCTCACACAGAAAACCAAAGTGTGGACCACAATACCCCCCGTCCAGTGCACCAAGTACATTTAAATGGCCTCTCCCTTGCAGAACTTGTCTTCTCCAGACATATTTAAAAGTTATTTGCATCAATATATAGACAAAGACAAGGAGATCACTAATGCCAGGAATCAGCTCACATGGCCCTCGTTAGAAAAGACTGCCACGTCTGAGTCTAGCTGTGTTTTTGTTAAGGTCTCTTAATAAAGAATGAATCTTCAGAACCCTCCTGACAGGTTAGTAAGGGCGCGGTTAGCACTGCTGTTTGGGCTTTATGCAACAAAGTCGGCTTCGAATCCTGAGGAAGGTGGGCTGCTCTGAACCACAGGTTTTCTCGGTGGAATGTTCAGGTCACTGTAACCTAACCGGTGGGGACGCCAGAACAACGGATGGGGAGAGCACACTGCTGCTCTGAGAGTGCCTTTCCACGGCTGCATGTGCGTATTTCGTTTCTCAGGAAATTACAGTAAATGGGTTTTTATACTGCAAATGGGTAGGTCTGATTCGTTCCTTAGGTCTCTACGTGCAAGTAGGTGTGATTTCTGCCTGGGAGTCACATGCTGCACACACACTGGCGGGAAGGGACCTGACTCGAGAAGGACAAATCCACCCCGTGGTAGGATTCTGCGCTTTCTCCCTGGAAAGCAGCCTCATCTTCAGGCTGCTGAAGTCCCGACGGTGTGCCACGGGAGGGCTTCATCGTGCTTCTCCCTCCAGCCTGTAGGGGACGCACCTCACCAGAGGAAGCCTGCACTACCACTTGGTGACAAGTCAGACAACACCGGAGGGCCACCAGGGCCATCTGCACTGCAGCGCTAACTCCCCTAATACTGGGGAAGACAGGAACAGCTTGCCCATGCTGGCGCGACACAACCGTACCAGCCCCATCACAACTGTCCCCTTCGAATCCACATGCAAAGTGGCACTGTAATGAAGTCCCTCCTCAGGAACGGCAGCAGAGCGTGCCTGTTATCAGCGATGCCCCCTGGGGTCACTGCTCGGCTTCACCGCACAGCAGGTCACCTTGCCGCGGCCCAGCCATCTTGGCACAGGTCACAGAGGGGTCTCGCGGACATCAGGGCCATGCGTCATGACCTCCGTCTCCCAAGGAGGAGCTGGGTCTTCAGAGGCACTGGGTCGCATCCAAGACCTCCTATTCTTCATCGATCCCCAAAAGAAGTTTTCAGTACTGGGTTCAGCACATGAGAAACAGAAATGGTTCTCCTCCTTACAGACACCTGGACAAAAGTGTGGCCTCCCATTTTCATTTCTTGAAAGGAGTGAGTTTGTTGAATGTGTGCCAGAAGAGAGACGGCTTCCTCTTGGGTTCTGCCAGGGCAAACACCTGCTGCTGGGGGACGCTGGTGGGCACGGTGACGTGGCGCTGGTGGAGGGGGTGCAAGCTCTGGTGCGGCGGGGCCACGGGGCATCCGCTGTAGCCTAACTCGAGAGGGGAGAAGGGCGGAACATGGACCCAGCGTCACTTGTTAGCCGAAAAGGAAAAAAAGCTCCAAGACCTGAGTTCTTAGCTGATTCTTAATTCATAGGAACCCAAAGTACATCCAGGAGCCATCATAACAGCACCTACCAGGTGCTATGAGAATTAAGGGAGCTAGCTTAGAACAGGGTCCCGGAACCGAATCGCTTAATCAAAATGTTTCATTGGGATATGTGTTTTAAACCTGCGCAGAGGTGATGAGAAAGGCCTATGACAATGAGCTCCAGGATCAAAAGCTAACTGCAAAAGTCAGTGTAACAGGAGGAAAGCACGTGGGTCTTAGAAGGAGCCAGGACTCCGTTCTGAAAGCACCCCCGCCCTGATCTGCCGCGAGGCTCTCCTGGCCTGCCTGGTGAGAAGTGCCTGGCAGGGGGCGCCTGGGTGGCACAGCAGTTAAGCGTCTGCCTTCGGCTCAGGGTGTGATCCCGGCATTATGGGATCGGGCCCCACATCAGGCTCCTCCGCTATGAGCCTGCTTCTTCCTGTCCCACTCCCCCTACTTGTGTTCCCTCTCTCGATGGCTGTCTCTATCTCTGTCGAATAAATAAAATCTTTAAAAAAAAAAAAAGTGCCTGGCAGGGGACCACCCACCACCATCCGCGTTCCTTCCATTCGGGTGCCTAGTTGCTGAGCCAGTGACTCCTGGAAGACACGGACACAAACTAATACATTCTAACAAATGGATATCTACTGGTCACCTGCCATTGAAGTGGAGATGCAAAAAAAAGAACAAAATAGGAGGTTTTTTGCCGCAAAAGTATTTATCACTTAGTAGGGGGGATTTCTGCCTTGGAGCGGAGGGAACAGGGAAATGGGAACGCTAAGGGTTATTTTAGTCATGAATTCTTCCTGGCCCTCAGCTGATGGCACATCACCACCCTGGGCTTAACTGGGTCTTGTTTTTGTACTTCCAGTTATGAAAATCCTGAATGGGACACATTTCAGAGGATAAATTGTTTTTAGAGTAGGAAGTCAATCTGAAGAAAAGCTTCTAAGAATATAAGAAAGATTTTTGGAATAAAAACTCTTATTATTTTATTCCTGTTGGGTGAGATCACGTGTATTACTGGAGCTGTAAAAAAATCTTTGTTTGCACACCAGGAGACTGGGGGCGTGACCTGAGCGCAGGTCACCTTCAGCAGCTGCTCAGGCATTTCTAACGTGCATGGAGGGCAGGGAGTCCTTGCTCTAAATAAGCTAGTGTGTCTTCTTTTCAGCTCATTTCCTGACGTACTGGACTTTTAGACCCTTTTCTCTTACCTACACTAGGACGTAGCCGCACTGATGAGCAGTTTGGGGCTGGAGGTTTCTCCTTCATGTGCGCCCACAACCCGCAGGAGCTGCTGGTTTGCCTCGGACTGGGGAGCCGGCCGGCCCGAGGAAGGCGGCCAGCACTCCCTCCCTCAGGAAGGGGAGGTGCAGAAGCACTGTGGTACCAGTTCAGAACACATCTTACAGGCTCGTGCTCAAATGCAGGCAAATACTCAAGCACACTCACACTCAAAGCCAAATGCAGATTATTCTAAACCGCCCATCTGGTTGTGGAGGGGGAACCTATCATTTTGAGTTTCACCCATACGTCTCTTCTTTGTTGAGAGCTGGTCATCAGTGTGCTAACGACTTCAGACATGCTCCCCAATTTTAATTCCAATACTGATACACATGAAGGAGATAAAGAGATGAAGCCTTCTTCAAAACTTACCTTTTGACTTTCCATGTCCCGCCTTTTGAGCATTTAACATGGCGAGTTTCTTTTGATTTTCTGAAATTTCCATTCCTGCATTTAGGAACAGACATAATAAACATTCAAAACAGCTGAAATAAGTCAATCAGAGAAAGACAATTATCATATGATTTCACTCATTTGTGGAATTTAAGAAACAAAACAAAGGATCATAGGGGAAGGTAAGGAAAAATAAAATAAGATGAAATCGGAGAGGGAGATAAACCGTAAGAGACTCTTAACCAAGGAAACAAACTGAGGGCTGCGGGAGGGGAGGTGGGTGGGGGGAAGGGGTAACTGGCTGATGGGTATTAAGGAGGGCACATGATGTGATGAGCACTGGGTGTTATATGCAACTGATGAATCACACATTCTACCCCTGAAACTAATAGTATACTATATATTAATTAACCGCATTTAAGTAAAATTTAAAAAAAATAAGAAACAAGTGACACCATTACAGAGTAAAACTAGAACCATAACCCACGTTAACCCTTGAGGTGTTCAACACAACCCGTAGCAAAATCCTTATTCCTTGAGGAACTGTAAGAGGCTGAAAAGATTATAAGTGGAGGAGCAGCAAGGACTGCCACAGGATGGACACTGGGATGACATCCTCCCACGCAGGACACGTTAACAGGTGCAGTGGGGTGCTGTGAATATCAACACACAGACAACTGACCAAACACTGCCTGTAGGAACTCTGTCCGTCACAGGCTGTCCTGCAGCAAGTTGAGAAGCACAGCTGACCCTTGAGCAACATGGGGTTGAGCGGCATGGGTCCACGTATACGTGGGGTTTTCTCGATAAATACAGGGCAGTACTGTAAATGTATTTCCTCTTCCTTATGATTTCCTTAATAACATTTTTTCTCTGGCTCATTTTATTGTAAGAATGCCGCATATAATACATACAACACGGCAGATGTGTGTTAATGGACTATGTTATTGGTAAGGCTTCTGGTCAACAGTGGGCTAAAGAGGAGCTAAGTTTTGGGGGAGTCAAGAGTTACACATAGATTTCTGACCATGTGGGGGGGTTGGCGCCCTAACCCCTGCATTATTCAAGGGTCAGCTGTATTTGGGATTTGAAAGATCCTGCTTCTTTCTTCCAGGGGGCCATTTCACTCTGGGAGACAGCTGGCAAGAGCTGGCCTCTGGGGCCGCGGGCGCCTGAGGTCGGAAGACGGAGCGCTGCTCACCCATCTCGCGGTCCTCCTGCACGCGCCGCCTTTCATCCCCACAGGCCTGCAGCCACCGCGCCTTGTCCTCTTGCTTTTTGGCACAGAACAGATGAACTTCGTCGGTGGTTTTGCTGACGAGCTTGAACGCGTTCCTCACGTTGAGGTTCCAGTCCTTGTCCCGGCCGTCCTCCAGGTCCACAAGCTCCACCCCATCCATGTCCGTGCGGCCTCGGTAGTAGAGCACGTCCCTACGCAGCAGGTCCTTCTTGCACGACACCAGCTGGTGGTCAAACAGGAAGAACGTCCGCTGCTGGCTCTTGCCGTGCTTGGTGATTCTGGTCAGTTCCCCAGAATGGATCAGTTCGGAACTTCGGTCTAGGATATCCAGCCCCTGCAAGGATGAACACACATTTTAAGACCTTCCCACTCGGATTCCTTGAGAATGTGTCACGGATACAAGACCAAGTCCTGACCCAGTCTTTCTCCGACTTTCCAGTTACAGGAGACCCGTTCCCAGGTCTGCAGGGCTAAAAAGGTCACTCACATCTTGAGTGGTTCGTCTCCTGGTGTGTGAAACTTCTTTGCTTTATTTCCTACTCAGCGGGATTATGTTACAGTGCCTCTGTGTTATCTGATGGGTCCTCCTTACAAGGAAGGACTAGTGATAAACGTGCTGGATGTATGGACTCCAGCCAGTCTGAAGTGGCTGCTCCTTTGAGAACAAGGACACCGAGGAGGCTTTCTTTCTTTTTTTTTTTTTTTTTAAGATTTTATTTTTTTATTTGACAGAAAGAGACACAGCCAGCAAGAGAGGGAACACAAGCAGGGGGAGTGGGAGAGGAAGAAGCAGGCTCCCAGCAGAGGAGCCTGATGTGTGGCTCGATCCCAGGGACCTGGGATCACGCCCTGAACCAAAGGCAGATGCTTAACGACTGAGCCACCCAGGCGCCCCCCAAGGAGGTTTTCTATGTGGGGGGACTTGAGTGCTACAGACTCGGGGGCTCTGGCTTTCGAGTCTGGTATGTATAGCGGCTCCCAGAATCATAACTAGCTAAGGATCTTGGAAACAAAAGACCAGACAGCAAATTGCCAGCAAGGTGTTGGTAAATTTCTGACAATAAATTATCCCCTAAGTAACTGTAAATGTATTTCCTCTTCCTTATGATTTTCCTAATAACATTTTTTCCTCTGGCTTACTTTACTGTAAGAATACAGCATATAATACATACAACATACCAAATGTGTGTTAATCTATTACGTTATCAGTAAGGCTCTGGTCAACAGTGAGCTAGGAGCAGTTAAGTTCTGGGAGAGTAGAGTTACACACGGATTTCTGACCGTGTTGGGGGGGTTGGTGCCCCAATCCCTGTGGTCCAAGAACACAAGGAAAAAACATCTTTACAGTATTAGGTTGGGTCTAACCCAATATAACTGTGTGGTATTTGGTATGAGACTGGCTTTTGATTTATAAGATTTTATCCTTCTTCAATCCCAGTTATACACAGTATTTTGTGGAGGCAAAAAAGCTTGACTCCAGAATAGTTCTTCTACTTGCTTGCTTAGAGCAATTCTGTGCCCCAGATTCTTTACCTACAAAGTAAGAGAGTTAAATGCAGTGATGTCTGAGGGCCCGTCCAAGCTCCAGAAGGCTCTATGGCCCCCGGAATAGAAGTATTTCTTTCCAACGTTCACTGCCATAATCTACTTTAGTTAAAAACCTAACTTCTCAGTCCAAACTTTCTTAATCCTTAGGGACAGTGAGTTCTGACCAATTAGTTTAATGTATGATGAATTGTGGTTGGTCTGAAAACAATTGGAACATCATTAGTCGTTCGAACAAGCCACTTAACCTTGCCATGTTCCCATTCCCCTATCTGTTAAATGGGGCAACAGTAGCTCCTTCCTCACAGGAATATTGAAAAGATTAAACGAGTTCACATATAAAAATGGCTTACACCAGTGCCAGGCATGTGGTAAACACAATCGTCGTCGTTCTTATAAACAAATGTGTGTGCGTGTGTGGGCACATATGCACGCTGGACCATCATGACAGCTCGTGCCAAGCAGTACATTTGCCACCGTCTTACATAATCCTCACGAGAGCTCTATGAAGTACCTCATATTTTCAACCCCATCTTAAGGATGAAAATCTTAATCTTGCCCAGACGATACCCAATTCAAACAAGGCAGTGTGAGTCCAGAGTCCATACTCCTACCACACTACTTGTATTTTAAATGGTCTCCCAGGTGGCACAGTCAGTTAAGTGTCCTACCCTTGGTTTCAGCTCAGGTCATGATCTCAGGGTCGTGAGATAGAGCCCCGTGTCCCACCCCCCACTCACTCAAAGTCTAAGACTCTCTCCCTCTGCCTTTCCCCACCCCCCACTAGCTCTCGCTCTCAAATAAATAAATAATATTTTGAAAATGTTCTCTAGTTGCTCTGATGGAGCATGATTTCTAGCAGGAGAGACAGAGCGTCAACAATGAATTACTTACATACACTCTTCAGAGTGATTTTTTGGTGGAAGTGAGTTACTGGTAAAGTAGCTGACTGTTCAGTTCAACCAACTGCTTCAAAATATATAGACCATTAAAGCCAAGAATCTAAAGTATCAATCACAGGATGTCACAGTACGTCATCAACCTAGACCAGAGCGCCAGAGGGAGGGAGGGCTCTGGGTGGCGGGGAAGGTGTGGGGAGGGGCGCTCACTTACCTCCCAGCCTACAATGGACACCTGCCACCGCGCTATCTTGTCGATGCTTTCCAGCCTGCGCTTGCGCTCGTTGATCAGACAGGCTACGTTCTTCATGGCTTCATAGGCTGCCTTTATGTTGCTGTAATCACTGTAAAGTAGGAGCGTCATTTTAACCATAGAACCTGAAACTCCCAAAGCAGGACTAACGAAGTAACATACTCCGTCCTGGATTTGTACACTCACGGTCTAGATGAGGTAGCATTTAAATAACGGCCATTGTCGCCTTTTTCTTGTTCCTCCATGAATAGACCACAGCCTCCACAGGTTAAGGGAACTGACCGAATGCAATCCAGAATTCTTCGGAATAAGAATGTTTTCATTCATTTCCCAGAAATCACAATGAATGAAAGTGAATGCCCCAAGACGTAAGTTTTAGTCACAGTGACGATGGATTATTTTCATTAAGAAAGAAAGGACAGTCTTTATGACTGACATAGCCAGTTTTGCTATATAAAGTACTTTAATAATCCCTAACGATTCTCAAGAGTAATTATTTGCTCTGAGTCTCATCTTCTATGGTGTTCAAGTAAGGACACAAAGAGGACACAAGCCACAGAGGCTCAACATGGTGCATTCCGTCAGTGCTGACACCATATTCAGCTCACTGACGGACCATCGTTTCTGCTGCTTCCACATGCTCCAGTCAGATCGAACCAGGCTCTTGTTCCCTAGCCTTTAAAACTGTAGGTACCAGGAACACAAACTGTGGTGCCAATCGCCACACAGACTAGAGCAGAGCGTGGCTCGAACTGGGAAGTCGGACATTCAGGTCTTGCTCAGCGTTAATCATCTGGGGACATGTAAACCAATAATCCAGCTAATGAACTGAATTCTTTACTTTCCAGCACTTTCCTGTGTCTTCTGAGATAGAGCCTTTGGATCTCAGTAGCGCTGAATCAGATCCCCTGCGCAGCAAGGAAAGCAAGCCCTGGAAGCGGGTTCTATTGTCTATTTACCACGCACAAAGAGCTCAGCCCTGGGAAGTCCCGGGCATTCCCCGCCACTCAGACCCCGCTGCCTCCAGACAGGCCTATTCATACTGACCCGCAGAGCACAAAGGAAGAACAAAACAGACACAAGGGGGCTGCCAAAATAATGCAGCAACCACCCACCCCAGGCCTGCAGCAATGAAGAAAGTGCACAAAATAACGGTACATTTTTTCCTACAAGATTTTGTCAATTCTAGAAAAGAGGCAGAGTATAATGGTTTTCTGGGGAAAAAAAATTTGTTTTGTTTTCCTGAAGACAAGGAAATGGCTTTCTGTCATTTCCTTTAAAAGGATTTTTTTTTTTTTTGGAAAATAGCCAAAATATGCAAATGCCTCATAGTGAAAAATGCCCTTAAAAGAGAAGAATTAACTGCTGAAGGATGATGTATAGACTCCTGGCCACACCTTGCCCACCTTGGAATGTACCAATCTGCTTGCCTATGTCTGTCAAGATGTCTCTGCTTCTTATTCTCTTACATATTTTTTCCAGTTCCTCATCACGGTGTGTTTTTATTCTTTGTTTAACATTTTCTGCAAATTTGTGGCTCTCTTGACTTTGCTATTTTCCTTGCACTCAAGTTTTCTGATTTTTCTAACAGAAAAAGAAAATATATATATATATATAGCTCTCTTCCCTTTTATCTATTTCAGTGAACTCCTTTCTCTTACTCTTTTAATCTTTATTCTTTATACTAACATCCACATCTACGGTCTACTGTTTGGTAACCTAGCTCTTTTTCTCCTTCCAGCTTCCAATCTAATTGCAAAAAAGATTCCTTTTGCAAGCCCCGTGTCTCCACAGGAGTCTGGCAGCAGACAGGATGGAAGAATGCTCCGTTCTGCACACCCTGCAGGGCCAGGCGCCGCCATGGATAATCTGACTGTTCTCAGGGCAACACTTAGCTGTTAAAACTCACAACTGTTGTGGTTTGGCACAGCAAATTTCCTCTGGCTACAATCCTGTTCCCCACCTCCCCCATACTAGAACCTTCTGAGATCATCCGTTCATGGGCTGCAGGTGCACTGAAAGCTTTGTACCAGTGACACAGAGGTCACAGGTGAGGCTTGATTCTTACCTAAAACAGTAAGCTTTATCCTAAAACCCTGCCTACAGGCATTCCAGTTCTGGCCTGGTGAGAACACAGCAATGACCCAACCAGTGCCACCTAAAGGCACCACACAGTAGGGACGTGCACGTCTCGGGGAATGGCATAGAATGGCATGCCCATTCCAACACTGAATGGGTGAGATCTTCCAAAAAATCACAGCATGGTTATACTTTATTCTGCACATGTAGGAAAACAGGGAGTTGTTATTAAGTAAGCAATGGATAACTTTTTGGATCTCCTAGAACTTAGTTAAGGACAAAGCAAGTCCTACAAGGAAATGGAGTATTCAGGAAACCATGATGAGAAGCCCCGTGCTCCAAGCACAAGGGGATGGGGTGGAACGGATCACGGAGATGGAGCAAGCACCCGGGTTGGGCAAGAAAGGTCTCGGGGGCACCTGGGTGGCTCAGGCAGTTGAGTGTCCGACTCCTGGTTTGGGCTCAGGTCATGATCTCAGGGTTGTGAGATCGAGCCCTGCATCAGGCTCTGCACTCAGCACAGTCTGCTTGGAGATTCTCTCTCTCTCCCTTTGCCCTTCCCCCTGCTCCACGTGTGCTCTCTCTTTCTTTAAAATAAATAAATCTTTAAGAAAGGGCTTAGAGCTGGACAGGACCTCGGCGGATGCTTCGGCAAGCTAACCCTACACACTACTCTGTATCCTTGAGATTCCCCACTCTTTCAGAAGTTTAAACTTCGGGAGTCCTCATGCTCTGTAAAGTGACTTCTTGTTGCTCTACATGATGCTGCCCTGAGGGCGAGCTGCTGTAGGACTGGAAGCCGACTATTCACGCTGGTGTCTTCTAAAAATTGTTCTTATTAACTACTGAGTAGCTACAAAAGAGGATGTGTGACTCAGACACCAGTTTGAAGGACCAACAGCACGATACAAACCCCTGTGTGCTCATGACACAGTTTAAGAATCATTCATAACTTTTTAGCATCTCTAGGAATGGATACCCTGGACCCTCTTCAATGACCCTGCTTCAAGGCCTCATAATCTTGAACATTCTAAGCAAGGTGACAATTTCTTCCATGATGCTGAGAGTGTCAAGAGGACACCTAAGCCCACCCGTCAGCGCCACTCTGTCAAGCTCTGAGCGCCCGCCCCAGGAGCCAGGGTGCGGGGCGGGTGCCGCGAGCATCCACCAGCGGCGCGCGCCTCTCTCACCTGTGCTCCTGCGTGGTGTACTTGAGCAGCTCGGCCAGCTGCAGAGGGTACTTGCAGATCTTCTGCACCGGCGTCAGCAGGAACCCGTCGATGGCGATGTCAATCATCTGTTGGAGCAGGCGGCAGGCTTCAAAGAAGTGTCTGTACCTGCCCTGCTTCATCAGGTTGGACAGCTCCGCACAGGCGCCCGGATGGTTGTTACAGTACTCGGAATAGATGGCAAAGCCCTCTTGCTGGGAAGGGGAAGCACAGCTGCGTCAGGTTATGGGCCGGCTCTGGGCCATGACATCTTCTCTGGAGGGAGGGGCCCCGTACAGACCAGGGGGCGGGAGTGGCTGGAAGGGTGAGGGTAGGAGGAGGGGTTATCTTTGTGGGGTGGTAGCCCTAGGACTCGGCTTCCCTGGGATAGCGGCTCCCTCTGCCACCACTGCCCGCCCGAGCTCTGCTCTAAGGAAAAGACAGGCACTATTCGTGAGTCCAACTCTCTCCCCCTCGTCCTCTCTACTTACACTGATAAACGTGGTAGTGACCGTGACCAAGGAGTGAGGATTCAAAGCCATCACCTGCTCCCCTCACTACAAGTCCTGTCCTTAACATCCTACCACCCGGCTTCCACACGCGTGTCCCCTCCGACCTCCGATCGAAAGCCCCTGGCTCACTTCCTTTCTCCTCTGCTTCTCACTTCAAGGCTGCCACCGCCCTGCCAGTCCCCCTGT
Source organism: Ailuropoda melanoleuca (assembly GCF_002007445.2). NCBI lineage: Eukaryota > Metazoa > Chordata > Mammalia > Carnivora > Ursidae > Ailuropoda > Ailuropoda melanoleuca. Next base: position 65,712,843 of record NC_048224.1, read on the forward strand.
GCAAGTGTCGTGGGCTTCCCCCGGCTTCCACGGTGGCCAGGCTGCCGGCTCACAGCCGTCTACCCTGCCCACAGCTGTGTGCCCTTCAGCCTGGGTCCTGCCCCACGGTTTATACTTGTCCGTGCTCAACACGTCTCCCACCAGACTCCAATTCCCCTGTAAGACAGGTCTTCCTAACCTACCCATCAATTCTTTGAGACCCAACATCCTGCAGGCGGTTCCGACTGCTGCTTTTCGATGTTCCCCAAGACCAGTTTTGTCAGCTGGTTCTCAAAAACCCCCGCGACAGCATCGCTGTCTTTCTGCATCCCCACTGCAACCACCCCTACCCTGGCCCCCAGCCCCCTCTGCCCAGAAGCAGCAACACCTCATCCCTCAGCTAGACTCTCCAGTCGTCCAGGACCAGGCAAGGCCCACAAAACCCAGAGGCTCCACCTTCACCAGGACCTGCCCCCCTGCAACCTGACCTTCACTGACCTCTGCAGCCTTTCTCTCAGAACCTTCTGCTCTGGCCAAACAGGACTGGTGCACTCGTGGGGCCACCACAGCATCATTTTCAGCTGTTTAAACCCCCCCCCACCCCGAGGGTCTGCTTTGGTTCCTACTGCCTCTGTAGTCACTGGGGTCAGTACCCAGCGATGCCTCCTGAGGAGGGAGCTGTTGTCACTGCTGTTACTGTTCCAACGATGACACCCATTTGGGCTGGGAATAAAGTCTCCTTCCTCTGAAATCCGTTAGTATTAAACACGGGCAGTCGATCCCCAGTTACAAGCTTGTCATCATCTCAAGACTGTTCTGAGGCAGTTTTGGCGTCCCAGGCAGGGTCCCAGAGCCACACGCTCGGTCTGAATCCACACCTGCCCCTTACTCAGGTGTGACCTCGGGTCAGTTACCCTCTGGGATATAGTTTCTACACGTGGAAGATGGCTTAAGTAATCATACCTTCTCCATAGCACTACAGAAGCTAGTATAAGCAAACTCTGGAAACTATGCTTAACATACAACAGTCACTTAATAGGTATTATGAGAAGTTACTCCAAATACAACCTCCCGAAACCCTTAAAACTGCATAAAAGTAGGAAGATTTTGAAATCTTGAGGTATTTAGGTCAACATTAACCATATAAGCCCAGCAACTTAATTTACAGCTGACACCTCCATTCCCTGGGAGATTAATCCAGCAAACAAAGCAAGAACAAAACAGAACAAAAAGGGCTCCTTTCTAGAGTGGAGAAACATTTCAAAATTATTTAACCGGATGCTATTAATACAAAGTAACAGGTGACATACGTGTTGAAGAAAGCAGGATCCTATTTCACTTAAATGAGGTTCCTCTTTATTGTACTGTTTCTCAAGGTCTTTCAGGAACTTTCTTTGGAATTTGTAAATATCCTCAATGTTTCCAAAAATGGTGGCTAGTTGTGCAACAGTGAACATTCCCGTGTGCTTGCGACACTGTCGAATATAGCCCTGCAAAAGAGCAAAGTAAACTTTTACAAATTAATCTGGAGATTCACAGAAATTGTTTATCTGAATGATATAGCTTTTGGGGCCCAAAGTCATTCTCTTGGAAGGGATTTTAATTAGAGAAAAATATTTGAACCCTATGGATCCCTGTTGGGATAATCATACCTTCGTGACTCCAGGGTGCTATGAATATTTAAAAACAAAAGGAAAATGAACAGGAGCATGTAGCTGGATGTGTAAAGCAAGAAACTATGGAAAGTTTTCAGATTATGCTCCTGAAACAAAGTTGCTTGGTTTCAAATATTAAAGCGCAAACATTGGGACTGTCACACTTTTTCTAAACTCTTAAGATAATCATTCTCCCATCCCTAATTTCATTTCACAGCCGAGAAGACATATCAAATACAGAATGCCCCAGCTTGGTCAACAGCTCATGCAGCCGGCTCAGTGTCATGGCAAAGAGCCAACAACATCTTACCCAAGGATTCCACCATCCCCTACTTTTTATATAGAGCATAAAGCTGCAGATCTTTAATCCAATGCCTGCACGGATTAGAGTACTATTCATCCCCCATGTACAACACCCTAGTTGTCCTACGGCTGGGGTAGGAGTTAATGCGGTGGGAAGGAAAGGCCATAAATACGTGTAATACGTATCCCCAAATCAGCATCATGTAATTACACAGCCTAAGCAGACTGGCTGAGAAAATACATACTGCTGACTATTCGGAATGAACTTTAACAGAAAGACAATGTAAAGGATCAAAATACAGGCTCTAGGGCACACTGGCTTAAATACCAGCCCCACCACTTTCCCTGCTATGTGCCTCAGTTCCCTCACCTGTAATGGGGGAGGGGGGCAGTAAAAGGACCAGCTGATGAGAGCGTTTGTAGGAGTTAATCCAGGTCGAAGTCAAAGCTCAACAATCATTAGCCATCACTTATTTTCTTAAAATGGCACTTTAAAGAAACTCCCTTAATTAGGCACAAGGAACAAGAGGGTTACATCAATAAGCTAAACATCGCTAATCTTCATGGGGCCAGTTAATCCGATTCCAAAATGGGCACCTGTCTAGCTCCAGCTTGCCTTCAGTGCTGAATGTTAGCAGCCGAGCTGAGAGTGCAGAACTCAGCCTTCACAGCCAGGGCAGCGGAATGAGGGGACGGGGCCAACACCAGTGTAGTGTCAGGCTTACACAGAACCCACAGAGACAAAGAATATCGTGGGGGAAACAGAACTTACTGCACAGAATACCATGACATTGCAGAACATGGCCTTGGATGTCACTAGGTAAAACTGATTTTCTTTTGGTCTGCGAGTCAGTGATTTGGATGTAACGGGATTGTAAACGGTGGCAGACCTTTGTAAAATCAAGTGGGTTTCACTGAAAGGGTGTGGCCTCCTCTGAAAGTCCTTCACTGAATAATCTTGGGAGGTCAGTCCTCAGAGAGGTAGTTGCAAGTGCCCAGAAACGAAAACTGACGACAACAGAGAGCCCCTGATGCTCACCTGGGCGGACAAGTGTTGAATGGGGGCGGGGTCTGTGCAGGGACCACATGGGCGGAAAAGGGCAAGAAGGGTGGGCTACAGAAGAGTACGTAAGATGAGGGTCCGACTGAGGACAACCTTGGGGAGGCCGCAGGGTCCCGGGTCTCACCTCACAGATGTCCTTGAGGTGCTTGATGTACACCCGCTCCGTGTTCATGATCTCCTGGATGACATTGGTCCTCATCTGGTGCTTGCTCTCCGAGTGTTTGTGGCGGTTCTTGCCGGCATCCTCCTCCAGCTCCTCGCCCTGGGTGCTGCTGGAATTCTCCGACGGCTCTTCCTGATTGACACGCAACTGTGGGCCACGCACGGGTGACAAGTGACTTGGGGGAAGGCGGTACCAGAAGCAGGCGGAAGGCCCCCTGGTTTCCACTTCTCTACTCGGTCAGGAAGGCAGCCTGGCCCGAGGCTAAGTCTTCATGTATCGGCAGGGCCACTGCTCCAACCACGGCAGCAATGCCAAACAACTAGTTGACCGTGGTTGAAATGTTTCCTTCAATCCAGTCTAATTTCTGAAAGCTTTCATTACAACGATCACAAAGAAGTGAACCTGTATCGAGTGGGCTTGAGCCCGACGCCACAATTGTACCCCTCCCCCACAGATCGTCATGAGAAGGGTTTTTGTAAGCGCCACACACTTACTCTGACAAAGCTTGCGGGAAACCAGGCTTCCTTGTCCTCATTCCGGCCCCACCACCAGTCCTTGTTAGAGGCTTCCAGAACCTGGATGACATCTCCTGCCTTGAAGCCCAGCTCCTGGTCGTCCATGGTCACGTGGTCCCATAGGGCTTCCGCGCAGACCACACTGCCATCGCTGATCAGCTGCAATGGGGACACGTGCTCAGTGCAAAACCAGGCGGGCGGAAGGGCAAGGGGCATGCCGTGCACTCTCCCAGGGGGCACGGACATCTTCTACCTGACACTTGCACATACTGTTGGCTTGGGGTCAATCCTTAGCGTTTGACTGTTACACAAAATGAGTTTCCATATCAGGAAAAACAAAATCAGGTAGGTGTCTCTCTATGCTCTTAAAGGAAATCTCAAATCTACATTTTTTTAAAGAAAGTATAAAAATGGCTCACTCATCTATATGTCAGTTATCTAATGAATGTGAGTATCTGGATTATTCACCCCCAAAATGGTTTCTGAGCAGACAACACGGAGCCAGGCCTCTAATGCTTATGCGTATACCTTACCGCAAGACCCTCACGACCTCACCTAAAACTTACTCTTTAGACTTCATTCACAGTCTGAATAAACTTTTAATCTAACTTTATAGTCTACAACCATTAAAAGAGAACACAGCCTTATCTCCAGATATTGAACAGCTAATGTAAAAAGGAAAGGACAGACACGGCTCGTCTGACAGTCAGCCACAGGGGTGGATGGCTGCGGGTGCCCGCAGCAGCCAGAGACATCATCATATTCTAGAGCGACAACAGGTGCTACTAACGGAGATGCTAACTCACTGAGAACTGACACCCCACATGCTCTCATCAGGAACGCAGAAAGCTAGGAAGTGCCTTCTGGAAAGATTTCCATAGAAAGGGCTGAAGATGCACCGTGGTGCAAAGAACACCAGATTTGCAGTGAGAAATATGTGGTTAATTTCAGCTCTGCCATTTACTAGCAAATGACACAGCCTCTTCGTTTCAGGGTGTTTACTAAAATATGGTTAATAATTGTAATATGCACCTCTTAGATTGGCTGTGAGATCTTTCTGAGATAATGTTAGGAAGAGCAATTCGTAAACTGAAAAGTGCTATGCAAACATCACGTAGCAGTCACCACTCTTATCGCTTAGAGCGGTGAGTGAGCTTTAGTTATCTGGAAAATTTGGTCACATAAACTGTCCTCGAAAATGCTAGAATGTCAGAGTTCTAGGTTTTAGAATATGTTTGGTAAGAAATAATCAAGAGGGGCCACCAGGGTGGCTCTGTCAGCTAGGCGTCCAGCTCTTGATTTCAGCTCAGGTCATGATCTCAGGGTTATGGAATCAAGCCCCATGTTGGCTCCATGCTCAATGGGGAGTCTGCTTGAGATTCTCTCCCTCTGCCCTCCCCCCACTCGTGCTTGCTCTCTCTCTCTCTCTAATAAATAAATCTTTTTTAAAAAAGAGAAAAAAAGAAAGAATCAAGAAGGGCAAAGTCTATAGTGATTCGGCACCCTGAAGATTGAGTCTCCAAGATTCGCCACTGTTGAGTGTGATTCCAGTACCTCGTTGATGGCCAGCTGCTCCCCGCCTGGCTGTAGGTATCTGGGGTTGGCCTGACAGAGGTCTTCATAGCTATAGTCCTCCTCACTGCCGTTGTCATCCACTAAGGCAGCAGACTCAGTGCCTCCATCTGAAGAAACTAAAAAAGAAATGGCATGGTTTATGGTTAAAAGGACACAGCTAACAGAAAAAAATTTTAATGACAAAATAAATGACCTCTGAGAACATACCCCCAGGGGAAGCAATCATTTGTGTCTTACCCAGAATAAGAAATCATTAGAAAATTCCTACAGATCTATCAATCCAAAGGTAGCAGTTCTGTGAGGAGCCGGTGTTGAGTGTCACAGTAAGTGGGAAGGAGAGCATCTCAGAGGATACCGCCAAAGTTAACACACAGCATTATTTTGCTGTGCAGGATACTGAGTAAACCACGTGATTCGGCTGGCAATTTGTGCTCCGCAGTGGACATAAAATATATAAATGCAGATCATATTTCTAAGTCCTGTGCTGATAAGCTTGAGGAGATAAAGAAAATGAAAATATAATCATTTTTAAGAAGTGTCTGGGGGCGCCCGGGTGGCTCAGTCGTTAAGCGTCTGCCTTCGGCTCAGGGCGTGATCCCAGAGTCCTGGGATCAAGCCCCACATCAGGTTCCTCTGCTAGGAGCCTGCTTCTTCCTCTCCCACTCCCCCTGCTTGTGTTCCTCCTTTCACTGGCTGTCTGTCAAATAAATAAATAAAATCTTTAAAAAAAAAAAAAAGAAAAAGCGTTCTGCTTCCATCTTTCACCTGCAAGGCAGTTGTGCTACTAAAATCAAAAGGTGTTGATAGTGTCCTAAGTGGAAACATGTAGTCATTCTCTCCAGGTGTCCGTAACATGAAAAGGTTGAACTTATGAAACCAAGGTTAGGAATGACAGAGCACCTTTGCCTAAAAAGAGAAAGATCTTCTTTTTTAAACTTTCTCTTTTTTAAAAAAGATTTTATTTATTTACTTATTTTAGAGAGAGAGAGCACAAGTAGGCAGAGTAGCAGGTAGAGGGAGAGGGAAAAGCAGACTTCCCGCTGAGTAGGGAGCCCAATGCGGGGATCGATCCCAGGACCCTGGAATCATGACCCGAGCCGAAGGCAGCCGCTTAACCAACTGAGCCACCCAGGGGTCCCAAGAGAAAGATCTTCTAAGGATGGGTATAGCGTTTTGGACTGCCCACCTCAGCATTCAGATTTCTCTTTTTCCTGGGACAGTGGGCTATTCTCACCAAGGCTAATCTGTCATCCAGTAGAGGGAATTATAAAAAGAAGAACATCCCTTGTGAAGAAGACAGAGAAAGCCTTCATAGTAGTAGCTGGCTTGTTAAGATACTTGAGATGGCTCTTGATTGAGAACAAAATGTGGCTCAATCTGAAGCCCACGGTATATGGACATCCACCCATCCAATGGAAGATGAGACTTGAAAAGTAAGGTAGGGGGTGCGGGTGCCTCAAGGGTCTACAGTAAGCAGTGGGGCGGCTCCCTCAGCATTCTGAGTAGGAAGAGACAGGTGTTAGAAGACAAGCCCCCTGACACCACAGAACAGGTTCTAAAGTCCCAGAGCCCGGTCTGAATTCTAGCCCTGCCCCTCTAGAGGAACGGGACCCAGCAACTTCCTCTCTCTGAGCTTCCTCCTTCTGCTGTAGAAACTATTTTCTTTCTCTTTGGAGGATGAGGTGAGGTGATGTGTGTCAACTTCCTACCTAGACTCATGCTTGGGACTCACTAAGAGGGTTTTGTGATGATGGCAGTACATGTGGTGGAAGCCGGGCTGGAGAAGAAGGACTCTGCCACAGTAGCATGAGGGACGGGCTGGGGGTGCTCCCTGTATCTCCGTAGTTTCCTTTTCTTGGCTTGAATTCATCATCGTAATTATAGTCCTGTCTGTGCACAGTGAGGAAAACTTAAGAACCTGACACGTGTAATATGATCCTAGAGCTAATTTTCACGGTATTGATCAATGCCCATTGTTGCCTATCTTTTTCAATAGTTATCATTGCTTTAGTGTAAGAATTCTAGGCTCAGTTTACAGAGTGTGTTGCTTTAATTTTTTTTTAATTTTTTTTTTAGAGAGGGAGCATGTGTGCAAATAGAGTGGGGGAGGGGCAGAGGGTGAGGGAGGCAGAGAATCTTAAGCAGACTCCATGCCCAGCACAGAGCCTGAGGTGGGGCTCGATCTCGTGACCCTGAGATCATGACCTGAGCCAAAATACAGAGCCAGATGCTTAACCAACTGAGCCACCCAGGTGCCCCTGGAATGTGTTTCTTTTAAAAAGTTGTTCACAACAGCAGCCTGGCTGAAGTGACAGGAGGGAAGCCATGGGGCCTGGTACGCAGAACTCGGGGCCATGGTCTGGGACTGGAGGGGTCTGTGGAGTACCTGAAATGCAGCTAGCACCAGATGGAATGGGCTGCAAATGTAAAAGGCATGTCAGATTTTGAAGACTTAACACAAAATAAAGAATAGAAATATCTATTTAGTTGAGAAATATTTAGAAATATTTAGTTGAGAAAGAACACCTGTTCCCTGAGGGTAATTACTAGCAGATTTGCAAGTCCTGAGCAGACAGCACTCTCCCACTGCGATCTCAAACGGCCTTCATCCTTCCCAGCACACTGGCTTCTTCTTTTTCTTTTTTTTTTAATATTTTTTATTAAGATTTTATTTATTTATTTGTTAGAGAGAGAGTACGCACAAGCAGGGGGAGCAGCAGGCAGAGGGAGAGGGAGAAGCAGGCTCCCCGCTGAGCAGGGAGCCTGATGCAGGGCTCGATCCCAGGACCCTGGAACCATGACCCGAGCTGAAGGCAGACACTTAACAGACTGAGCCACCCAGACGTCCCCACACTGTCTTCTTTGACTTTGTTTTCTTGTTAATTCTACCAGTAACCTGGGATTTTCCAAATCATCATTGACTACATCCTCTCAGTTACTCTGTTGTCAGCTCGACCTGCACAAACACCACCCTTGAATTTCAGTTCCCCTCGCCACTCCCCTGGTGCGAGACCTTGCCACTGTCTCCAACTAAACCCCTGTCTCCTCAGTCTCATTCAGGGAAGATCAGGGCCTGCATCTGAGGGGAGTACGTCCAAGTGAGCTGCCTCAAGGATGAACGGATGCAGGGGCGGGATGTCCCTGGGCCTGACCACAAAGTCTAGAAGCAAATGGAAGCTCTCCAGACCCTTGGCACTGCCTGGCAGACCCCTAGCTTGCTGCCTGATTCACCGTGGAAGAGAGGCAGCGCCCAGCTCACGGCAGTGCAGGTGGTCCAGGTGAGGGATGTGCAGGCAGGAGGGCAGCAGGGAGCCAGCTGCGGACATGCTTGTGCATGTGAGTGTGTGTCCGTGCCCAGTGGGAGGCGATGCCATACAGCAGGGCCTTCTGTCTCAAGGGGCTTCCCTCTGGAGTGCGATGCTGGTGCTGTGTCTGTTGCCCGAAGCTGGGGCGTTTGAGTGGGGACTGGAGAAAGGCCGCCTTATCTGAGAAGTGTGCATGAGCTGTGGAAGAGCCTGAGTACCGTGGGGTACTTCGGCCTCCTGTGCTGAGGTCACCCAGGCTACGGCACTTTCCTGGTGTGTGTGTACTTGGGGGAGAGGGGGTGGAGGGAGAAAGTCTTAAGCAAGCAAATATAAACTTTTTGTAGATGCACGAGTCTTTCTTACTAGATTACAAAAAACAAAAACAAAAACAAATCACTAAAGCGCCAAGCCTTCTCTAACCAGAGACCTTGGAGCAGCTAGCTGCTAGACCACCATGTCCAACAGCTACCAGCAGCTGAAATGTTGCCATGCTCCTGCGTAAGGAAGATACACGCAAATGCTTGGTCTTTAAGGGGGCGCAAAGCGGCAGGAATCTGCAGATGTCAGCCAACACTGATCTGGCACAGCCTGTCCCCAAAGGCATCTGCCCTATCATTTTTCAGCCATGACTGCTGAGCCAAAAGGAGGGAAACACAAGAAAAGAAAGGTACCTAGGCCTCCTGCCCACAGCAAAGCCCTGAAAACGACACTTTTTCCCTCGAATACCCACTGAACACGGTTTTCCAGGGAGAAGTCCTTACCATCTGATCTGGCTGTTGCTATGAAAATCAGCGAGGGGGAGAAAAAAAGCCAGTGGGGATAACACACAAACTCACAATTTACAGGAATCTAATGAGAAAGGGATTCCGTGGGAAAAATGCTGAACCTCCATGGGAGGAACGAAGTTGTCTGGAAATCAGGACCTTCATCTATTGAATGATCTTCTGAGCTGCTATTACAAACACTCAGAAAACTATCTCTGGTTGAGCTGCACCATGAGAAAGGTCTCCATAGTGTGGATTAATGTTTACTAATCACGGCAGAAACAAGACGGCTCTAGGGCTGGGTGGGGTCAGCTCTCTTAGTCTTCGAGTGGGTAAGTGAGGTTGGGCAGGAGGCCTGCGGTGAAAGCCTGAGGAATGCGGAGTAAAAATACCTGGGCAAATACCCTAGCTTTACTGACTGTCGCTAAATGACCTCGGCGCCAGTTGCTTATCCTCTTCCAACCTCAGTTTTCCCGTCTGTAAAATGGGAGTAAGTTTACACGTTTTGTCTATTCAGAGGTCATTCTTTTTCTTCTGCTTCGCACGTCCCACGTCCAACTCATCAGCAAATCCTGACTCTCCCTTGAGAATGCTCCAGAATATGGCCCGTTCTCACTGTTCTCCCACCTCTCCACCCGGGTCACTCCAGTCCCTCCCCGCTAGCTGTGATTCTCCTCGAAGTAGCCAGAGCTGTCCTGTCACTCCACTGCTCCAAACCATCCAGGGGAGAAAGGCCAAGACCCTGAAGACGCCCCCCCTCCCCCCGCCACCCACCGCAAACACACTCTGAACTTCCCAGCCCTGTCATCAGCTCTGGCTCTGATGGCTGCTCACTTCCTAGCCCAGCTCTCCCTCCTCGGGGGTCGCTGTTCCCTGCACCTGATATCCTCCCCAAGCACACAGGACTCAGGCCAGTCCCTCCCTGACCAGTTCGCTCAAAATCACCCCTCTCTCCACCCTGCTCTTCCTTCCTGATTCCTTTTTCTCCATTGCATCTCTGACCATCTAATGTACTTTGTGTGCTGTCTGTCTCTCCAGCTAAAATGCAAACTACATAAAGGGAGTGGTTTTGTCAGTTTTGCTCTTAACTGTATTTCTAGTACCTGGACCTCACCTGACACACACAGGCACTTACTAAGTATTCGCTGGATGGATAGCTGGAAATACAACCAACACACAGTCCAAGAGCAGGGCTTTGGGTCAGACAGACATGATTTCAACTAACAGCGCTGCATAAAAATGGTTATTGGGGGGCGCCTGGGTGGCACAGCGGTTAAGCGTCTGCCTTCAGCTCAGGGCGTGATCCCGGCGTTATGGGATCGAGCCCCACATCAGGCTCTTCTGCTATGAGCCTGCTTCTTCCTCTCCCACTCCCCCTGCTTGTGTTCCCTCTCTCGCTGGCTGTCTCTATCTCTGTCTAATAAATAAATAAAATCTTTAAAAAAAATGGTTATTGGTGTTTTGTTTGTTTATTAGTAGTTCGAGTCCTTGGTCAAGTTTCTTTCTCAATTTTTCATCTGCCAAGTTGTCAAATATAGATAGTAATAGCCATCGCACGGGGTCCTTTGTAAGTCCTCAACAAGTGACTTACTGTTACAATACTGTGAACCTCCAGTGAAATGATGACACATAAAAGCACTCTGATTAAACTGAAAAACATTACAGAAATGCAAGACGATTTCCCCCGGCATCACAATGTGCCAGGCACAGAGCTGTTGCTTTGCGTGACTCGGCTCATGGCTCATAGAATCCTCACGGCAGTGCTATGTGGTGGGTACTGCTGGTTTCCCCAACTTCCAGACGAGTAAAATGACACCCCGATAGGACACAGCGTATGCGGCAGAGGTCAAGCCAATGTCATCAACTCCTCCCCACTGGCGCTGCTGCCTCTGCCAGGACTACCCTTGTATTAGTGATAAGACAAAAACGACTGGACAGCTATCAAAAGTGGCTTACCACCCCAATCTTAGTACCGCTACAGCATTCTGGAGCATAGCAGTGTTCACCCATCCCCTGTTCCTCTTGCCTCCCGTTTTTCTTCCTACTCCTGAGCCCGGGTCCCAACTGGGTCTGTAATGATCTGATTTTCTATTTTATCCTTTTCCCTTCACGATTTTAAAGTCCCTTCTAAGTTGATGATTCCTCGTGTCTCTGTCCTATAATTTGCACATATTTGATGGAGCTGGGGTTTTCGATGTCTGCTATCTAGAGGGGAGAGATTTTAGTGCTACAGTCTGAGGCTGCCTCCGTGCCTATGCACTGCTTTACATGTGTGTTTCCCTTCGGAGACCATAGCTTCCTTTGGGAAAGGGACAGAGTCTATTTCTGTATCCCTGGTACCTAGCATAATACCTGGCAGAGAAAAGGCACTCAAAACATTGTCTTTTAACTGAACCGCAAATTGCTGATGAGTAAACTAAGGTTCCAAGAATTTTAACTATTTAACAGGGCTACACAGTGCTGGGTCCAAGGCAGGATGCACACGGCAGTCTTCCTGCTAGCCGTCCCCACCGGGCTCCCTGCCAGCCATCCTACAGCTCACTTCCAAGGTAAACTGGTTTTCTTCTGTGCCTTTTCTTTCTTTCTTTTTTTAAGTATCGTTGACACATGCGGTTCCTTAAGTTTGAGGTGTGCCACGGGGTTTGACAACACTGTGCTATGTTCACAACTGGAGCTCCTGTCTGTTCCCACAGGACACTATTACAATATCATTGACTGTATTCCTTAGGCTGTGTCTTTTATTCCCGAGACTTATCCAAGGTGAACGTCGTAAAACACCAGTTTCATCCTTTTCACTAAAAACTACATCGCAGTTACCAATTGCACCCTGACAAAATTCTCTCCCACAGCAGATCAAGGCCCTCTGTAATCCGACCCCGCTCTACGTAGCAGATCTCTCCCACTGTGTGCTGAAGCCCCATCCCCTCTGCAGGGCAGGCCTCTGCACAAACAGCAGGTCTGCGCCACTGGCCACGCCGCCTGATCACTTCCTCACTACGTGAGGGTAGTCCATTTAACTGAGGGTAGTCTCATTTAACGTAATGGCCTCAAAATCTTCAGTTGTAGAGTAAGGTCAGTCATGGTGACTTTCTTTGGGAGAATTTTGCAAGATGTGGAGCTATGATAAATTCTCAAAATGTACTTCAGCAAAATTTGGACAAATGAATATATTCTAATAATAAAAAGTAAATTTAATGTCTCCTTTCTTCCTTTCTACTGTGGTAAAAAAAAACAAAAAACAAAAAAAAAACCCAAAACATTAAATTAACCATCTTAGCCAATTTTAAGTGTACAGTTCAATAGTGTTGTGTATTTGCATGGTTGTGAACAGATCTCCAGAACTTTTTCATCTTGCAAAACAGAAACCCTATACCCATGAAACACTAACTCTCCCTCCCTCCTTACCCCTTTCCCTGGCAGCCACCCTCCTACTTTCTGTTTCTATGATTTGGACTACTTTAGACACTTCACTCTAAGTGGGATCATACAGCATTTGTCCTTTTGTCACTGGCTTATTTCACTAAGCATCATGTCCTCGGGGCTCCTCTGTGTAGCATGTTGTCGGAATTTCCTCCCTTTTAAAGGTGGAATAATATTCCGTTGTACGCACACTGTGTTTTCTATATCTATTCATCTCTGCATGTATCTGGGTTGCTCCCCGCTCTTGGCCATGAGGCGTAATGCTGCAGTGAACATGGGTGCACACATCTCTTCGAGACCCTGCTTTGAATTCTTGGGGATATATTCCACCCAGAAGTGGGACTGCTGGCTTATATGGTAATTCTATTTTAACTTTCTGAGGAACCTCCATTCTGTTTTCCACCGTGGCTGTCCCACTGTATATGCTCACCAACAACACACAGGGTTCCAATTTCTCCACATCCTCACCAAATGTATTTCTTCTGTTGAATACATAGGTGCGGAAAGGCCATTTTTGAAAACAATCTTGGAAACATGAAGCAAAGATTGTTGCGGATTAAAATCACTTTTAAAATCCCCCAAAGCCCTCGATCAATAATATGAAAGCAGATACGGTGTGTTCTCTTTCCATAGCACTTCTTAAAGCTGCACTTAAGCCTGACAAGAACATCCTTTACCATCTAAAAGCTCTGCATACCGACTTTTAGCACATACCTCTGGCTCGGGCCAATTCTGAAACAACACACCTTTTTAAATACGTAGGAATATTCTAAATCTGTATAAAACGAATTTTTAAATTAAATTTTTAAATTTAATTTTGAATTGTCAGAGTTAGCGTCCTACTGGAAAGGCTGTTGTTCCCTGGCGGTCTCCTGGGCACTGCACTTAGGCCACCTGCTTCCTGTGGCACCCCCTGACTAGCCTTGTGCCTTCCACAGTCATACCTTCAGATTCAGCTCTGAGTTCTCCTCTCTCCAGATCCCTGCTTACTTTCTGAATGAACTGGTCACCTCCCCAGGCCACAGCCGCCATCCGAGGACGACTCCCCAGGCCACATTTGCAGCCTGGCCAGATGTGGCTTTAGGAACAACTGGAGAGAGCCACACATCCATAGAGCACAGACTATTTTTAAGTCAGCAGGACCACTGCAAACACAGTCAGACATAATATAACTAGAGATGACCTAAGTTTTTTTGTTTTTTTAAAGAAAGGCCAACAGTAAACAGCTTCCACATTCCTAAGGGAAACATTCCTCAGGGAAACAACAGACATTCTTCTGTCTGGACTTACATTTTGCATCAGTGAAGGGATGAAACCTGGCCACACACTCCAAAGGTGAATTTTTATGACAGGAAATATCGAACATCACCAACAATGGAAAACTTTATTTTATAACATGTGCCAAAGGATAAGAACTTCCTAAAGGAGTCTGATTTACGCACGCAGAAAACAGGCCCATGTCCTGGTGGGAGTTTTTCTCAGGACACAAAACACGTCTATTTCCCATTTGGCTTATTTTTGCATGTTTAGGGGCTTTTGAGCAGAGAGATGAATTTCAAAAGCACTGGTCTGGGAGTCTAGAGACCTTGGTGTGGGTCCCAGCAAGGCCACACGGAAAAAGACCCTGAGCTCCCTGAATTTTCTCTTTCTCATCTGCAACCAAGAAAAATGGCTCCTCTCTTCTATGTCTCACGCGTCCACCGGGAGTGCCAGTGACAGGGTGCATGTGGACGTGTTTTGTTGAATAAAAGGAAGGTAAGAACGAACACAGTGGGCTTCCCCATCAGCCACCTGACGTGAAGGTCATCCGGAAGTCAGCTGTTGTCACGATGCGCCGCACCCCAAGCAGCCCTCTTCCCGCTGCCGCCGGGGCAGATCCCTGTGGGGACTTCCCCTCACCTAACCTGGCTGATCGCAGGGGAATTCCTACACTTAGAATAATCTGTTCAAAACATATATTTTAGAAAACCTCCTGCTGGTCACTCAGACTTCCTCAGGTTCGAGATAAGCGTGTCTTGCTTCCCATCTTAAAAACGGAAATAGCAAACACAGGGGAGGGAGGCAGGCCGGCAGCTTGGGCTCAGGGCAGTGAGCGGCTCTCACAGAGCCACTGCTTCAGAGGCCGAAACCCTGACCACCCAGAACCACTCTCGAGCCATGGAGATGCACAGAGAGGGGACGAACCTGGTTCCGGGGTTCAAAACATGGGACACTACTTCCTCTTTGGTGGTTTCCCACGCACCCTGCGTGGATGGCGGCCAATCGCTTGGGGAAGGTTTAGAATAAACATTCCTGCCCTATGCTGGACCACGGAAGAAAGTGCTCAAGGAGAGTGGGGATGTTTGCTGAGAATCCGTTTTCAAAAGCACGCCAAGTGATTCTGATGCCTGGCTAGCTGTGGGAACCATGAGACTTTAAGACCAAACTTACTTAAACCACCTGCATGGATTTGTTCTAGGATGGATGGATTCTGTTGCCTGTCCACGCAGCACGTCACTATTTGGGGAGCAATGGACCCTGATCTCATTGGTGAAAACCTCTGCTTCAGCTGCTTTGTACCACCGAGTGTTCCCTATATTAACCAAAAGGACAAAATCCCTTCGTCCATGCTAACCTCTCCACATGGAGCAACATTCTCATGTAAACAGCCGATCAAATTCGGCCTCATCGACTTTGAGGCAGCGTGGCTCCCACTTCTTGGTGATGGGTTCCATGACTTTTTGGCTCTCCTCCCTGTGACTCCCTGACCCCCTGCGGCAACAACCTCCATCTCTGATGTTCTAGAAGCATGGTAGGGCTTACCACTTTTAAAATATTCATATCTATATTGTTATATTTTAGCTGTTTAACTACAATATTCTGGTTAGCTGTTCATGTACCTATCTCTTTATATCTGCCCCCAACCCTCTCCCAAGGAAAAGAACTTTCTTAGGGAAAAGAAACATGCTTACTAGTCAGTGGCACTTGATTGGGTGAAAGGCTTGAATGAGGAGCTTTCATATCTAGAATTTAAAATGTTACCGTCAGGAAAGTCACTATTATGCCTAATCTAGACTTGCAAACCATTTCCCATAAGTAGTACTTGAGCCTTTTAAACATATTAACAATAGGATCAGAAAGGGTCCTAGATATGGACGAGCTAGCCTTCACTGATAACCTTTTACGGTGTCCATGGGTCTTCTGAAAATAATCCTCCCAGCATATAGCTTTCCATCTGGACCTGACAGGGCCACGGCTGACTTCTGCTGCCCGGAGTGGTTGGTGATGGGAATGAGTTACATCACAACTGAGCCTCATTTACACCAAACCCCTGACAGTAGAGCTTGTTTCTACAAATGGTTTAATGAGTTTTGTTTTAAACTACCTCTGAATCATCTTCCCAGAACCTGCCTACAGCTGGGTCACACATATTCTACTGCTTGTGCTCATCTACCAAACAGGTATTCAGAGCCCTCGGATACCAGGGTTTGGTACCCCACGACAACACCCCTAAGGTCTCCCCCTCACTCTTTCCTGGGAGCACACTGGCTGGAGAGACCTGTTTCCTCCCGCTCTGGAAGTTTGCCCTCCATCCCATCTCCAACTCAGACATGGGATTTAGGTTCTGGGTTTCTCAGTGTCTTGCCATAAACCCTCAGGTTTTACCTTTGGTTTGTCCCTTGGTGTCCTCTTAACAAGCTGCTTGGGTGTCTGGTTCTGACCATGGGTCTGTCCTGGGCTCCTCTCCCCACCTTGGCTACCCAACCCCCCCCCCACGGCTCTCTGGGCTGGGTCTCACCACCCCTCGCTGCTCCTGATGGCTGCTTCTTGGCTGGCTGCGCAAATCCTGAGCAAGAACCTGTCTGGTTTCACCACATCCCTGGAATGAACTCTTAGTGTGCACCAGGCACTGCACTAAACACTTAACATAAATCATCTCGGTCAAGCCTCGTAAGCGTCTTGGAATTATTACTGTCCGTTTATAGAGGAGGAAATTGTGGCTCAAAAAGGTTAAGACTAACTGTTCCCAAGTGGTGGGGCTGGAATTCAAACCCAGGTCCGTTTGGCTCCAAAGCAATCCTGCTGCACACCTGCCTCAGCCCTGCCCTCACTTAGCTCCCAGGGACAGGACCACAGCCTGACGGGCCATCCTCCCCGGGGCCCACCCTCCCCCTGCCTGTCCCTGGCTTGTGCTTCCTCCGGAGAGAAGGGCCATCAGGCTGTCCCTCAGGGTCCCCCAGCCCCTCCCCTACCTCCCACCCCACCTAATCAGGGTACTCAAATAAAATAGAACCCACAATTTAGCGAACTCAGTACTTTATCTTATGCTGGCATATCATTTAAAGTTCACTAAATACTGTGTTTACTGTCATTTCCATTATATATATATATATGCTTAGTATAGCGAGTATATGAAAAAGTCTTTGGAACACACTGAACCAGTAAACCTTCAGAGCCGGAAAAGAGAAGATTCCTACAGAACCAGCCTTCCCAGTTAAAGAGAGTTCCTTCCTTTTCCTTCTAGCCAGGCTCATCAAAGGAACAGAGCCACCTGTGGAGGCAGGGCAGAAGCAGGGGAGCCCTAACGGAACACAGGGAGGGGAGAGGAGCACAAAGCCTTGCACGGAAGATTCTGCTATGCTGTGTCTCTTCAGCTACATCGAGAGCATTCCACTCACAGCCAGAGGCTGGGTCAGGCTTCCCTCGGCCTTTGCAAGAGTGTGGGAAGAAAGACTGGGAATCTTGCCCAGGGAGTGGAGGAATGCTGAAAGGAGGAGTAGCAGGACAGCGGGGGGCTCCCATCGCTGCCCGCCTGGCCGCCTCTGCTCTCCCACGCACTGGCGTGGCTGGCTCGGCTGTAATAAACACGCAGATCCACCCATTGGTGCTCAGGATGAGTGGGGCAGCCAGCACCCCTCTGTCCTCCATTCCAGCCCCATCTGTCCGCAGCAGACAATAGGATCATGGTACCCAGTTACTGAAGTGGACAAGCACAGCCACTTGAGAGGCAGGCCTATGCTCCGAATGCAGTTATCAGTGGGCAACTTTTTAGTGAAACGGAGTACACACTGGTCTTGTTTTTTCAATCTGCCAGACACAGAAGCCATAACCACATCCCTGTCTGCTCTCGGCCAACACAGAAAACCAATCAAAACAAGGAAGAAGCACAAACTCTAAGCTGTATTGCCCCAGTGAGGCCCAAGGCAGCCTTCAAGCTGTCAACGGCAATTCTCATTCATTTCAGTCTGTTACTGGCATTGATTTAAGGCAAAAACAGAGACAAGACTTTTAAAAAGCATCCTATTGTATCCACGTTGTAGCAGTTGGCTAAAATTCTTCCTGTGAAGTTTTTTTCTTACTCCTTTTAAAGAATACATGGATCACAATCTATAACTTTTTAGGGTGAGAACACCACACTTCCTTCACATTTAAGTAGGAACTACCTTAGTTGACAACACTCACAAAAATACTGAAAAGTAAGAGGGAGAACAGTGCAGTAACCAAATACAGGGCAATATCACTTTTGAAAACAGTAAACAGTCTTTTTCAGAAATCAGCTGAGAGCCTAACATACCCCAAAATAGCAAGGAACATTTTTATATACAGCCCAACAATAAACTCTTGTATAAAAGAATTTCATGTAACAGAAGCAAACACCAGCACAATAAAAACCAGACCCATAACTCATACAGGATGCTTGCTTCTTGTTTTCTATTTCACACGAAACGAATAGCTATACCATAAACAAAGCCAATTTCCTTGATTTACTGTACCCACAACTAAAAGTACCCTCAGGACACTGTACTAGGATGAATGAGCTTTCCCAGACACACTTTGGCTGACAAGAAGCAGCAAAGAGAAAGCACCGTAACTTGTAAGGAAACGGAGTGGAATCAGCAACATTGCAGTGATATAATAATTCATTCTGTGCACACATACCCATGTGAAGGCTTTCCAGACTCCAAAATCTTGCTATTTCCCCTCTAGCTACCATCCTTCTCTTTGAAAAACAGCCACATTCAGAGCAGGACCGGGGTGTGACTGAGCATCGCGGAGAATCACACAGGCGCTCAGCTACGGAAACTGCAGAAATCGCTTATTCACTGCTTTGACGCTGTGTGCACTCCCGGCCAGAGCCTGCTTAGAGGCGGGCAGCTCGCTCACTGCTCAGAGCCACTAGGGTTCGCAGCTCCAGCCGTCCCAGGGACGTCAGGGAGGAAATTCTAAACTCAAGAAGCAAAGCCTCCACGTACCAAACCCAAACACACTCACAAGCGTATCAGGTGTGGTCAAGAGCCTTCGACGAAGGCGGGAGAAATGTGTTTGCTGCTTGTAATTACAATCCCAAAGGCTGAGTTAGACTTTCAGAGAGCTTTTTAAAAGGTATCTATTTCACAGAGGAAAAAGCAGAGAGGTTGCTCAGTTCAAAAACAGAATTAGGATTTCATGACAAAAATCTTAGTTATCTTAATTGTAAATTTACGAAATCACCTTACACCTTAAAGAAAGGATTTTGTTCAAAAAATATATATGTATATATGTGAACACTCTACTGTATGAAAGTAGTATGAAAGGAGTACATCTGTCTTTCACTATATAAAGTGTATATCGTCTATAACGAAGAGAATTGCTGTTTTTTAAAAGAATCTCTCTGGACAACATACTTCCCCCATACTCTTCACTACTTTCCAAGTTCTGTGCGATGAGCAAGGCTTCCTTTAAATATTGTGAAACAACGATCATTAACAAACTACGCTTCCTACAATTTCTTCATGACAGGAAGACATTGCCTTTTTAACTTTATGAACGAGACAGAATATATGCAAAGTAGCGAACACATGGTCATCCCTCAATAAACCGTGGTTAAAACAGTAACAGTACCAATTAGTAAATGCATGTTTTACACTGATGGGACTCAGACCACCTGGGTTCAAAAGAGGCTCTACCAAACAACATTAGGAAAAGTTTCTAAGTCTCTAGGGATCTCAATTTCTGGTCTGTAGAATGGGTATGACCGGGGCACCAATAATCCTCTGACGGTTATTGAGAACATATTAAAAAGTATTTAGAATGATACTGGCACTTCATCAGAGATTAATAAACATCACCAATCAGGTTGCCCCAACTTCAAAAGACCCAAGGTCCATAAAACGGTGATAGTTCCCACAAGATTCACAGCATGAACTCACTAGACAACACTGCATGATTAGCTATATTACCCATGTTGACCATGTACTATATTGTAGACCGTTCTTAAGTATTTGTGGCTATTTCTATTGACTTGATGCATCCTACCCTTAAATCCAGCTAAAGAAAGTTTTCTCAAGAACTCACAGCTTTAGTAATCCACAACAAAGGTGAAATGCAGTGAACATACACACTCACACAGTCACACTCACAACACCAGATCAGCTTCAAATTTTTCCCTTTGCAAGTATTTTTTAAAATGATTTAAGAGAGTCAAACTTTTTAAATGATTAGTAAAATAGCTCATTCAAAAGGGGCCCATCTCTTCTTTAAAAAGGTGGTACTAAATTAAATTATGAACCCAAAAGACCCCTTGAAATTGTTTTTCAGAACAGACTCTATAAGGTAACGTTTCCTATATGCCACAGGGAATACTAGTTGCAGAATATGGTCCATGCAATAAGTCTACCTCTAGGAAATGCACAAGGATACATTGGTGCCCACAGGCTCCCATAAATCCAAATAATGACACCTGTGTAACACTAAGATAGAATTTCCCAATCTTATTGGGTCACAAAACTCTCTTTTTTTATAGTAATGCATATTACTACTCCCAAAGAAAGCGTGTTAGGGCCTTGCTACTCGGGGTGTGGTCCATGGACCGATCCATAGCACTGGCACGACCTGGCAGCTGGTTAGAGGTGAAGACTCTCAGTCCCCACCCACATATGGAGAATCAGAACCTATATTTTAACAAGGTCTAGGGCATTCAAATACACATTCGGGTTTGAGAAGTAATGTCTATGCAATTCAAGAAACTCTCTCCTCTGAGGCAATATCGTGAATGCTAGTATGCCTTGTAAAAATCAATTCAGAAACTAATGAAGACCATGGAATGAATGTATAGATGTGGTTTTAGTTAGAATAATGAGGTGAAATGCTAACTACTGAGATACAGAGCAGTGAAAAGTTGGAACTGATTCTGATGGGTATCCCTTAATTTCAGCAGGAGGCTAATAAAATCCAGAGTGTTTTCATTTTCTTAAATTTGGGGTTCATCTGTCTGCTTGGTTGGTTAAAATTGCAAGTTGTCAAAAAGAAAAAGATCTCCTTGCCACATTTCCTTGGTATTGTCCTAAGGGTTTGTTTGCTCACTTTCACTTTTCACTGGCCGCTGGTACACTGGACGGCTCTTATAACCCAAGGACTTTTTTCCAAACCCAGAGATAGGGTCAAGGCACTACACTAAGAGCCTTGGGAGTTTAGGATCTTAAATCAAAGTCATTTACTAAGTAAACTTACTTTACTGCAAACCCAAAACAAAACAAAGATAAAAAGAAGGAAAAAAGTAAACAAATAAAAACTGTGTTTAAATGAGGCATCTTATCAAAGGATACTGACCCACCAACCTTTCTAAGATATTTTTGGAAGAAGAAACACAGAGGTTTGACTTTCAGCTTAAATTTATTTTTTTTTAGTAATTAAAGCCTATATTTACAAGATCAATAAGAATACTATAACAAAGACCTTAAGCATAGTTGAAAAGAGTCTTAAACTCCACCCCCGCCCCAACACACATATTAATCTATTCTCCTTGGATATGACACCACTACATTACATGATCAGGACTGGGAATTACAAACATTGATTACTGGCAACCCTGAAAGGATTAAGTAAGGGATCAGTCCCACAGGAGAGGAGAGAAATTCAAATTGTATCCTAATATCAAATATTTAAAAATCAATGAAAATAAAGTAAACGTTGAAAACACATGGAATGTTATGATGATTTTTATTATATAGATTTAGAAATTAAGGTGATTTTTGGCAAAGTGGTCCTAAGACCCATAAATATTTACACACATCTATATGGAAAGGAAACGCCATAAAACAACTGGGGTAAGTTAGTAGTGATACCTCAAACTCAAATCAGTGGTCATCTCTACTTCTCCAGGACTGTTTCTTGAGATTGACTAGGAGGTCATTAAGGTTCTACTTAGGTCTGAATTTCTGAGATCTTATTTTAAATACAATATGGTATTAATTTTCTTATATGACCACCTTCTGCTTTGTGCAGAAAAATGACCAGCGTTGGTTTTCTGCTCAAAGTTTCCCAGCTGCTGCAGCAACCTTTCCTGCAAGGTGGAGAGGTGTCCTTAGCCTAGGAATATCCTAGCAACTTTATGTCCCCGCTAGGTGTAGACATGGCCCCATTACCAAGAGCTACAGGACAGGCACAAGATAGGAGAAGACCCAAGAGGACAGAGTAATACTATTCTTCAGCACAACAATACTATCAGTTTTAGAAAATGGGCTCAAGGATGGGTACCACATCACCACGAATGGAGGAAGTCCCTCCATCTGGCAGGACTGAGCTACAGTACAAACTTCCATTTGAGCAACAACTACCCAGAATCAAGAGTAATGCAGATGTGTTCTTTTTTTTTTTTTTTTAAAGATGTTATTTATTTATTTGAAAGAGAAAGAGAAAGCAGGAGCAGAGGGAGGGGCAGAGGGAGAGAGAGAAGTAGATTCCCCGCTGAGGCAGGGCTCATCCCAGGACCCTGGGATCATGACCTGAGCTGAAGGCAGATGCTTAACCTACCGACCCACCCCAGTGCCCCCGCAGCATGTGTTCTGTGTACTCACTTGTCTCCATTGCTGATACGGGGCCGCAGGTCCTAAAGCTGGAATGGGGGATTCCTTAATAGGAACTAATTTGCTACATTTACTATCAGTTATTCAAACCAATGCTCCCTTGTCCACTAGCATAAATAACAGTATCCAGAATGATCCTTTTATTCTGAATGGATTAAAAGCAAGCCATATTATTCATCTAAAGACCAGTTACGCTATTTTCCAGAGAAACATAAGAAAACATAACCAATTTCTGAAACTTGTATATATCATGTCTTCATTCAACATAATATAGAACATAACATTTTCTAGAACATACTGATGTCTAGCTGTAGACCGTTTTAGTACGCTGCCTGCTCATGTATGGCTGACGCAGGCTCAATTTAGGTCTTTCTGAAACATCCCTCAGCAGCCGGCTCCTCACCACAGAAGGGGAGGACCCAGGCACACAGAGCACACAGGAAGTGGAGCCCGAGTTATAAGAAGCTGCTGGGTGAGAACCACCCAGCACACATTTGAAGATACAGAGGATGTAAATGTGCCTCTCTTTGCGTCTTCAAAGCTACTGCTTTTCAATCTGTGGTAACGCAGACTTGAACACACAAGATGATGGAAAATTTTCTCAGTGGCTTAAATAAACCCTCCCATTTGCCCTTACTCCATGCCCCAACCTCTCCAAAGAAGACACTGTTTCTGGTCCCTGTTTATCACAATGTTTAGACTAATTCAAAAACAAATAAAAATTGTCCTTTAAAAGAAAAGGTAAGGTCTTCATTTTAAGACCTCTGCTTCTCCCATCTTCTGTAAACAGCATATGTTTTTTCACCCTCTTGGACCTAGTATGTATTTCACGTCTGTTCAGTATTTATATATTTGTCTTTGCATCCTTAAGACTGGGCAGGTTTCAAACATAACAAGAACAAAATAGGTATTGGGTGAATTTCCCTTTCTTCTTTTGTTTTAATTAGAGGCAATTATTAGGGCATGGTCTTAAAAGCTGACACACAGGTATACTTTTGTGCACATAAAAAAAAAAATCATTTGGTCTTTTGTGATGGACAAGCACAGCGCCTGCAAGACAGGGGGTGGAAGGGAAGCAATCTGGGCTTCCAAGTCAGCCAGATCTGGTCTCAATGTCAGCTACGCTACTTACAACTGAAATCTTGCTTAACTGAGTGAGGAAAAAGGTCTAGGTAATTTTAAGCCTTGTCGGATTCATCTTTGAGAACCGTAACATGGACAGAGTGCCGGCACTGTGTGGCTGTTGGCCAGGTGCTTAGATCTCTTGGCTCTCCTTCCGTGACTTGGAATATTCTATCTTCTACTTTTAAAATCCAATTTCTGAAACTTGTATTGGACACAAGATATTATCAAGACTTTTTACTTTTTTTTTAATTCTAGAAAGATTTGAACAAATCCATGTTTTTTAGAATTAATAATGTTTGAACTTAATGTTAAGATGGTAACAATTTCAAGAGTTTGCTGGAAAAAGGTGAAAAACTTTGTTATTTTTCTGAGACAGACTAAAACATTGCTTCTTTTTTTTAAAAAATCCTGATTATAGGCAGTAATAAGGCATGAAATACCAGCACAGCTCAAACTCCTGTTGGAGCTAACAGCATCTCTGATGCTTGCAGACATTACGGTCCAAGGCACTGATGTCCGTGTTTGTAATACTTGTTCCTGTATACGGAATAATTTCTAAATTCCTCTGACTGTGGAATCCACACTGTCTCACAGCACAGTCAGAACCAAGTGATTTTAATGTGCTCAGGGTTAGCAGGCAGGAAAACATTTTTCCTGCAAGTACGTGCCTAAAGACAAGTGAACTGAGTCATCCTCTTTCACAAATAAATACAAGCAATTCCTTGGTAATAGAGTATAAAAGCAGGATGGGAAGGGAGAAGAGAACTAGACCAGACTCATGACGTCCACGTCTGACAGCCAAAACTCGCTATCACCAATTCTTCAACCTGCTTTCCCAAGAATTGCTACTATCACTCTCAGCAGGTGCTAAGCAAGCAAGATCTGATTTTGTATTTTCTCTCTAATTCATTATTAAAAGAAAATTTTTGAAAACCAGGCACAGGAAGAGATAATCCAAACAATAAGAGATGAGACAAAAAGGTTTTATGGCATGGTTATAGTAACTTAAAGGCATCACACACGCCTTAACACTTGCTATTGTGTTTCTTTTTTTGTTTTAACAAAAAAACTTGGTGGAGTCTCTAAGTGATACTTTGAAACATCCTTAGATAACACCTAAAATCTTGGGTCAAGAGAAGCAACAGAAAAAAATTCTTTCTAGGTTTTTCTTTTGCTAATAACCTGAGTGTATGCATTTTAAATTTGCTTAACCTATATTTGGATAATAATTAAACAGAATATTGTTCCATAAAGACTCCTAGTGCTCTAGGGCTTTACTCATCTGATTAAGTGACTTGTCTAAGGTTAAACTGCTGCTTAGTGAAGTTAAATAAGTAACTCAGAACTCTGGCTGTAAACATGGCCCACTGGTCCTCACTACTTGTCCCCTGTGTGACAAATACATCCCTCTGGTTCTTTGCCCAAATGATAGCTAATACTTGCTACACATTTACTGTGCACCACATCATTCTCACACATCAGTGGGATGCAGAACATTAATATTTCCTTTTACAAAAGAGGACATTAAGACTCTGAGGTTAAGGTCACAGAGCTAGCAAAGAGGATTAGTATTCAATTCTGGTTTTTGACCCAAAGATCTGTCAATGAGAACATTAACTTTCATAACAGTAATTAGAATAACGAATTAGAAATAGGATCAACAACAACAAACTAAGGCAAAAGGGAAAAATGTATTTTCTTTGTTTTGACCAGGTAAAAGAATAAATCTAAAGTGTTTTAATAAATTTATGAACTTTATCACATGACTTAACAAAAAAAAATTGCTTCAGTAATTTCTTACAACTTATTTAATTGAAGAATCAAGAATTAAAATGGCATAAACTCTTCTGGTTAAATTTCCTCCACCTCCTTAATGTTGGGGTATTATTTCATAACCCTAAATCAAGGAATGGAACTTTTTGATGCATACTTAATATTACTATTTCTTTCAAAAACATTTAGTAAAAATAAACACAGATGCACCTGTATCAATGAGCTTTCAGATACTTTAAAGCCAAAAGAATTTTTTAATAAGGTAGCAAGACAAGAGTTTTTTAATTAGCTCTAACATTTAAGGGAAAGGAGAAACAAAATTGATAAAACACCTCTGTACTAAAACTTAAAGTCCTGACTTCCCCCACAGCCTTGCAGCCACCCTCGCACTGCATTCTGGCCTCCCAGTGAACTCAAGCTGCCTTTGCCAATCAAGGTCAACACTGACCTCCTTGCTGCTAAACCAATGTGTATCTTTCAGAGTGCCCACCTTCACGCTGGATACATCTGACATTGCTAACCACTCTGTCCCTGAAGCCAGGCTTCCTCTGACATCTGGCACACCACTTACCAGTCTGGCCACTCCTTTCCTATCTTCTTTGTGGATTTTGTTTTCCTTTACTGGTCCCCAAATGTGGCTGACCCTCTTTTAACTTTTCACATACACCCTGGATGATAACACTGCTTCCAATAGCTTTAAGAACAACCATTCATTTGCTGAGGACTTTCGAGTCTTTACTTCTCTCCTGGGTCTTCCTCCTCGATACTGGACTATTATGATGAAGGGCACAGTGAGAATATCTCCCCTTGGCTGTCCCACCTGTGCCTCCAATACAACATGACTGGAACAGAACGAAGCCCCCCAACTCATGCGCTTTTCTCTAATACTCCCCATCACCCAGGCACCTGGTTTTCAGCACCCAAAATATCCAATTGTCTTGACCTCCAAGTTTTCATTTCTCTAGGACTATGGTCATGTTCTCCCTCTCTCAATCTCTCTCTTTTTTAAGATTATTTATTTTGAGAGAGAGCATGAGCATGCAGGTGGGGAGAGACAGAGGGAGAGAGAGAGAGTCTTAAGTCTTAAGCGCAGAGGCCAATGCAGGGCTTGATCTCAGGACCCGGAGATCATGACCTGAACCAAAACCAAGAGTCAGAGGCTTAACTGACCACACCACTCAGGCACCTCAACTATGGTCATGTTCTTAGATCAGGGCTCCGTTCACTTTATTTAGCAACAGACTCTTCCTGTGTCCAGGAAGGACACAATCTAGCCAGCCATGTCTCTAAAATACAAATCTGATCACTTCATTCCACTTATAACCCTACTGTGGCTCTAGCTGCCCCCAGGCTAGTCTAATCCCCTCACCTGGAAGCCCAGAATTGGCAGGCTCCTTACCTCTGATCTCTGGTCTAGACTCATCTCTCAACACACCAATCCTTCCCTCACCTCCTCCTGCTACAGCCAGGGGGCTGAAGGGGTTCTCCCACAAGTGCAGTAGGACTGCCTGAAAGTCCTAAGTCAAAAACATCACACCTGCATTTATGCCATAAATGTCTTAACTTAAAGCATATAAAACTTTGATGGGTTCATCTTTGTTATCGCCAAGGACCAGAGGTCCATGTATGATCATCTGACTGGAATTCTGCATTCTTTCTTACCTAGGTCACACCAGAATGTGTCAACTGTGATTTCCAGTTCCTGTTTCTTCCAAGTACAATAATAACCAGAGATAACTTGTGAAGCATTCTGAGTAAAGATGCCTGGATTTTTCATTTTTTCTTTTTTTACAGCTATCAATTCTCATCTAATTGGACAGAAAATAATTTTTTGGCAATTTACCTTTGTTGAATTTCTACAAAGTATTGAGCTTAGTTTTCATAGATGTCTCTTCAGTCTTACATCCCATTTGTTTGTATATCTAAGTAAGGGCTACAATAATAAATACAGCTGCCATAAAGGGGTTTGAAGGCATGCCCTTGACTCCTGGTAGGGCTACAACTCAAGCAGTACGGAATAAGTAGCCTACTATAGTATGCGCTCAGCATGCTGCAGGCATCAGTCGGCACGTGCCGGACACCTGGAATCTGAGAGGCCTGCGGATGGGGGAAGAAAGCTTCTCTTGGGCAACCCTAACCTCAGTTTCTCAAATGTGCCCTCCTTTGCTCTGGCTTCCACCCTTTGCTTATGCTGTTCCCTCTACCTAGAATACACCTTCCCCTAACAAACCTAATCTAACTGCCACTCGCCCTTCGTGCTGTCACCTGCGAGACTCCCTGAGCCCAGCAAACTCCTAGAAGCCTGTGCCTATCAACTTTATCTTTTAGAAACTAGCTAACCAATTGCTGGAACAGGAAAAGAAACATTTGGAGGATGACCTTCCCCCAGCCCCAAGCAGGACTACATCTGCGCAGATGAAAGTGCCCCACAGTAACCTCAGCTTCGTTATGTTAAAATCCCTGCCCTGGGAGGGGCGTAAGCTTCATTAGTATTACGCACAATATATGTATGGGCATGTTTTCTGAGTGTGCACGTGCAACTTTATGCCTGTCCATTACATGCAAGGATGAAGTCTCCCCCTTTGAATATTCATCCCAAACCCCAAGAGAAAGGAGCCTGCACACCCCTTTGGGGAGGCATGGCTTTGGAAATTACCCTGTGTTCTCCTTATTTACTATAAATAAAGATGACCTTGTGAGGCCACTCCACCCTTGGTAGTAGGTCTATTTCTCAGCAAGGAGCGGACCCACATTGGTCCAGTAACAAATTCTCAGGGTGGATGTCATTTTCTCCAGGACGTCTTGGGACTCCCCAGATCTGATTTGCATGCGCTCCCTTCACCCTGAGCTCCTTTATCCTTGCAATGGCTTTCCAAGTCCCTAAACCACACTGGAGGCTTGTAAGAACAGTCTCTGGCTTCCTCAGGACCACTAGGCCTCCAGGATAGTGCCTAACTCATAACAGGGTAGCAATACAGGTATATACACAACATCACATATATTTATTAAGTGGGTCAATACAAATGAGGGATCTCCTAAACCAAGAGCATATTAAAAGCCCAGCTCTGAGAGTTTCAGAGCACCTTGGGCATTTCCTGAAATATCACTGTTTGATTATGTCACAATGGCATATCCTGTATCACTTACCAATAATATTAGTCATATCAACTGCATAATAAGGCTGAATAAATTTGCTTTTACTACCAATACCAGTTCCTCAATGGGGAAAAGTAGATAAATACACCTAAGGAAATCTTTTCCATTTCTGAGCAAATACAAATTGAAGAAACAGAAGTTGAAGACACAGAAAGAATGTCACCCCTGAGTAATAATCTCCAGCTGTACTTCAAAACCACCAGGCTTTCAAGACAGCTGCCGATGTCTTAGCACACTTTTTCTTTCCTTTAGACAAACCAACCTTAAATCTGCGTGGGAAACATGCTGCAGATGCAAGCAAGCAAGGCCTGGGGCCGATCTGGGGGTGGCCGTTGCGGGGCGGGACGCGCTGGCGGGATGCGCAGGCAGCGGCCGCGCGCACCGCCAGGCCACGTGGGCAGGGGTGCCTCTCCAGCCCCCTGGGCTCCAGGGATGGGCCCGCCCGGGTGCAGACGGGGCTGCACGCTGACCTCGGCTTCAGAACTCCCCGTGTTGCTACGGGGTTCACCCCGGCAGATCGCCTGCTGAGCGCCCCGAGCCTCCTGGGGCTACTCGCGGAGGACCGGCACCCACCTCTGCGAGGAGAAGTCACAGAGGGGCCAGAACCTGGCTTGAAGGCCCTGGGCAGAAGCCAATGCCTATGGGCAGGTAGCAGACGTCTGACCACACTGCGATGGCCACTGGGGTCCACCCCAAAAGATACTAACTGAGCTTGTCACGCGCTCACTAGGCTATGCTTTCCTTTCCAGCTCCTGGCCTGACAGGAGGTCTCCACGAGTGTCTCCACACGGACGTGCGCCGCGGAAGAAGAGCAGCGCTCACTGGCCAGCGGGGGCTTGTTCACTGGCAGACGGGCTGGAAGTTTCTCTCAAAAAGTCCTGCATTTATTCCGTAGCAGGACGTCGGATTTCTTATCACTGAGTAATTTACTTTGGAAATTTCTACATTATCTTATCCCTCACTTACCTTTGTATTCTAAAGGTAGCCCGATAATACCCATGATCAATTTGAGTGCGGTCCGTACTCTTTTTTACTTGCTGTCTTATGAACACCACAACCAGGAATTTTTATCTCTCAGAGCAGTTTTCAAGACACGTCCGACTCTTGAACGACATGCGTTTGAGCTGCACGGCTCCACTTAGACACAGATTTTTTTTTTCAATAAATACAGTGCAGTATTGTAAATGTATTTTCTTTACGGTTTTCTTAATAACGCGTTCTTTTCTCTAGCTTATTTATTGTAAGAATACAGTATATAATATATATAACATACCAAGTATGTGTTAATCAACTGCTTATGTTACCAATAACACGAGGGCATGCCCTAAACCCCACATTATTCGAGGGTCAAGTGTACTTCCTCCTTCCACCAACCATTAGCTAGCTCTAATGTGCTCAGACAAGTTGGCCAGTGTATAATTTGGGCCATTCTGTCCTTTGTAGATCAAGATTTTTTTTATATACAAGTATTGGTGAGGATACGGAGAAAAAGGAACTCTCATGCCCTGTTGGTGGGAATGCAAAGTGGTACGGCCACTGTGGAAAACAGTACAGAGGTTCCTCAAAAAATTAAAAAAACTACCATACGATCCAGTAATTGCACTACTGGGTATTTAAGCAAAAAATACGAAAATAGTAATTTGAAAGGATATGTGCACCCCTATGTTTATTGCAGCATTATTGACAAGAGCCAAATTATGGAAGCAGCCCTAGTATCCATCAGTAGATAAACAGATAAGATGTGTGTGTGTCTATACATATATATAAAATGGAATATCAGAAATGAAAAAGAATGCAACAACATGGATGGATCTAGAAGGTAAAATGCTAAGTGAAATCAGTCAGAGACAGACAAATGCCATATGATGTCACTCAGATGTGGAATTTAAGAAACAAAACAAACAAAGGAAAAAAGAGACAAACCAAAAAAACAGACTCTTAACTATAGAGAAGAAACTGATGGTTACCAGAGAAATGATGGGTGGGGGAATGGATGAAATAGGTGAAGGGGATTAAATGTACACTTATCATGATGAGCACTAAGCAATGTATGGAATTGTTAAATCACTATATTGTACACCGGAAACTAATATAACACTACATGTTAACTAACTGGAATTTAAAAAATAAAGATGTTCTTTGTACACATCATGCCTTTAAGGACTGGGTTTTTTGGTTGTTTTCCTAATGAAAAATGTGGATGGGGATTATGATTTAGAGCTCCACAACACCATTGTTAGCAACTTCAATTATTACATCATTCTGCTGAAGACTGAGCAATTCTGGCCTAGGTCATCAGAGTGCTACACTGGCTTAATTTGATTCTCTTTCCTAGCTTGCCAAAAGTGACTATATTCATAAGAAATTAAGATCTAAAACTATTAAAAAATCAAATCAAGCAATAGTTTGAGTAATTTAGAAATATTTCTAAAAGCCATAAAAGGTCTAATCAATTCAGGGCACCTGGCTGGTTCAGCAGGAGCATGTGACTCTTGATATTGGGGTTATGAGTTCGAGCCCCATGTGTGGTGTAGACTTTACTTAAAAAAACAAAAGTCTAATCAAGTCAACTTATCAATTTTATATCTCCTAGGAAACCATTTTCTTATTTTTCATATTTAATCATTACTGTATACCTCATCCTGTTTTCTCTCCTCTTTTGTGTGGCATTATTAAAAATACTCTAATACAGTACTTAATGGTTAAGGAGAAGGCCTTTAAAAATATAACAAAAGTTATTTTTTAAAATGGCATCCCCAAATCCACCGATATTCAACATCATGCTTTAGCCCCTTGCTCATAACCCATAAAGATTCCACAGAAATGTGATAGCTGAGGAAACGGAATGTTTTCCTTTTTGAGAAATGTTTCCTTTCTGGTTAGATAATCTTTGGGTTTATGTCACATGAGCAAGCTAATCTGAACTGGATGGATGAGATGACTCGAAAGACAAGAATGAGTACACATGAGAAGAATTTTGGAAAACGATCAGATTTGACTTCTGATCAATACAGACTAATAAGGGAGGATGTAAAGCTGGAACCCAAAATAAATATGGGTAAGTCAGGAGCATGGGTAGGCTGTGACGTAGTAAGTTGCCCCAGATATAAGACAAAAAGCTTCATGGAAGAAAGCAAAAGGCAGCAAAGAAAATTCCGTAAGAGAAAGTTATCACAGCGCAGGCATGCTTGCTAAGAACCAGGAAGAAAGAAGGGCCACAAACACCATCACCAGTAAAGCAGTAAGATTTTTTTTTTAAAGATCTTATTTATTTGTTTGACGGAGAGAGACAGCCAGAGAGAGAGGGAACACAAGCAAGGGGAGTGGAAGAAGCAGGCTCATAGCGGAGGAGCCTGATGTGGGGCTCCATCCCAGAACGCCGGGATCACACCCTGAGCCTAAGGCAGACGCTTAACCGCTGTGCCACCCAGGCGCCCCCAGCAGTAACATCTTTATAGGCTGGCAGCCTCCCATTCAGGAGCTTTATAAAAGCATTTACAAGTGTCACTGTGATTCGTGATCCGGATTCTATTATTTCAATACCACACCCATTGGATCAATAAACATTACTGAGGCCTGCCCCTTGTGACCTTTCTTCACTGACCGTAAGGGGCTAGTAAGGAGATAAGACGGTACTCTATCTAAAGCAATAAAGAAGTGCTAGAGGGGAGCACAGCATACTGCTGAGGAGTGTTCAGAGGGGGATGGCACACCTCCACCCGAAAGGAGTAGGTCTTTATTTCTTAACAAAAATCAGTTGGCTAATATTCAAACTTCTACATTCTGAGAAAAATTTAGTTGTGGGCATTTCTTTTTTCTTCTCTTTTTTTTTTTTTTTTAAGATTTTATTTATTTATTTGACAGGGAGAGACACAGCCAGCAAGAGAGGGAACGCAAGCTGGGGGAGTGGGAGAGGAAGAAGCAGGCTTTCAGCAGAGCAGGGAGCCCGATGTGGGGCTCGATCCCAGAACCCTGGGATCACACCCTGGGCCAAAGGCAGACGCTTAACGACTGAGCCACCCAGGTGCCCCTAGTTGTGGGCATTTCTTGATTTGCAGATTTGGGGAGCACCTGACCAGGGAGGAAGAAACATACTTTCATTATTTTTTGAAACTTTTGTGATAAATTTCAAACACACACAAAAGCAGAGAAATTAAATGATGAACCCACGATTATCAATAACATTTTTCCCCAAACTTTCTCAGCAGCTTTTTTGAGTATTTTAAAGCATAACTCACATATATTGTTTTGTGCAAAAAACATTTTAGTATGTACCCGTAACAATAAGGACTTAAAAATAACTACACTATTATTATCCCTACTAACAAAATGAACACAAAATGAACACTTCACTGAATTCTCAGTCCATGTGCAAATTTCCCCAATTGTCTCAAAATGATCTTTTTATTTGTTGGTATCAGGATCCAAACAAGGTGCATACACTGCATTTACCAAACGTAAATTGGATTAAACGAAATTTATCTGTTTAGGTGACATCTACCAGAGATCATGCACTCAACACATGGGCTCATGGAGCTGACTGCCACCGCAGCATTTTGATGGGCTGTAGATCTGGGCCCAGTACTGGCCCACTCATAAAGCAGTGGAGAGGTCAGCTCCTGGCACAGCGTGAGGAAGAAGCACGACTACCAGAAGATGGAAACGCTGGAGCTGGTCTGTCATGGACTCCCCATCGGGGCTGTGTCTCCCAAACCAGATGACAGAAGTGGCAGCAACTTTTGTAAGTGCTGTACTGCTCATCTGGACAGGCAAGGGAAGTCAGTGGGGAAGTCCGTGAGATGCTTCTCTCTCGGTGAAGGCCAGGACCTCCATGGAGGTGGGACATCTGCAGCACAGGAAAAGAGCGCAGAGCTGTTGCACTAGGCAGCAGGGGCAGCTCAGTCACTGGAAGGGGTGACCCACACGATCTCTGGCTCTGCTTAACTTATCTCAGAGTCTGCAGGAACAAAAGTGATGAGTAACTGCACTAACGTATTACTTGATTCATACAGTAGGAAATCTCCAAATCTGAGGACAGAGACTCAGGGGCCCTCACACAGCTCCCAGAGCTCAGCTGGTTTCCACACTCAAAGCCTCTTCATGAAGCGGAAGCCAGGTGACCTTGGGGTAGGTATCCCACAGTTACAACTCCTCCTTCCAGCCTTCCCAAGATGGATCTTCCACCATTTACCTGGTAACTGTGCCCCCTGGCAAGGGAAACCCCCCTCCCCGTAGTAAAATCTAAGCGATAATTCTTCCTAATCCTTTCTGACTGAGAGGAGAGAGGGCCTCAGCAGGGATTTAGCTTGTGTGGATAGATGGCTAGGACAATGGCTTGGCCGAATGGCTTGGAGGAATGTGGAAAGAACAAAATAGGTAATGGTCTGATTTGGGGAAGGAGTACGATTAGATATACCAGAATACACTCAAAGCATGAGAAATCATCTGTCCCATATGAACGCCTAGTTGTATCCCACGTGAATCCGATTGCAAAAGAGGCTGTTTAATAATTGTGTGAACACTGTGTTCCACTCTGTAAACGCCAATCTTTGTTCCTAGTCATCTTGATGCTTACTCAGTAGGTTCAGGGAGGAAAAAAAAAAAAAAAAAAGGCCATGGTGGCAGAAATGGATGCCAAGCCTGGGCTAAACCACAGGGTGTCCCTCTCAACCAAGTTAATGATATGGTTCCTTGAAGGAACCAGACAGCTCCTTGTGGAGAGTTGATTACAATGGACCCTTTTCATAATAGAGGGGTAGATGATCTGTCCTTAGTGGAAAAGACATTTATTCTAGATCTGGATTTGTTTTCCTTACCTGTCAGACCTCTGCTGGAATCTCACTGAAGGCCTCATACACTGTCACATCACCTTGCCCAATCATGCTTCTACCCAAGGACCCCAGTGAGGGAAGTGCGGTGATAGGCCAGTACCCACGAGGGTCACAAGTGTTATCCTGTTATCGTCCAGAAGCATGCAATCATGGCCAAATGGAAACAAAGTTATGGAGATGGCTTGGGGACACATCTTGACGTTGTGATGCCGTCTGGGATTGGTATGTACCCTGAACCAGTGCCTGACAAGGTGATGTTCACCCACAGCCAGAATACAAAGGGCAAGCACAAGGGCCGCTGCTTGGGATGACTTAATAATACATTTGCAAAATATTTTCTTCCTATTCAGTAACTCTGCCCTGTCATTCTCCCAAGAGAGAAGTACTTCCATGAGAATCCACAGGCCTGGCCCCACTGGATTCAAACCAAGGCTGGCCACTTTCGCCTCCCCGTGCACTGGGAAAATGAGCACCCAAGACAGACATGGATGTCTTTTGTGGTCAGTGCCACCACGGTTTCTCAACTGGACTTATGCAATCACCTCCAAGTCAGTCTCCCTTCCTCTGCCTTTTCTCCCCCAGATCATCCTTCCTCTCTAAAGCTTCAATCAGTGCCTATCACTCCCCAGCTGGCAATGGCTTCCCGTTTCACTTAGAATAACTCCAAGTCCTACCCGAGACCTGCAATGCCCTTTCTCTCCGGCCACAGCCTCCCCGCCAGACTGCAACACCCTCTTCTCCTGCCCCCGTTTCCTGAACTCTGGTCACCCCGGCCCTCTCACTGAACCTCAGACACATCAAGTGGCAGCCTAACTCTGGCACGTGATGTTCCTGCCACGGGGACCTCTCCTCCCTCAGATCTTTGGCTCCTGCCCATTCTTCAAGCCTCCACTCCAGCGTCACCTTCTTAGGGACCCTGGGTCACCCTCTGCCATGTCCTTCCCTACACTCTCTACCACATCACCCACGTTCATCTTCCCCAGAGCAATCATCACTGCCTGAGACAAGGGTACTGACTGACTGAATTGGATTCAATGTGAGAATTCAATGTGGACTCAATGTAGAATGTGAGCTTGGTGATCCTTTACCCTCTGCTATATTCCACATGGCAAAACCAGTGCCTGGCAGGCTCTGGTCAGGGCTCCACACGTTTTTATAGAATGACTGATTTTTGACTGACGGAGGGGAATAAAAAAGACTATGGCAACTCTAAGCAAGCAGGACCTCTCAGCTCCACACCCCGGGCTGATGGTCTGGGCCACCTCAGCTGGCAGAGGACACGACCAGGTAAGGTACTGGGCAGGCGCTGGGGGAGCATGCAACAGGCACGACATAAGCAACGTCAGCAATAGCATCTGTGGCCTTGCAACCAGAAACAGGAGAAATTTCCTTTTGTGGCATCACATGTACATACATAATATTTATTTATTTTCTATTTCCTTCCCTCCCTCACCTCCTTCCACTACGATAAGGGTGTGTTGCTTAAATTTACTTCTGCGAATACAAAATGGAAAAGGCACTGCAACAGAACTGAGAAGAAACGGCTCCTACTCCGGAGGGCCTAGACTCGGGGCTATCTGCAGTAACTGGTGAGCCTTTGTGCTGTCTCCCTTGACAGAAGGAGTGAGAGCATTTGTAATTACACATGGAATAGTGCATCATGTCAGAATGACGTTAAAAAAAATGAACACCCCCCACCCTGCTTCTTTTTCTTTATAGTACCGCCTGCCCTGTTATACAGTCACTTGTTAATTCATTATCCCCTCACTAGAATGTAAATGAGGGGTGCCTGGGTGGCTCCAATTGGTTAACAGGCTGCCTTCGGCACAGGTCCTGATCCCGTAGTCCTGGGATGGAGCCCCACATTGTGCTCCTTGCTCAGTGGGGAGCCTGCTTCTCCCTCTGTCTGCCACTCCCCCTGCTTGTGCTCTCTCTCCTCTCTCTGACAAATAAATAAAATCTTAAATAAAAAAAAAAAAGCTGACACTAGAATGTAAATGATTTAAGGACTTTATTCTGTTCTGGCTGTCACCCGACATGTGGTAAGCACTCAGTAGTTACTAAATATATGAATGAATGAATGAATGAACGAACGAATGAATGGAGAACTTGTCTAGAATCTATTTCTATTTCTAACACTACTTAGATTTCCTCTAGGGGAATGACCTCTTTTCCATTCTGTTCAGCCTCAGTGATGGGTACCATGTACCTACCTCCTAATATGGAAGGCAAAGGGTCTCTGGAGGCCCCCAGCCCTTCTCCCTGTTCAAGTGCCACCAAAGCTTCAAGAGTTGATTTCCCTATCCTGGGACTCTTGAGCGACAGAAGGAATGGTTGGCCTTTACTCATTCCTATGCCCTCCTGCTACGTGCCTCCCTCGGCTTCTTCCAAGTGGTTCCTTGGACCCCAGGAACAATCCTGAAGGCCATCCATTTCCTGGACTGGTTCTCTAGCCATTCTTTCAACTCTGGGGACATTGGACACCCTTCCAATAACTTCTCTTTTTCCTTAAGCTGGTCAGAGTTCGTTTTTGTTGCATCTCAACAAAGGAACATTAGAGTCAAAACAAAACACTATAAGAGAAAACACCGAAATAAGCTGTTTGTGTATATAGGGTTGGAGGAGAAATCACCTACATTCCTTCCATCCTAACTACACTACTTGCATTTTTGCATACTCCTGTTAAATCTTTGAACACACGTGTTCACGTCGTTTATTGTTGCGATAGTGGTATACGTTACAGGTAGAATGACGTCCCCCATACAGATGCGGAAATCCTAACCCCCAGTACTGTCAAAGTAACCTTATTTGGAAATAAGGTCTTAGTAGAAGATCAAGTTAAGAGGAGAGTATTAGGGTGGTCCCTAATGCAAGGACAGGGAGAAAGCCACGTGAAGATGAAGACAGGGATAAAGGCAGTACGGTTACATCCCACGACGCAAGGCACCAGAGACAACCGGAAGTGAGACAACCGGAAGCGATGACGGGGACCGGCAAAGACTCTCCAGCCCTGCCCTCCCAAGGAACCACCCCTGCCAATGCCTTCCTGACTTCCAGCCGCCAGTGCTGAGACACAAATCTCTGCTATTTAAGCCACCCAGTCTGGGGTACTTTGTTATAACAGCCTCAGCTAACTCATACAATATACATGGTTTTACTTCCTATTTCTCTTCTCACTTTAAAACTGAAGCTGTCCCTTTCCATGTCGTTGCAGGGTTTTACTATCTATGTTGCAAACTGTTCTCAGGTAGTGGCCCACACAGCACCCCAACTCACTATTCTGCTGTGACTAAACATTTAGTTTGCTTTGACTTTCGTGCCATCACAATGTTGTGAAGAATATCTTGTGCATATAGCTTTTTTACTCCTTTTGGATGACTTTCTGAAAACACATCACCAGGGGCGCCTGGGTGGCTCAGTCGTTAAGCGTCTGCCTTCAGCCTAGGGCACTCTGGGATCGAGCCCCACATCAGGCTCCACCGCTGGGAGCCTGCTTCTTCCTCTCCCACTCCCCCTGCTTCTGTTCCCTCTCTCGCTGGCTGGCTGTCTCTCTCTCTCTGTCAAATAACTAAATTTTAGAAATCTTAAAAAAAAAAAAAAATGAAAACACATCACCAGAGGTGGATGACTGGATCAGAGGGTATGAATATGAGGCCCAGGGCTGAGCAGCTTTGAAGGAGGAAGACAATGCACGTCTCCAAGGGCACACAAGGGAATGAGTTCTGAATTCTGAATGGGAAGAATGTTGATATATGGTAATGGGAAAGAAGGGAGATGTAGGCAAAGGGTGCAATGTGAGAAGCATGGAGGGAATGTGAAAGCCTAGAGAAGATGCAAGAACACTGGACGGCAAGCTCTGGCAGGAGAAAGGAGAGAAACAGATGGAAAGTGAGACTCGGGTTGCACAAAACCCTATAAACTCACTTAAGGAACTGGGACTTGATTCTAATGGTGGGAAATAGTTGAACATGAACAGTGACTCTAAGTAGAGTATGTACGAAAACATGGCCTGAGGAGGTGATGGGGTGGCTGTGAGGGGAAGGGTTAAGGAGCCTGAGAAGCAAGGTGACCCTGAGAGCCAAAGGACGGGATATAGTGACTCCCCAAGGAAGGAGGCGATGACTCCCAGGTGTCCAACATCCTTGGCTGAGGGGTTGACAAAGGCATGAGATGTCCACAAATTTCCTCAACCTCCACCTGCAAGTCCAACCTTGATTCCTCCCAGTATATGCAACGCGAGTTAGAAACCATGGCAACACAATTTGGGGTGATAGCATTTCCTCACCATTCACCAACACTCTGACTTCTCACCACCCAGTGAGACCCTCCTGGGACACAGTCCTCAACAATTTCTGTGTCAAGATCCATCAGTGACTTTCTTGTCACCATTTTTGGTCACTAGCCATCATCCT
This sequence comes from Ailuropoda melanoleuca, assembly GCF_002007445.2. Classification (NCBI taxonomy): domain Eukaryota; kingdom Metazoa; phylum Chordata; class Mammalia; order Carnivora; family Ursidae; genus Ailuropoda; species Ailuropoda melanoleuca. The sequence continues at coordinate 65,751,706 of NC_048224.1, forward strand.
CTTCTACCTGTCCTTAGAAATGCCTCCCTTGACCAGGGAGTCTATATCTCCTTGTTTTTTCCCTTCCTTGACCCATCCTGTTCTCCTCCCCGCTGAAATTTTAGTTCTTCTACTGACATCCTCCACCTTCTTCAGGGCTGTTGAAACCTCACCCCTGCCTACAGCTTCAGTCGCCACCCTCACATGCAGGACTTGCCCACACGGCGAGGTGGTGGCCCAGCTGAGGTAACAGCTGGGCTTCCTAACGCCCAGCTCTTACTCTCATGCTCACCACACGACATTCATTTCTAACACTAAGACAGGAAACCCTGCCGTTGGAGCTATAATCATTAGAGTCTGCTGCTCTTCTTTAAAGAGTCAATATAGTTCAGTGGTTAAAAATGAACCACTTGGTATTAAAAGTTCTATTTGTAGATTCAAATCCCATTTCTGCCCCCTCCTGGGTGACTTAGGGCAGTCTACCCATGTGTACCTGGACTTTTTCATCTGGAAAAACGAGGATAATAATAGCACCAACATGGCAGGTAGTTACGAAGATCAAATGAGCTAATACATCAGAGCACATGGGACAGTCTGCCACATGGTAAAGTCCTCAATAAATGTTAACTCATTACTGTTGTCCAGTGCACAACAGGCCATGCCATTCATTATCTGACTGGCTGATTGGCACCGACATGAATACTGGTGTAAGGAAAGATTTTTTTTTTTAAGAATATAAACATCAGGGGCACCTGGTGGGTTAAGCATCTGCCTTTGGCTCAGGTCATGATCTCAGGGCCCTGGGAATCGAGCCCCAGCGGGGAGTCTGCTTCTCCTTCTCCCTCTGCTCCTCCCCTCACCCCTGCTTGTGCCGTGCTCTCTCTCCCTCTCAAAAATCTTTAAAAAAATTTTAAAAATAAAATGATTCCATTTATATATTTTTTTAAAAAGTAAACATATTTCCAAAAACATGTGGTGTTGATTCAAATCAACAAGTATTTACCGGGTAAGTACTGCAATAACATATTAGCTACTGTATTAGACAAACTTTCCTTTGGTGTTCAAAATAGCATCATTGAATCTCAAACACCCAGAAGGAGCTTCAAAAAGGCACAAATGCCTGGGACTCCATTCTTAGCTCTCCACCTACAGGAACTTAGGTATACAGACATGAGGGGAGCAAACTTCTCAAAGGGGGTCACCGTGATGACACAGAGCCCCGGAGGGCTGACGACGCCCCCATGCCTGCATTAGCAGACCCTGAGATGAGTCCTCCTCACTCCCAGGGGAACAACGCCCCGGCCCAGAGGCAGTGGAGAGGTGCCCAATCGAAGGGGCACCTAGGTTTCACTGCACACAATCCAACCGAGGACTCCACACCAGTTTCTGAAAAGGGAGCCCCCACACAGGGCGGGCCTGGGAGACTCACCATTGGATGCTCGCATCTGCCGCCGGCGTCCCACGCGGTCCAGCCCAATGGGGGTGCTCTGGGAGAAGGTGAAGGGCCGGAAGCGGGCCGAAACCGCCTTGTAGGGCAGCACCTGGTGAGCGGGCACAGGAGGCCTGGCTGCCGGCTACAAAAGGAAAGCAAAACGCAGTGAGAGGATGCCAGGAAGTGGCACCTCCTGCAGAGCTCTTCACACGCACAGCTGTGAGCAGCTCGGCACTGTCACCTCCAAGCCACTCACACCCCCAAGACGCCGTTTCCAAATCATGGCCAAGAGCTTCAGGCTGCACAGAGGTGCGGTGGCAATGAATTATTCCAAGATTTTAAACAACCAGCATCGGCTCAAGGGCTCTTACCTCACGGCAACACATTTCACGTTATTTGTTGGCAATATACCGGGGGGTAACACTCGGTAAAAGCAAAGCGTCCAAGAAGAGAAGCAGATTTAGGAAGTGGTGGCTTTCTCACAGAGGCAGGGGCGGAAGGGTACGAAGATGTGTTCCCAGCAGCAGCCTCCAGGGGAAGCAGACAGTTCTGGATGACAGACTCCGGCCAGCATACCGCCAGGCACATCCATAGGCAGGCACTAGGTATGCATTTGTGGGACACAAATGTTCCTTACCTCAACTATCACGACAATTGAGCTTTGTTTTTTAAAAGAACAGTTGGTTTTCCACTTTCCACGAATTTACCCAGGCCTCTTTAGAATCACCTATGTGCCCTGTTGATTTTTCCATGTGAATCATCTCTATAAATCAAAGGCCGAGCTGGCTTATGCTTTCCTTAGGTTTTCTCTGTATTTTCCCACCCAATTCCCTAAATGTGCCCACAGTGCATGAAGTGACCTTACCACATTCCTTCTTAATGCTCTGAAGTGAAATAATTTCTAAGTGCTTTCGATTTTCCCCATACTGTGTTTCCGGTTAAAACAGATTACAGTTTGCTTTGGTTCAGAATTATTTCCTAGCGTACCACGCATCTTAACACCACAAAAAGTTCGTGGGATTCTTCCACTTCGTTTTTTTACCTTAAGAATGCAATTCAATTTAACTCAGTTAAACAAGAGGAATTTGAGTGCTTGCTATAAGCAAGGCATTAGGCTGGGCTTTACAGGGAGAATGTAAACATAAAATCCAATACTAACGTAGATTTTCCCCTTTTAAGAGAATTTTAGGAGTTATTTTCGTTATCAGCCAGCAAGCACAAAAAGTAAAACTGGGTGCTTACTCATATACTGTTCTGGGAACCCCTGACCATCCTGACCATGGCTGGGTCTTAGCAAATAACATACACTCCTCCTGAACAGGGCCTTTACTTAAAGGTTTTGTAGCTTCCAAGTGCTCTTTGGGAAACTGATAAATACTGGAAATACTAAGGGGAAAATATAAGGATTTGTAGTCTATTGATAAAGCAGCTGCAAAGCAGCAACTTGAATGTAAAGAGTTCAAAAATGGTAGGAAACCGATTTCCTTAGCCCCTAAAAAAAACAATTTCTTATTTTCTTCTTATCTTTACTTTTTAATTCTCTTTCAAGAACTTCTTTCAAGAAGCTCACTAAATAAGCACTGCTACCTTCTCTTATTAAGATCTCAGGTGATTTAGGACAAACAGCAAACTAGTTTCACATATTGTTTGAGACTCCAGGAAAGACAGAAGATTAGTAAAAGGCATCCACATGTCAGATGGCAGGTTAATTCATGAGTGTTTTCAGAGTCAGGGAGAAAGGTTGGGAGTCTGTTGTCCTTGAGGCAGAGAGAAGAAAGAAAAGCAGCGTGCTGTTTAGTTCACAGGAGAGAACAAAGGCCAGGAAGCTGGAGGGCTCTGTTAGCTTTGGTAGAAGCACGCCAGGTCTTACTTGGGTTAGAAGGCTCTCTATTTCCTCTGTTGGGCTGTTCCCATAGAAGCTGACCCCGCCTATCACAGAGATGGGGCGTCTTCTCCAGCTTCCTTTGGGGCAGCCCACAGCAGGGTTCTGGTCTGCAGGGTCCGTGGAGGCCGTGTTTGGCTGGTGGTCTCCCTCCACAGTGTCTTCTTTCTGGGGGTCTACAGCAATTGAGTCTTCAGGAATAGACAGACTCCGGTTGGCCAGCTGGCCATAGTCAGAGAGTGGTCGGGGCCTGGATCTTCTCCCAGAACCCCATTTCCTCCTGGTGATCCTCTGTGATTCTGTCCTTTCTTCATCCCGGGATGAGCCCCGCCTCCAGGATTCCTCTGTCACAACCTTTTCAAATGCGAACAAGTTAGGTGAGCACCAAAATCCAGGAAGATATTGAAAAAGAACAAGCCATACACTCCCTCCCATCCTCTTCAGCCCTGCCTTAAGGCCTTCTTGATTTACTTGTTTGTTTTTTTAAAAGTTATTTCTGTAACAGGAAGACATAACTGAAATGTGCATTAAAAAAAGCAATTCATCTTTAACTGGAGGCTGAATTAAAACCATAATCTAAATAGTGATGCATGATGAACTAGGATGAACTATGATAAAAGATACTGAGAGAATCAGCACCATTGTGAGTTCCTAGAAAGAACATATAATGATGGTGTCACCCAAAATACAAAATATACCTAACAATAGCACTGGGAAATGTAGGACTCCAGAAGGAGAAATGAATGTGTAATACTTTACACTGCTACTCTACAGTATTTTCTTGCAATAATCTTTAAAAATAGAAGGTGCTTTAATAAGATTAAGGCTGGGCTGTTAGGGCCTGACACTCAAGGAGTCAGGTCTGATGAGGAGAGCAACAAACTAGGATTCAGAGAACTAGATCAGGCTACTGACTAGCCGTGTGACCCAGGACAAGTAACAACTAACCATTCAGGACGAGACGATCCCACAGCTGGAGAGTCTGTGGTCCCAAACTATGGAACAATTTTCAAATTGTTCAAATACCTTTTTCAGAGGCAATGCAATGTACCAGCAAAAAACCATGAGGTTGGAAATGGACAGTCTGCTGTGTAAGTCAGCCTGGGCCATGAGCTAGCCTTGTAACCTCAGGCTAGTTACTCAAGGTCTTTGGATTTGGTTCTGCAGCTGTTCACTGGGGAATAATGGGTCCTTGTGTGGATGAAATGCTAAACCAATGATTAAGTGTGATAGCCCTTATCAGCCACAGTTAATTATTGCTCTTAAAAAGCAGTGTGTAGAATAACCATGCCCAGGTTCAGCCCTGCCTGCAGATAACCTCTATGTCAGCACACCCCTCAAAGTCTGGGTCCAGAGGAGGGCCACTGCCTAGTTCTACAAGAGGTTTCTCCCATCCCTGGTTATTTTTTTTTAAGACACATTTTATTTTTTTAAAGATTTTATTTATTTATCTGAGAGAGGGAGAGTGAGCGAGAGAGGGAACACAAGCAGGGGGAGAGGGAGAAGCAGGCTCCCCACTGAGCAGCGAGCCTGAGGCAGGGCTCCATCCTAGGATGCCGGGATCATGACCTGAGCCGAAGGCAGATGCTTCACTGACTGAGCCACCCAGGTGACCCCTGGTTATTATTTAAAAATAAAATAAAAACTAAAAACAGTCCAGGGCCCAGGGAAGAGAACAAGGACAGAGTTGTACTGGAGGACAGGCAGAGCAGGCCACGGAGGCCTGGAGAAGGGCCCCAGGCAGCCAGGCCCTGCCCCCAGGACTGGCCCAGCAGGTCCTGCTGCTTGCGGATCAGCCGCAACCAAGAGCTCAAATACAGTTCCTGGAATCCCACGATACCAAGTCACCGTTGCTCAAAAACTAGTAAGTTCTAACAATCACCACTTACCCTGCTGTCCACTGATTCTGACTGCAAAGGCTTTCATGTTTAACTCAAGTCACCACTGAGGGGTCTAGAATACATCACTGTGGCATCAAAACTCTTCTAAACTCAAGGTATTCAAGAAGAGACTCCCCCCCCCACCCCCGAACTCCCTTATCTGCCTGAAAGCAGAGCCTCCCCAAAGAATTCCCGTTGTCATAAATCCACTATCTTGAGATAGATTTTCTTTCTTCCAACCGGGGAAGATCTTACTCTTATCTGTTGAGAAGAGAAGCCCTGGCCTCAGCACACAGTGGCCACAGAACTATCAGACCTCCCATCTGCTCCTCCACGGGCCCATTTATCTTTCCTCAATCACTGGGTTTCCCATAAGTGCCCTTCTCCACCTCCCCTACCCCTAGTAAGAAAGTATAAATGCCCCCAATTCTAACCACTTCCTGCAGTCACTTTTTCCTGTCAACTCCCACTTACTCACATGAATAAAAACCTGTCTTTTCTCTTCTAATCTATCTTCTGTCAAGTTTAATTCCACACACCCCCACGCAGTAAGCCTAAGAGGGGTGGAGAAAAAGGTTTTCCTCTCTGACACCCTCATGGGAAAATATGAGAAATCATGAAAAAGTTAATATTTTTTACATTACATATGAAAAACAGGGTATAAGGGAGAGTTTAACTGTATTATTAAACTAAGGGGCACAATTTAAGCACACAAGAATAAGCCATTTATATTATCACCCTGTGATAAAAAGGTTCAGAAACAAGGTGTTAGAAAAACAGAAGCAAGACAAATAACAGGCAAGGAGTAGTCTAACTGGTAACAAATCTACGTGCAGTTTTTTGAGTTTTTTTAATTCTTTGGGGTTGTTTTGTTTTTTTGTTTTGTTTTGTTTTTTGTTTTTTTGGCACTTACGCAACATGCAGCATGCCTCACTGCAGTCTTGCTGATGCAGATGGGAAAATAAGGAAATGGGTGTAGGAAGACAGGAGGCTGTCTTAGTTGTTCAGGTAAGAAATCCTTCTGTAACCAAAACATAATCCAGGAAGTAAGGAGCCTGGATAACGGGAGGTATGTTCAGAGCAGGAAATGAGAGGGCAGGAGACGTGCACAGGATGATTTCTTTAACACGTCATGCCCCAAGTGTCAACTACTGTTCCCACCAGGGGGTTCGCATAAGAACCGACTGTCATTCTCCTAGAACTATTTATACGGTCCCACTGAAGATACAAAAGGAGAAAACAGCCTTTCCAAGTGGTACTGAATGATCTAGAAAGTGCAAAAATGAGTTAACAGAATAATATATGCAAGTGAAAGGTCCGGTTTACTCCTAGCAAAAGAGGGAGGGGAGACAGTGATCCTTAGCCAGAAGAGACTTAGATTCCTTGTAAAAACAAATCAGAGCTTTGATGCATATTCTAAATCTGACTCTTCCTTTGACAAAGTCTGTGTACTTCCAGAATACAAGGGAGGTTCATTCCAGGGAACAGAGTTGGACTGTGATTGTACCTGCAGCTACAAACACCCACCACCAGCAGCACCACCACGCTCCACAAGTTATAACCTACCCCGGACTCCGCTCCAGAAGTTATAACCTACCCCGGACTCCGCTACCGGCAGTGGTGGCCCACAGACACACTGAAGGAACAAGCAGTTGACCATATCCATGCTCTCTGAGATTCTTTCTTGCTTCTACAAGGACTTCTCACAATCCAGCAGCCTGGCCTTCAGATCAATCCAGGGCTCTAAGCTTGATTGGCCAATTCACACCCAAGTCATAAGCTTTTGTAAACAAACTTTGCAGTGGAGTGGCTGCCCTTTTAACTCTTGCTTCTCTGTATTGTTTTAAAGTACTTTCCCTAGTCAGGAGTCCTGAATTTCCTCTTCCTCTACAAGATTCCTTTCTTTGCTTCACCAAAGTAAACACCCAGATAGATCTTACTACCTCCAGTGAGACACTTCAAAACATGTTTTGAAATAACAGCAAGAGTTAAGTTATTAACTGAGGAAAAAAGACTTAACACAAAAAGCCCTGATGTCACGTAGATCCATTCAGAAGCTTCATCTAAGGGAAGTATAATGGATCAAAAAGCAAGAGTTGGGGGTTGAATTATGCCCCCTGTAAAAGGAATGTTGAAGCCCTAATCCCCAGGACCTGTGAATATGATCTTATTTGGAAATACAGTCTTTGTAGATGTGACCGAGTTCAGATGAAGTCATGCTGGATTCCGGGAGCCCTAATCCAATGGCTGGTGTCCTTAGAAAAAGAGGGAAATTTAGACACAAAGATGAAAGTAAAGACAGTCATATGAGGACAGAGGCAGAGAGCAGAGTGGTGCATCTATAAGCCAAGAAACCCCAGGCGGCGGCCAGAACAGATCCCCGGACTTCTGGCCTCTACAACAATGAGAATAAGTCCTCTTGTTTTGAGCCATGTAGTTGGTGGAAATCTGTTACAGTAGCCCTAGGAAACTCATACAGCAAAGTAATTCAGAAGAAAATTCTACAAGCAGGGAAATTAAGATGCCTTGGGAAGACTGAAAAAAAAATTAACCAAAGCAGAGCTTTTCCAGCAGATGATCCAAAGGTATTCCCAAGATGTGCACTAACACAGTAAGCGAGCCTCCCACGCTGCCTCAGCATCCTGAACACGGTAGAGCATTCAGGTGCCGTCCCAGGACTGGAAGTGAGACAAGAACACATCTCGACAGCTAGTGTTGCAGGAGGCCAGCCAGAATGCTAGTAACGACAGCTGTGGCTTCTCAATGCCCCTGTGTGCCAGAATCCTCCCGAATCCTCACCACCACCCTGTGACGTGCGTCACTCTTCATGACATTTTACCCATTTAGCACTGGGGCAAAGATTTGCTCTGGTTAACAGAGCCGAAGGAGAGAGGCCCATTTGACAGCTCAGTCTGTCTGACTTCAAAATCTCCGTCATTTCCACTCTGCAGCCCTGCATCCTTGGCATACACTTTTACAGAAGCAAGACAGAACTTGCTAGGCCTTCCTGCCTTTAGCTGTAGAGCTGTTTGGAAGGGGGTGGGGGTGCGGGGAGGGCAATGACATGATGAGGGGTTCTGTAGGTACCCCTGCAAGCTGGGGAAAGCTAGAGACCCCTTCCCCAAATCACGGTTTTAAATGCATAAAATAAAATAGATAAAATTATAATCAGATTTTGAAATATAATTATCAAAATATTAAAAGAATTGATATAATAATATATAAAAAACACATAAATTAAGAATGTTAGCCATCAGTCTAATAACTGCCATACTTTAGAAGTACTGATGAATAGAAGAGGTTTTAAGATATCAACAAAAACTGTTGTATGATGTGAAAAAGATTTGTGATTTCTATGGGTGACAAAATCATAGGTGCTGATAAAATTGCTCTCACTGCCTACATTCCTAATGGAAGGAAATGCTACATTTTACCTACAAGGTAGTGAAAATAAAACCCCACTCCCCAATTTCTATTGACAGAACCCTCGGATGAACCAAGGTTCAAAACTCCCAGTTGACATAATTTCGCTTAAGACTAATTATGGTACCAGCTCTGTGTTCCAACTCCAGAAAACTGAAATTTTAGGCCTTATACACTGTAAAATTTAAAAAGTGGCATCTCACTATTTAGAGTTAATTTAATTTAATTCCCTTAAATGAAAATTAGTGTATCATAAGACAATCCATAGGCCTTTCTTTCTTTTTTTTAGTGCAGATTTGTTATCTGGATTATCGAAGGCTTGGAATGGAATGGGTTGTAAATACATGGCCTAGAATTTTAAGCGAGGGAGGGAACTCATAAGATCCCAGATCAACTACTACATTCTGAGGAGTTGAAAGTAAGAACAAGAAAATCTTTACACACTTAGAAAGATGGAAGCTTGAATGCTAATGACATCTTTCTCTTTGTTACTTTAACATCAAAAGATACTTAGTTACTTAAAACTCTTAAGTTGTCATCAACTTGCATTTATAATCTACCTAAAATCATATTTTCAGATAAGTAAAGATGGCATTATTATACCCATTTTGGAGATGAGAACCCAGTCACAGAGAAGGCAATGGACTTAACAAAAGAGAGCGCATGAGAGAGATCAGGCACTTCATTAAATTCCCTCTTTGCGAGGCCAGCACTAGACATGACCCCCCCATTTGTAGGTGTACATAAGAAAAATGCAATATGGTTTATTGCAAAAGCAGCAACTTCCACAAATACTAGACCTCCTGACATTGCTCTACAAAAGCCTCCCTGTGCTTATCCCTTTTACATCTCTCCACTTCCGGTTTATGCTTCCCCTTTGATGAATTCTCTGGGCTGTTCATGGGTCCTCACTTAGCAGTGCAGGCATATTTTCCCTGACTCTTCTTTTCTACTGCTTCCTCCCTCCTCCAGCAGCATCGCTCACCTTCACTCCTGCTCTAGGCTCCACTCCCCTCTCTCTCCTCAGGGAGAACTTCTCTCTTCAACTGATCACACATGGAATGCAAATACAGTTGGTTTTGTTGAACTTACTGAATCATGTTTAGTTTCTTATCTTTAATTTTTAGAACAAGTGGGTGGAATATTTCTTTCTCCAAAGCTGCCTTCTTGATGGTGTGTGTGTGTGTGTGTGTGTGTGTGTGTGTGTGTGTGTGTGTACATGCAGTGGGGACTGCATAGCATGAGGGGTAGCCCACCAGAAACGGACCACCTATCACCCGGGTGTGCTAATTCTCCCTCTTCCTAACTTTCCAGGGGTTGACACATCTTTGCCTACCACCCTTAGGCTGGTTAAGGAATAAACAGCCAGGTGGGAGTACTTCTGAAATTGCCCAAGCAAGGAGAGGAGAGTGGTAGCCTCTGACTTGGTCGGAAATAAGTAAATGGCCAAACACCCATCATTTAACTAAGAACCCACCCTAAAAAATCATGCATGTTCAGCCTGGCTCCGTTCCACCTTTCACGGTTTCCTCTAGTTCAGGGACCATCCTGGGAAGGGACAGACACCATCATAAACTTGTTTGTTCCCCCGTCGCAGACCCCACATTTGGATTTAGCCCAGGTCTGGCCAAGGCCTGGGCAAGAAACAGAAGAGAAAGTAAAAACCCATTCATTTACGGAGCTTTTCCTTCCCTGGCTTAGAGGCAGATGTATATATTAATGCTGGGTGACATTCTTACCACCATGCTGCACCTTTAAGATACAAGGTTTCAAGCTTTAAGAACCTTAGTGGCTGTTGGAATTCTGAGAGCAAATGAAACGCAAATAACTAACAAAAAACTGTTCTGAATAATGAATCATGGAACACTGCATCAAAAACTGGGGATGTACTGTATGGTGACTAATATAACAAAATAAAAATTATTTAAAAAATTAAAAAAAAACTGTTCTGATTATTATCAAATGAGATTATATGCACTTCAGTAATTTTGATGTAACTCTTAAAAATTAAAGAAAAAGAGAGAAGAAAAGGAACTATTGTAATCTGGAAAGCTGTGGCCCTGTCCTTTGGGTTCAGGGAATAGATAGGCCATTTATTAAAAAAGTCTGACATGGCATTAAAAATATTTAAAAATATGTTAATGCTTCTTAGGCCACTGAAGTAACAGGGGAATATAGTGGACTTCAATTGCCCTTGCATGTGTAAAACTGATGAAAAAACATACTTAAAACACAGTTAGCAAATCTACAACTTGTTTTATAGGCAGAATAGGTAATTTACTAAAAATCCAAATATTTGAAGTTCATGGAGAACACAATCTAAAATTCTTAGCCTAGTTCTATAAGCATAGAAAGTCATTTAAATAACTATGAACATTTTAAACACCATTGAAGACTTAGAATACTACACTGAGAAAGTAGTATAGCTGAGCTCATTCTTTCTTTATTTAAAATAAAGAAATGAAGTCTGTCTGATTATGATGAACCCCATCTTGGCGCCTAAGACCACACCCCATGCGAACCCCCATCTCCCTTACATCGTGGGAGGGTGGTTACCACTGACCCTGTGCAAACACGGGGCCAATGATAAGCTTTCTCCACACACACACCCCACCCCCGGGCTTCATAATAATCACTTAAGGGAATTCCATTTTCTGGGCTTATCCAAAAACCCAGATCATCCTACCATCTCCAAATCAACAACACAATGCTGGGTCTGACACCCAAGCAGAGAAAATAATAGAACTGTAGGCTGCAATTTATGCCTGGACTCATTAAGAGTAAAGACACATTTTTAAATCATCATATCATAAAATAAATGTCTATAACAATTCCATCTTAACATCTTAAAATGTATTTTATCTCTGGGGTGCCTGGGTGGCTCAGTCAGTTAAGTGTCTGCCTTTGGCTCAGGTCATGATCTCAGAGTCCTGAGATCCAGCCCTGAGCTGGGATCCCCGCTTAGTGGGGAGTCTGCTTCTCCCTCTCTCTTGTGCTCTCTCACATGCTCACGGATACTCTCTCAACCAACTAACTAACTAAATAAATAAATTCTTAAATGTATATTATCTCTAAAACACATGCTGAGGAATACAGAGGTCTACTTAAACTTTCTTTAACTTATAAAAAGCATGATTTTATAAAAATGAACTTACTTTCCTCTTTTCCAAATGTTTATTGATTGAGGACAACTAACTATTCCAAAATCAAAAATGTTTTTGATTTGAATATATCAGAAGTCCATTTTTCTTCTAAACCCTTTTGAACATCAGAGGTTTTTCTTTTTCTTTTTTTTTTTTAAAGTTTATTTATTTATTTGACAGAGAGAGAGAGACAGCGAGCGAGAGAGGGAACACAAGCAGGGGGAGTGGGAGAGAAGAAGCAGGCTCCCAGCGGAGCAAGGAGCCCGATGTGGGGCTCGATCCCAGGACCCCGGGATCACACCCTGGGCTGAAGGCAGATGCTTAATGACTGAGCCACCCAGGTGCCCCCCTCAGAGGTTTTTCTTAATGCTGTTTTGACTTTTATTGTACAGAGAGGCTAGAAGGAAGCAAGAGGAGAAGGGAGAGACGAACAGGCAGAAAGAAGGTCCTGGCTGATTCTCTAGTGGACAAAAAGGGAGAGAGGCGTCTGTTCACGGCATTACCTGCATTTCAAGTCATGGACGATGGCACACAAACATTCAAATCAGTGGCCCCAAGTGCCTTTAGAATCAAGAAAACTAAGGCTTTCTGGATTAGAATGCAGAATGGCACATTCAGGAATCATCTCTTCCCCCAAACTGCTTTCTTGTTTTAGTGAAGGCCATCCAATATCCCCCATACTAGGCCTTCTTGCATCTTCCCTGATCTTCACAAGCCCCAGCCCCCCAGTCACCATGTTCTGTCAATTACTCAATCTTAGGAAGATTCCATTCCATCGTTTCTCACAGAACTATTCCAATAGTTGCCCAACTGGCTTCCCTGTCCCCAATCTACTCTATGCTACTGAAACACATGTTGGATCCTGGCTGACCTGGAACAAACCTGAGGCCATTCAAAATCTTGTCCAAGGTCTCTCCAGCTCTGTCTTCAGATACGATTATGCTCCAGCCCATATTAAATGATTCACCGTTTACCACATATTTACTTTATGCAATTGTAAATGAGGTAAACGTTGCTCTCTCTCTCTCAGATTATCGTTTCCCTTTGTCAACCTGCAAAATTTACCCTTCAAAACTCAGTTGAAATAGTACTTTCTGTAGGAAAACTTCATAAGCTCCCTTGGGCTCCGAGTTCTTTGCTCCTTTCTGGGCCTCTATTAAAACCACCATAATGTTCATACAGCATTTATTTATTTGTCTCAGCATCATGCAGAAGCAGCTGCTCCTGTTCTTTCCAAACTCCCCAATACTATGGTAATGTCCTCACAGTCTATATGGGAGCCTCAGAGCTCAGTAATCAAAGATGCTTCACGCACGTGGAAAGGGATGAATGCTGAGGCGGTGGAGGGATAAATGAGCAAATAAATGGACAGTTCTGGATGGCAAGGAAGCTGTTTCCTTCCTACATTCATGTATGATTTTATAAAAACAAGCTTGATTGAAGTTATTGCTTAGTTATTCTTAACTAAATATTTCAAAATCAATAACCATGTTTTAGATCAGGACACAATCATCCATTCCTGTCTCTTTCATAACCTACTTGAATTGTCCCACCCTGAAAACAAACTGACTACAATTTTCCTTCCATTACTATCAACAACCCTGTTCTGAAGGCTTCCTATTTTGTTTCTGAGATGTGAAGTACATGGTAATGGAATCTTTTCCAACAAATAAGTGTCCACTGCTGGCAATAGAATGTAAAAAGAAAGATTTAGGACTTCTAAAACATCTCTTTTCTACATTTTAGTTTCGGCTTGAAGCGTTTCTGTATTGGGAGGAGCAAGGGGTAACATGAAGAGGAGGCAAGGAACAAAGAGGGCACAGTGATGGGAAGTTCAAAAAAAGAACCCAGAAGAGTGAGAGAAAGTAATGACTTGATGAGGAATCTTTCTTTCTTCCAGCAACACTCACTGATGACAGATTGTGTCACTCTCCTTTAAACTTGCAAGGATCCAGCAAATGAACCTAATCAAGAAAACAGTGACCCCAAATTAGAGCTGCTGTTCACCAAGGATGCTTCTATTAACAGTGGCTTAGCCTGGGGCGCCCGGGTGGCACAGTCACTTGAGCATCCAACTCTTGGTTTTGGCTCAGGTCATGATCCCAGCGATCCTGAGACCATAAGATGGTGAGATCATGAGATTGAGCTGGCGTTGGGCTCCGTGCTATGCAGAGCTGACTTTCCCTCTCCCTCCCTCCTTTCCCCACCTGCACACACTCTCTCTTTCTCTCTCTAAAAATAAATAAATAGGGGCGCCTGGGTGGCTCAGCCGTTAAGCGTCTGCCTTCAGCTCAGGTCATGATCCCAGGGTCCTGGGATTGAGCACCGCGTCGGGCTCCCTGCTTGGCAGGAAGCCTGCTTCTCCCTCTCACACTCCCCTTGCTTGTGTTCCCTCTCTCGCTGTCTCTCTCTGTCAAAAAAATAAATAAAATCTTAAAAAAAAGAAAAAGAACAGTGGCTCAGCCTCTCTGTATAGGGACTGTCACATAAGGCAAGCCTTACAGACAGCACCAGTGCTGTTTCCTTTTTATGTCTGTTGGGGGATATGAGAATGTGTACTAGTGCAAAACATCTTGAAAATGTTTAATTTGAAACTTGGCAATGAAAGAAGTATAGATGAATAATTTATACCACAAAAAAGAGTAAAAACATAGAGCAAAGTGTACAACAGAACTTCTCTGTAAGTAAATATGTAAAAATCTATACCATACATGAGAGAATGGGGTTGTAATAATTGACGTTAGTCACAAGCTGTATTTAAGGCTCCCTGCCTCATAGCTCCCCCCCTGCAGCGCCTCATCTAGAAGAAATGCCACGCTATGGACCTGGAGTCACACCAGCCCTACTATCCGAGGTGCCTTTCTTCAAGCCTGTGTCAGAAAGTAAACTACAAAAGACATGGTCAGAAAAGGGACTGAATTCCCTTTGTTGAGCTGCTGAGCCCATCCTAAGTAGTCACAAAAAAACCCACCTAAAAAAATCTAGAGGAAAGACTCTGATTTGGGCAAGACCAACTGTGGCAGGAAGAGGCCCCAGCTCAGTGGAAAGAAGGCTAGTCATGGAGTCAAAAGAGAAAACAGAATGGAAATTCATCAAAGGCCTGTGATACCAGCATTTACCGATCCCATCTCATTTCAGTAAAACACCCTCAGCAGTAGATACTTACACTTCTGTTTTACAGATAAGAAAGATGATGAGATTCCACCAAAGATAAGGAAACCAGCAAATGGTGAGAACTTAGGTCTACGTGCCAGCTGCCAAGCCCATGGCGTTTCTGGGCCTTCCTCCCCATTCTGAGGCCTGGCTCTGGATAGGTGCCACTCAGCGGCTGTGTGACTCTGAAAGGAGGGTCCTGTGACCTTTCCAAGCCTTAGTTTCCCCATCTTTTAAAACAAATACAACAATGCTGGCCTATTTCACGGGGCGGCTGTGAGAATCAAATGCAACAATGTTATGTGAAGGACTTCCATTAGCTGCAAAAGCGTCATATAAATGCAACAGGTTACTACCAATACCTGTATTTTTGTTTTTCATTTTATTTTTCTGATACATTTATTTTTAAGAGATAATTACATTTTTAGAGTTCCAAATGAGTAAGTAAAATTCCTGTTTCCAGCAGTGGTTGGAGCAATCGTTATACTGATACTCAACACATTTTTTTTAGATTTTTTAAAAAAAATTTTTAAGTAATCTCTACATGGGACTTGAACGCATGACTCTGAGATCAAAAATCACATGCTCCACTGACTGACCCAGCCAGGCGCCCCTTTTCCACATATTTTGGACCAAATTCTTTATTCCACCATTTCCTGATTAAAAGTTTAATTGTCACTATTTTGCCAAAAGGGATTTTTGTTTGTAGTCTGTAAAAATTCAGACCCAAATGATAATGGAGTTCAACGAGAAAAACAGGAATACAGGCTACCTTTAACTTTTTCAGGAATAACTCTCCTTCCTAAATAGAGAGTTAACTGGGGTAGATCTGGAAGAGAAACACACAAACCTAAAAAACGGGCACTTAACAGCCACAAGAGCCTAGACACTTAACACCTAGAGCCTCGGCCTGGAGAACGGATCTCAAACCTCAGTGCGGCAAAAGTAATTGCCTGGGTAGCCTGCCAAAGTCCAGATTACTGGATCTGGACTCTAGAGATTTCAATTCCGTAGCTCCAGGGGGCGCTCAAGGACCTACACCATTAGCTTGCATCCTGGGTGTGATCTTCATTCCAAACTTTGAAAAACTCTGGCTAGAAGATCAGAAGTAATTTGCAAAGTTTAACTGCTCTGTACTGAAGTATCTGACCAAAGGCAACAATTTTATTGATAACAAAGATTATGATTATGATGAAGCCAACATTTATTGAATTTCATTTAATCCTGGTAGATACTATTGCCTCCATTTTTAAAGAAACTGAGGCTTAAGTAGGTCAAAGACATACAGCTGGTTAGTAGGGAAACTAGGATTTGAACTCAGGCAGCCCTACTACAAAGCCCACCTATTTTATACCACAGAGCTTCTCCACCACT
The DNA here is from genome assembly GCF_002007445.2 of Ailuropoda melanoleuca. NCBI lineage: Eukaryota > Metazoa > Chordata > Mammalia > Carnivora > Ursidae > Ailuropoda > Ailuropoda melanoleuca. The sequence goes on from NC_048224.1 coordinate 65,767,972, forward strand.
CAGAAATGTTGGCATTGGTGGCGAGCAACCACATCGGTGCTAGTTTCCTAGGAATTTACCATCTGTGACTGTTCTTTCCTCTCCAACCCACCTGAGCCCCCCCCACCCCCACCCCAGCTTTACTACTAACATTTTAAATGAACGCAACATACCAAATTGTCATTCTGTCCCTGGACTGGCAGCCGTAGGAGAAACATAGATAACATTCAGTTTATATAGCAACGTGTGGCAATTTGTAGTTATGCCCTTTTGCCAATTCAACCTACAGTACTCCTTCCAATTGCCATGGCAATGGTGTATCACATGAACGTGTCACCAAGCCAACTGGAAAGTGATTCCCAACCTTGGATGCTCTTTAATCTTAATTATTATAGGGGAGCTGAAGATGAGAAAAATGAACCAGGAGAAAAACAGATACACTGGCATCTTAATCATCGAGCTAAAATTTCCCCCTAAAAATACAAACGCTACTTTTCTGCATTTTATTACTGTTGTACGGTCTTACTATGCCTTTGTCATCCACAAATTAAAGCAAAGCACCAAATAAGAGTAAATATTAAAACCCTTGGGGGCGCCTGGGTGGCGCAGTCGTTAAGCATCTGCCTTCGGCTCAGGGCGTGATCCCAGCGTTCTGGGATCAAGCCCCACATCAGGCTCTTCTGCTGGGAGCCTGCTTCTTCCTCTCCCACTCCCCCTGCTTTTGTTCCCTCTCTCCCTGGCTGTCTCTGTCAAATAAATAAATAAAATCTTAAAAATAAATAAATAAATAAATAAATAAATAAATAAATAAAACCCTGACAGACACACTATAATATTGGTTTGTATCATTTAAGTATTTCATGTACTTTAGAAAGCTTAACATGTGCAGCATTAATATATCTCATATTATTATTATGATTATTAATTATTGATTATAATTAATTGATCATAATTATGATACATTACCATCATTTATACCTGATTACATATTGTTATTATGGTAACTATAAAAACTAGGTTCCTGCTCATATATATAGGTACGTAATTCTGTCTCCCTCTTCCCCCCTTTTATTTTTTTTACATTTTTAAAAAGATTTTTATTTATTTGAGAGAGAGAGAAAGAGAGCATGAGCGGAGGGAGAGGCAGAGGGAGAGGGAGAAGCAGATTCCCTGCTGAGCACAGAGCCTGACGTGGGGCTCGATCCCAGTGAAATCAGGACCTGAGCCAAAATCAAGAGACAGCTGCTTAACTGACTGAGCCACCCAGGCACCCCTCCCCCCGCGTCTCATTTTTAATAGGAAAATCCTACTTGATGATATTTCAGGAGGGAAAAAACTGTTCTAGAAATGAGCCACTTTAAAGTTCAAGGATGACATGATTACATGTACATCACACTATTCTTTAGCTTTTACATTTTTAGAAAAAAATTTTATAAGTGGTTTTTTAAATGTATAAAGTTCAGTAGCCTGTCAAATATTAAGCACCCATTCAGAAATACATTGAAACATACCACTGCAAAAGATATACCTGTTTATGTCATGACAATCATGAATCGTTTTTAGGGCAGTGGAAACTTCTTTTAAAAAGACAAAAAATGCTGACTTGATTCTTAAAATAAAAAGCTACTTTAGGAGCGCCAGGGTGGCTCAGTCGGTTAGGTGTCCAATTCGTTTTTTTTTTTTTTTAAGATTTTATTTATTTGACAGAGAGGGCAAGAAAGCACAAGCAAGGGAAGCAGTAGAGGGGGAGGGAGAAGCAGGCTCCCCGCTGAGCAGGGAGCCCAATGCAGGGCTCAATCCCAGGACCCTGGGATCATGACCTGAGCCGAAGGCAGATGCTTAACCAACTTAGCCACCCAGGCGCCTCAAGTGTCCAACTCCTGATTTCCATTCAGGTCATGATCTCAGGGTCATGAGATCAAGCCTTGTGTTGGGGCTCAAAGCAGAGTCTGCTTGAGATTCTCTCTCCCTCTGCCCCTCCCCTGGCTCACGTTCTCTCTCTCTCTAAAGAAATAAAATCTTTTTTTTTTAAAGCTTTCACATTTTGGCTCATGACCTGCACTTTATGACTTAATAATATTTCTCTTTTTTTAAAGATTTTATTTATTTATTTATTTATTTATTTATTTGAGAGCACAGGCATTGCATGCATGGGGGGAGGGCAGAAGGAGAGGGAGAAGCAGACACCCCTCACTGAGCAGGGAGCCTATCTCGGGGCTCGATCCCAGGACCCTGAGATCACGACCTGAGCAGAAAGCAGATGCTTAACAGACTGAGCCACCCAGGCACCCCTGACTTAATATTTCTGCAAGAGACCTTTTTCTCTTTAGTTCTTCTCCTGCAAAAGGAAAACTAAACAAACAGAAAACACCTTAGGAGAAATTAAACATAAGCTAGCACAAGCATGACTAACAGAAAGCATATTAATTCTCTTTATAATATCCCATGTGGGGTGCTGCTGAACAAATACCCACCCCAGGGTTGCTAATACTTAGGGAATATACTGATGGTATAGCAGATATCCTTGTAACAAATGTTAACTTCATTAGAAAAGTATTTTTAAAAGCACACATACTTTCAATTCTTTCCAACTGTAATTGCAATCTCTGTGATTCAAGTCCTAGGACTTCTCTGTCAGAGAACATTGAGAATCCAATGGGGTATGGAAACTTATATTCTCTGTAAGTAAAAACTGTGGACCGTTCAACAAATGAAGGTGGGATAACTGGATGTCCATATACAAAAACAAACAAAAAAGAACCTAGACCTTTACCTCACATTATACACAAAAATTAACTAAAAATGGAGCATATGCCATTTAAGAAACAAAACAAATGAGCAAAGGGGAAAAAAGAGAGAGAGAGAGGCAAATCAAAAACAGACTCTTAACTATAGAGAACAGACTGATGGTTACCAGAGGGGAGGTGGGTGGGGGGTGGGTGACACAGATGAAGGGGACCAAGAATAGACTTACCATGATGAGCACTGAGTAACGTATAGAATTGCTGAATCAGTACACTGCACACCTGAAACTAATATAACACCGTAAGTTAACTATTCTAGAATTAAAACAAAAAACATAATTTTAAAAAAAGGAGCATAGACCTAAATGTAAGAGCTAAAACTAACATTCCCAGAAGATAGGAGAAAATCTTGGTGATTTTTGTCAATACAGAGATTTTTGCTCTTCAAAAGACCAATCAAGAAAATAAAAAGACAACCCAGAGATTGTGAGAAAACATTTGCAAGTCATATATCTGATAAAGGACTTGTATCTAGAGTGTATAAAGAAATTCCACTGCTCAATAAAAGTAAAAAGGCAGTGAAAGTATGAGCAGAGGATCTGAATAGACACCTCACCAAATAAGGATAAATGAAGGGCTAATAAATGAGATGGTCAACAGCACTAATCATTAGGGAAATGCTACTTAAAATCAAAGTGAGATACCACTACATATCCACTTGAAGGGCCAGAATCCAGAACAGTGATGATGCCAAGTCCTAGCAAGGATGCAGAGAAGCTGGTACCCTAATACATTGATGGTGGGAACTTAAAATGGGACAACTGTTTTAGACAACAGTGTGGCAGTTCCTCAAATGGTTAAACATAGAATCACATATGACCCAGAACTCACCTCCTACTTATCTACCCAAGAGAATGGAAACATATGTCCACACAAGACTTGTACATAAATATTCATAGCAGCATTATTCATAACAGCCCTAGAGTGCGAACAACTCAAATGCCTAACAACTGATGAATGGATAAACAAAATGTGGGATAGCCATACAACTGATTATTACTCAGCCTTAGAAAAGAAATGAAGTGAGGGATGGCTGGGTAGCTCAGTTGGTTAAGCATGTGCCTTCTGCTCAGTTCATGATCCCAGGGTCCTTGTTTGATTATTGATTCCAACACAAGAGTATCCTTCCGATTGCCCCATCGTCTTTGACTTCACTCTCCCCCAAAACATTCAAATGCTAATTAAAAATATAAACTGTGAAATCATTTTGAAGTGTAACCTCTCCTCTCTGTTTCCATGGTTTTAGTACAGATCTCATCACCTCTGCACTAGACTATTGAGGAATGCTCTCTCCCAGGACTGCCACCATCCCAATCCTCTCTCTGTAGCTGTCCTCTTCTGTGGTCCCTGGTAAACACCTCTCTGGCTTTCTCCTGCCTGCAGGGTAAAGTCCAAGCTCCAAGTAAGGCCCTTCTTAACTCTGTACAGACCTATCTTTCCAATCTTATCTCCCACTTCTCCACCCGTCCACCCCGTACAAAAGTTATAGTGAGCAACGTGCAGTTCCCTTAGTACCACAGATTAGCATCTTCGTGGACACTTACTATATGCAAAGCTCAGCGCTGAGTTCTCTACCCGCATCACCTCATTTTATCTTCACAACAACCCCATGTGATAGGCAGCTACTCTAGCTACTCCCAGTTTGCAGGGGAGGAAAGTAAGGCTTAGGTAACTGCTCTGGCTGACTCTCCCTACGTCTACAGTGCCTCCTTCCTCCCCCCTGCTCTTCCAGTTGGCCTGGAAGGCCCTGCCACTCCACCTCAACTGCTGCCCCTGCATCCCCCAACCTGATCTTCAAGAGTCCTCCCCCAGCTATGCAACTCTTTACCCAGGGCTAATAATTTGGTGCTTTCACGGTACTTTGTACGTTTCTCACTGGAAACACTTAACCATGCTACATCGTAATTATTTGCATACATTCCAAACTACCAATTAGAATGTGAAGCTATAAGAACAAGAATAGCTTTTTTTCTTCAACTTTTTCTTTTCCTTATATCTGGCATATATATCAGGTAGGTCAACACTGAATGACAAGATACATTAGTCTTTATAATGCGTTGTTTCATTCACTCCTTTTCCTTCCCTCCTTATGTATTCTACTTTGATCCCCACATTTTAGAGCCTTATTACCTCTGAGCTCTCTCCAGCAATGAATTCCTGATAGTTTTCCCCCAGTCACCTTTCTTCACCATTCTCCTCTTTACCAATGATAGATTAACTTCCCCCAAAACACGGTTCTGAGCTTGGCTCTTCCCCTATTCAAAAATGTCTTTGACTCCACGGTCTTTACCAAGTAATATATAGATTCTTTACTCTAAATTCAAGAATGTCCATGATCTGGGCTTAATGATTTCATCTTAACTTGGATCATTCCCCAACACCAAACCAAATTGTGTTACTTCCTATTCTCACAAATCGCATAAAATCTCTGTATATCTAACCACTGAAACTATATGTAGACGTCTCATCTTCTTCAAATCAGATTCCTTCCTTGATTTGATACATGGATAAAAACCACAACTCTTCTGAAATCCCACAGCATATGGTTTTACCTCTTTTGTGGGATTAAATCTATTCTGCATAGTTCTAATATGATTTAGATACATCTTAGCTCATTTATAATGTCCTTGACATCCTTACAGAGCTACATCTAATTTGAGTGTCTTATACCTGATAGGTGCTCAACAAATTTGCTTTGGTGCAATACCGAATGAACATATAAATTTGAGGTCATGCTGAAACCTAACTCTCATGCTTAAAAAAATAATAACAATGTGAAGTCAAACTAACTGCTTGAAGATCTTCACAATCCTCCCTAAGACTATAACACAGTCAAAAAAAAAAAAAAAAAAACACTTGGAAAAATCTATCTTAATTGGCCCATGTTTCAAGAAGTCAGGTCAACCTAAGATGGAAAAATCATCTAAGTGGATAGTAATCATCACACAGTGACAGCCAGTGTTAAGCACCAGGCTAAGTGCTTAACAGGCATAAATCCCCTGGTTCCTATAAGCATCCAAGGCAGAGGAAGCTACCCCACATTCTATCCTGGAGAGGACTGAGGCCAGGAAATGCTCAGCAGCTCACTCAATGGTGGGTATCTTCGGAATGGCAGAGCCATTCCAACCAAACTGAAAAAAAAAAGAAATCTACTGAAAGTCTAAAGCTCCCTCTCAAGGAGTTACAATGGATTTTCATCATTTAAAAGAGTTCCAGGGGCGCCTGAGTGGCACAGCGGTTGGGCATCTGCCTTCGGCTCAGGGCGTGATCCCGGCGTTATGGGATCGAGCCCCACATCAGGCTCTTCAGCTATGAGCCTGCTTCTTCCTCTCCCACTCCCCCTGCTTGTGTTCCCTCTCTCTCTGGCTGCCTCTATCTCTGTCGAATAAATAAATAAAATCTTTAAAAAAAAAAATAAAAATAAAAATAAAAATAAAAGAGTTCCAGTGCACCTGGGTGTCTCAGTTCAGTGTCCAACTCCAGATTTCAACTCAGGTCATGATCTTGGGGTCATGGGATTGAGCCCCGAGGGGGCTCCGCACCCAGTGGGGAGTCTGCTTGAGATTCTCTCTCTCCTCTCCCTCTGCCCCTCCACCAACTGGTGTGTGCATGTGCACACCTGCGTGCTCTTGCTCTCTAAAACAAAAATACAATCTTTAAAAATAAATAAATAGGGGCACCTGGGTGGCTCAGTCAGTTAAGCATCTGCCTTCGGCTCAGATCATGATCCCAGGGTTATGGGATCGAGCTCCACATTGGGCTCCCTGCTCAGTGGGGAGCCTGCCCCTCCCTCCCTCTCTGCCACTCCCCCTGCTTGTGCTCTCTCTCAAATAAATAAATAAAATCTTTAAAAATAAATAAATAAATATAAAATAAAATAAAAGAGCTTCATCTATGGGATATTTCAACACTACCACAAATATCTGAATCTATACTGCATGACTAAGGACAGGGTCCCTTTCCTAGTGAACTAATTAAGCCAATGGAGCAATTTTGTGACTTGGCAGGAAAACCAGCAAGAATACTCTAAATTCGTGTGCCTATCCCTATATCAGGGGACAGGGACTACTTTCCATAGTATAATTACTAAATTGCATTTTTAAACTAAACAATTTTGGAGTCCTTCAACTGATCATTATTCTTACAAAGAAACTTACCACTAGGTGGCAGAAGTATAAAGTTAACGAAGTGATTTTTCTATAGTGCTTCACAAAGGAAGAGCCTCTGGACATTTTCCCACCCTTTTTCCCAAGTAATACAAAATCCTGTTAAACTGTTAATAGTTTTTCAAAGATTATTTTGTTACTTTGAGAGTGGCACGTTATACATAAATGGTTCTAAATTTAAAAATTATTCTCCCTTATTGAAAACTGCATTATAATATTTATTTTAAATATCACAATATATACAGATTTCAACCTATTTTACATTCAACAGTAACCATAACTTCAGTTAGCTCTAAACATAGAAGTAGAACCATACTACCAATGAATTAAGTAAAAAATAACACACTGTACATTAAAATATATTGTGTAATTTAATTTTGTGTAATGCTACATAAGATAGACAAAAACTGCTTTTTAAATCATAAAGGATAGAGTTCCTGCATTTTGTAAGGTGTTTTTGTTTATTTGTTTCATTATGCTTGTACTTTGTTTCTAAATGTCAAAATAAAAGAAGGTTTAAGGTATTTTACTATATATATATATATATATATATATATATATATATATATACTTCTCTGCAAGTAACACTGAAGATTACCAATACGTAAAATGAAAATTGGGCAAAATCATCATTATATTTTTCTTTATGACATTTACTTTAAAAGCACAAGAGGAAGCTTGATATGCTTGATAAGAATTTTAAGGAAATAAATGGAACTTCAAAATGTGATAAACATCTTGAGGCAAATTTGCAGAATTATCTATACACACATGTGCACTCCTGATGACTTGTGCCCTGCTTTCTATCTTTGGCGATCCCCTGTGGGTAGAAATTAAATTATAGATGATTAAATTATATATAACTACATGTAATTAAATTATACTTAGCAAATTATATGGGTAAAACTATATAATGATCAAAATAATTTTGAAAAGTTAGAAACTATCTCTTGCATATGTTCAATTAATATGTACTCAGGAAGAAAATATTTTAATGATGATTTTTCACTAATTTTTTTTAAAGATTTTATTTATTTATTCGACAGAGATAGAGACAGCCAGCGAGAGAGGGAACACAAGCAGGCGGAGTGGGAGAGGAAGAAGCAGGCTCATAGCGGAGGAGCCTGACATGGGGCTCGATCCCATAACGCCGGGATCACGCCCTGAGCCGAAGGCAGACGCTTAACTGCTGTGCCACCCAGGCGCCCCTCACTAATTTTATTAAGCAGAAAATAAAATCTCATATAAAGAACCTCTAGACCTATGCAAATCTTTATTTTGGAGCAGGGGGCTGGTGGTTCTAAACCATCAGTGGGGCAGGTTGGGTGTTTGGTAGAAGGAATTATGCTTCATCTTATCCAGGGAAGGAGTAGAAGCCCAGCCTGCTTCAGGCTTTGGCCAATTACATAAAGCAGAGCTAACAAAATTGGAACTCCTTCCCAAGGCTGGCAATGAGTCCAGTGTCCTTACAACTGTTCCACAAGGCTTCTGTGGAAATACGCAAACGAGCAAATAGTCATCAATATACGAGAGCTCTGGGAGACATGCTGGCCCTGAGGTCTCCATACAAACTTACATCTAAAAAAAGTGAGGCAGCCTCAGTCCTCTGGCTGCCCAAGAACACTTCAGGTTAATTTAGATCTGAAAGTAATCTGCATTAGGTTTTCTAATTTCAAAGACTCAACTGTAAAGCTAAGGTCAAAACAGACAGTCCAGAGGCTATCCTGGCTTCCAAGTTTGCAAGAGCTGCTGTGTGATCATTCATCTACAGGCATTAAAACAAAATCAAGGTCCTCTCCAGGGATCAGTGGAAAGGAACAGTTGCTAGGGGATTATTTTCTATGGCAAGCACCAATTTATACCTGCAAAATAGTCTAGAAATGTACGTGAAGAATAATTTGCAATACATACACATGAATGCATTTCCTCATCTTTCAGCTCTGTAATGTACTGAATGCATTTAGAAATAAGTGAAAATTATACAGTAAGGTAAAGTTGTCTGGATGCTTGACAGGATATGAAAAGAACATTGCTCCTGTAGACTTGACAGTTATTAGTTGATCTGATTCATGAGATGCTTATGTTCTACTCTAAAAATAAGTACAATAACCATCATAAAAATTTCTTTGAACCATCATCACTCAGGGGTTGATAGGTATCAAACTGCACGTTTCTAATTCATTCCTAGAAAATAAAAGATTTAGAACATATAATGGTGTCTTAATATAATGGTGTAGTCTGTTGGAAAGCATACAGAAACAATTTAAAATATAGAGAAGAAAGCTATGGGTAATAAAAAAAAATGTTTCAAAAAACAAAATTTTGAGAGCCCCTATTAGCTTCATAGAGTGGAAGAGAGGTCTCTATCAACTTCCCCCTCCCCCCAGACTCTAGCATGTGGTTGGTCCTCCCCAAATATCTTTTGTATGAATGGTGTGGCAAGTGCCATCTCAAGGAATTTGGTATAGTAGCAATTCATTTCAAAAGAGATAAAGATGACAACAACTTGACAGGAATCGCGATGGCAGTCCAATTAGCACAGGGCCACCTATCTCTCTGGCAGGTGAAGGAAAGAGGGTAAATGCCAGCAGAAACACCCCAGTGTATAGGCAACTTCCAGGAGAGATGAAAGGCTGGTGCTGTGACAGGCACGCTTTACGCAGCAGGTTACCTCCAAGAGGTCCCTGCTCTGCCCTTACCTCCTCCTTCCTTTCTTCTGGACCCGACGCCAGGTGGGGGCTCAGCTGAGGGTGGGTGCTGGCGCTGTCCTCACTGCCTCTGTCACTTGCGGCTTGCACAGAATCCCGGGAGGTCACAGGCCCCTCTGCCCTTTCTTCACTGTCCACTGAACTCAGGGACAGCGCACTGAGACTGCTGGGACACGTGGCATTTCCTGCGCCTGGGCTCTGAGGGCTAGGGGGCTTGGGTGTGGTAGGCCTTGGGGGGGTGAGCGGCTGCTCAGGTTCGAATGTAAACTGGCCGCCAGCTTGGCGTTCATCCGAGTCCTGGACAACCGGACTCGATGAGGCGCTGCCAGCGCAAGGACGGGCACTTTCAGCCGCCCAGGGGCCTGAGGCTTCCAGAGGAAAGACGGCCGTGTCCACGTCCACCTGGTGGCTCGGAGCCCCAGCGGAGCCGCACCCCGAGCCTGCGTGCGCGCCTGCGCACCTCCTCCACTCACGCTCGGCGTTGGCAGACACGCGGCGGGAGTAGGCGTCGTGCAGCCTGCTGTGCACCTGCAGCCGCTGGCTCGCCTCGCCCGGCGAGGGCGCCCCGCTCCTGGGGCTCTCTCTCCTCCAGGCCGCGTCCGTGGCGCTGCTCACAAACCTCAGGACTCTGTCAAAGTCCTTGGCCCGCAGTGGGCTCTTCCAGCGTTTCGTCCTCCTCTCGGACCCACCGAACTTTTCCGAGTCGGCAGATGAACTGCTTAGTGTCCGCCGGGGCGCGGGCTTTTCGTGCGCCCCCTTGAGGTCCGTGAGATTTGAGGTGGACTTCCGTTTGAAGGAGCTCTTCTTCAGAAAGTTCAAGTTATCTGTGCTCTTGCTTTTCCTGTAGATGATGCTGTTGTTCTCAGAGTCCTTCACTAGGATCTCACACACGGTGGGCTCCTGGGTGACAGGGGCCAGCGGCCGGACGTGGTTCTGGGTCCCTTGAAGCTTCTCGCAATCCAGGAGGCTGATGCGGCCCAGGCCATAGGCGCGGCGGATGCTGCGGGACCGATGGGTGCTCCTCTGGAAGGCGTCGTCGGCCTCTTCAGGGTCGGAGCAGTCCGACGCGCCCCCTGGCCCTGCCTTCGGGGCGTCGCTTGCTGGTCCCGAGGAGGGGCACCCGCTGGTTTGCATTCCGATTGCAGCGCCGTTCGGGATGGGTTTCCCTGGGTCACGTTCGGGGGCGTCTTCCTTTGCCTCATCTGAGCCCTCTCGGTTCTGAATTCCTTGAAGGACGGAGGACTTCAATTTTTTGAAAGATCCCATTTTCCGAAAGGAGGCCAGAGCATTCCAGGTGGAGGAGTTTCCCATCAGGACCATGGAGCGGGGCCTCTCGGGGTTGTCGCTGGTCCTCTTCCTGCTCACGGAGAAGAGGCGCATGAGCTTGGCCGGGCTGAGTCTGGCCTCCTGGGCTTCCGCCTCCCCGCAGTAGCTGCTGCTGCATCCTCCATTCTGACATGCTGGGTAAGTCACCATTTTGGAGTCTTTGGGATCCGAGACAGAACATGGGATTGCGGCAAGTCGCCCATGGCCATTCTGAGCTGTTGTCATGTTCTCGGGGCTGGGAGCCCGTGGCCACAGGGCAGCGGGGTTCAAACCCACATGCACATACGTGTCCACAGGCCCCAGATGCAGACCTTCATCTCCGAGGTTGCTGCCAGACTGGCTTTGACACCTGCTGTGCACATCGGGCTCCTCACTGGTGGCCACTGCCTGCAGCAGAAAACAAAGCAGGGATTTCATTATTTTCCCCACAGAAGAACCTCCATAAACAGTGGCTTGTTATTTTAAGAATTCTGAATACAAAAGAAGCACCCTCATGACAGGGCTGATCAGTTCAAAGCTATTTTAAATTAAAATTTTACCTTTCCTAATTCATTTCACAAGGAACTAAAGGGAAGATTGTAAATATACATTCCTTAAAAAAAATGATTATGGGTTGTGCATCCATGTAAAGGTAAATTCTCGAATCCAGTGAAAGTTGTTTAAGTAAAACTTTTGAAAAATTGCTGGAATGCAAAGGTCAAGGCATCATTCAACCCTAGGTCTTTTATTTATTTGAAATAGAAGAAATTTTTAATTAGCAAATAAAAAAAGACACCAACAACTATTTCAAAATGAGTCACAGTGAAATAACAAACTATATTAAATTTAACACAGCTAACAGGCAGATTGAGTGCTTAAAATATGCAAGAATGAATGCAAGGAGCTGTAGCAGAGACCAAGATCTCTCAGCTGCCTACAGTCTACAAAATACCTGAAACTCTACTGAGAGACGAAGTGCTACAAGGACACATGAGTGGAAGGGACAAACTCAAGTTACATGAGGTCTGGCTTTGTGAAGGAAACCACATTAGTGAGGGGCCTCTCTCAACAGGATTCCTACTGGCTGGGGAATGGAGAGGGATAAGGATAATACTTAAATATTACAAATTCAGACACAAAAATTCAAATAAAACAAATGTTGCGCCTAAGGACTACCACTCACTAAGTGTTTATTACTACGTGTCAGGTCCCTGTGCTAATAAGTGTTTTAAAAATGACATGCCACTGAGTACTCATACAAACCTGCAAGATCAATAATTTTCATTTTACGGATAATCAAATGGACACTTGGGCGGGGGGTGCTGGGGGTTTCTGCAATTCTCCCTTCCAAAGCTTATGCTCGTCTCCACTACTTCAAACTAATGAACAAAGAGAGAGGCAAAGCTGGGATATGAACCCCGGTTGTGTGACACCAAGTTCAGTGCCTTATGACATAACCCCAACTCAAGTCAAATCCCAGATGCCCTTATGCCAGTCAAGGCCATTATTCCAAAAGCAATACTAAAAGCAGAAGAGGAAAAGAAAGAGAAGGTTGTATAAAAACCTTAAGGTTAGGTCCCAATTTAGCTTAGTCCTCTCAAGTGCAGAAGAAAATGTGACCTCATGCAAAAAGGTCTCATCTGAATCTACTCTGCAAATTCTGATAGGTTCATTTTTATTTGCTGCTATACCATGCCCCCTGAGGAATTCACAGGGAGTCACAGTCAAAGGGCTGATTCCATCTGGGATCAGGGACGCTACATAGACCCCTGGAGCCTTTCTGATGTCCACTTACCCAATTCCATTACTCAGAAACCTAATGGGACTACCACATGCCCTCCGCAGCTTAATGTCTTCATGGAGAAATTAGGGAGCCTCAAGAGCTGTGGGTTGCATTTGAATGAGCCACAGAAGCAGAAACTTGAATCATCTCAGCATTGAGGCTGTAAGTAAATCTATAACCAGTTGCAAAATTAGTCTAACACTGAGTACCACCTGTCTACCCTCACCTACTCTGGGAGGGACAGGGGACTGTGGTTGTTTCAACTTCTCACAATTTGAAATGAAGCAGACAGTTTATGCATACATCAAGTCCAGTTACCGGCACTGACTGATGGGATATTATGTAATAATAATGGCCTTGTTATGACTTGCATTGCATACAAAGGAGCAGATCTAACTCTTCTCTTGTCATCTGGCTGGCTGGAGACAACTTACAGACACCGCAACTAGGGGGCGTGATGAGACCGTTTATAACCAAGGATGAAAGCGTGTCAGGCAGCCCCTGAGGTCTCAAGGGGGTGCTGGCAGTACTCGATTTTAACGTTGGGTAGTTTGAGAATGTTCTATAACAGGCATGGGGGCAGGCCTAGGTTTTAAACTCAGTACTGTCACATGAATCTTGAGTAAAGTCATTTCAGTGATCTGTGCTCCAGTGCCATCTATAAAAGAATAGATGCCAACATTTATGTATATGGTATATCAACCAACCAATTCATTCATGAGCCTGTTAGGTAAAAGGAACTGTGTAGGCCCCATAATAAACTCAAAAGAGTGACAAGGTGATAAACTGTTCTAGATGGGAACCTGGCATGAGCAAAGGAAGATCCAGGAACCTAAATTTGATCGGGAAGCAGTAAACTTGGGTGACCAGTTGGCCCAGGGGGTGAGGTATTTACAGGATATGGGACTCTCAGGGCTGAAACCTGAGAAGTTCTTGGCAGACTGGGATGACTGGTCACCCTACATTAAGTAGAACAATACAGTTGGAAGGATGGCTCAGTGTCATGTGGTAGTAGAAATTAAGATGAAGACAGGTTTAGAAAAGAGCACATCCCTTTAGTCTAACACTTTGAGACTGCCCACAGGTGTCATCCTCTTTGGGAATACCTTCCTGATCTTCCAAAATTAATGAGACCCCTTACTCTGTGGGTTACGGGAATCTCACAAAATTGCTTTACCAAGACATATTTATAATGATCGGTTTACAGGGCTGCCTTCAGAACAAGACTGTGAACTCTTTGAGAGTAAGAACGGTATGCAACACTTAATTAATCTTGATGTAAAACTGTATCAATTATCCTGCCTTGTCAATGTCTGTACCAATGTAACAATTCATCATATATCATATTTTTCCAACGTGAAGATGTTTAAATTTTTACAACACTAAAAAGTCTAAGTATTTACTAAAACTTAAGTTTTAAGATACTGATCTAGGAAAATACACACAAATCTGATTTCCGATTGGGGCAACGTGCTTTTTTAAAAGTGCAGTGACTTACTATTTCGTTCATGTAGCTGAACAATGTGATTGCTGTGTGCTGCTTGGAATGAAACTGAAAATCACGGAAAAAGGCTTTTCCTGGAATTTCCGAGAAACATACCAAGTAGCATTATTTAGAACTAATACTTTGACCTCTATTAACTAACAAGGGTTGCGATTCAATCAGTGGTTTTGTAGCAAGTCTTGTAAATTGTGGGAGCTCTGCCAGAGAGATTTATGAAGAGAACTACAAGGAAGAATTTTAGATGGGAATATTGTGAAATCCATTGTCTACCAGCTGGATTCCGGGGTGTATGAACTTTAGAATAGAACATTTCTTTTCACTCAGAATGAGAATTCTCTGAAAACAACTATGACCAGTAATTTTTAAATAAGAATTTATAATACTTGAATTTGAAATTCAGAAATACATATCAGGTTAAATGTACACACAAGGGGGTTTTTGTAATCTGTTCATGTAAATTTTAGAAAATGTGGAGGAAAATATATTGGACTATATTGTAAAATATATTGAAATCTCAAAGCATTAATCTTTGAATCACAGCACTATGGAATATTGCCTTAGGGAACATCTAACCCCTGTTTGTAAAGATTAGGGCCCTGGGTCCCCCCCAGTGGGTCTCAGAGACACACTCATTGTCAAGCCACCACGGATGAAAGCAGCAGTGGGACTGGGAATCAGAAGGACCAGGTTTGGGCCCCAGCACAGCCACATACTGGGCCAAAACCTGTTGGTCATCCTAGACCTCTTCCTTTCCTTCCAGATCTCATTGGTCACCAAGTCAAAGAGATTCTTCTCCAGATCTCAACAATCCGTGCTCAGTGCAGCTGCCACGGCCTTATTTCCAGTCTTTAGCGCCTTCCACCTGGACACCTGCATTAGCCTCCTGAAAAATATCCTGTCACCTCCAAGCCGGCCAGTGCCCTTCCCCGAAATTGCCAGTGGAGTTGTGCCACTTCATCTAGTGAAACTGGCTGCCGCCTCTGAACCTTGAGAAGATGTCAGATCTCAGCCAAGCACACAATACCTCTCACTCTGGCCGTGCGGAATTATTTACAGGGAGGCTTTCTCATACTGCTATGCTTTGGATTATTTCCTTGTTTGCTCTCAGAGACTTCTTCCAGCCATTTTTGTCTCTCTGTATTGTAGGGAAGCACATTCCCAGGCTCCTCTGACAAAGGGCTTCTGGCCTAATAGGTCAATGGGAAGCACTGCTGGGAGATGATGGGTGTGGGAGAAGGCAGACCCCAGGGTACCTCTCTCTGTGTGTGCTACCGCAGGGGTGTCTTCCCCTATCCCTCCAGCCCACAGTGAGAGCATCTTCCCCCTATTATTGTTCATCTGAGTTCCTCACTCTCCCCTCTTCTGTTTCACGGCTGTGTAAAAACACAATCCCTATTTTAGATCCTCTTTGTTTGAAATACCTAGAGATGTTCCTCTTTTCCTGACTGATAAATATGTGCTTTGCTTAACTAACTTTCACTAATTCACATCAATTTTTCCCCAAGAGGAACCCTTTGTTCCTATCCAATGCAGATGTCCTTTCTCTGCGGGCTTTTTTATACATCGCTCCATTTTTAGCGTTTACCATACTGCTCTGTAATGCTGGTTTCATGGTCTCCTTTCTCTGCTACACTCTGAAAACGCTGAAAAGTTCTTTTAAGTCAGAAACCAGGTCTTATTTATCTCTGTATTATCAGCATTTAGTCAGTTACTGAATGAATGAATGAATGAATGAATGAATGAATGAATACCATTTCTTTCACAACATAACATGTGGAGCCAGATCATTCTTAGCCCTGAGGGCTGTCCTGTGCATTGTAGAGTGCTAGCAGCATTCCCAGCCACTGCCTCCAAATGATGCTATTAGGAAAAAGAAATAGAATGTGAGAGAAAGCTCTGAAAACCAGGAAGTGCTATCAATTAGTTTCAGAATGGTTTCTCAGAAACTACTGAAATTTATCACTTCCAATCATAAAACAGTGTTCTACGTACTGTTTGATGGTACTGATAAAACAATCTTTAAAATGGTAATATTGTTAGCAGCTACAGTTTCCTATGGTAGAAAGCTCAACTTAATGTTTATGTTCCATTACTTTAACGGTTGTATCTAATTTTGTAGATGTTTTTTATACTTCAGTGAAAAAGAAAATTTAATTTCATAGAAATGTAAATACTGACATGTTAATCATTATATTCACTTTTTAACTATCAATAGATATTTTAATAGGTAATCAAATTTATCTGAAGTTTACTAATTTGAATGCTCATATTACATAAATTATATATCTGAGTTAATATGGCAATGAGGAATTTTATAAACATTTCACAACACTCTTAAAATATTTTTAATATTAATGTTGAAATGTATATATTGATAACATATACTTCAATCTGTCTCAATATTAATTGGCAAAATTTGAATTAAAATGTCCAAAGAGAGTCCTAAAGTAACTGTGATTATTAGAAAAGTGATTTTCTTCTGTGAAATTACATTTTCTGTTTAAAATATAAAATGTTTCTTCTAAAAAATATGTCTTGGAAGTATGTAATGCAACCCATACTTTAATATTTTCCCTACTCTTAGTTCAAAGAAACTATCTTAACTTATTAAATGTAAAACAAAAGTGAGTTGGCATAAATATTAAGCTGGTACAGCTTTTTATAAATCTCTTTATCCAAGAAATTAAAGTTAAATGCATTCATACCTGGGCAGAGAGTAAGATTCTCTATTTCATACCACATATAATCATATTAACCTAAATCAGATATATATATTTTGTGTAATCTGAGTACCCAAATTATTAACTTCTATAATTTAAACCAAGATGACTGTGAAAAAAAAAACAGACACGTAGCTAAGACATTATGATAAATATTAATTTTAAAATATTTAACAACAATAAATGCTTTACTGCAATTATACAGAATTTTACTTTCAGCAAGTTACAGTTTAGGGATCAATAAAAAGAAAGTAGTATCTCTTTCTCATATGCTGAACTAGCCCATTTGATTCTCCCTCTTTCTCTTCCTGTCAGGCCTTTTTCTTCTATTATTCATTCCAATATCTTTCCCAGAGCCTTACTGAAATCAGACTCTGAGCAGAAGCTGGAAATTCTAGCACCCCACATTTTATGAGGTTATACTCTAAAGGTACAACAGACAGTCTGGTTCCCTCACAGACTCTGTCCATCAAACTATATTTAACTAATTATATGGCTACCACTGAATTTAACCATAATTTATAACATTTCCACAGGAAAATGTACCTAAGAGTCAACCGTGGGTTCTAGATCCAGGGAGGAAGCTCCCACAGTCCTTAATATAAGACACTCTCCCTCTCCTGTCCAACCCCAGCTGTACCTGTCTGTCAAAGGACGAAGGTCCCTTGCCCATGGATCTGGTATCCTTGGGTCTCTTCTGTTGAAGAACGGGGGGAGGAGGATGCGTTTAAAAAGCCAGAGCTCTGGCTTTATTTAAATACCCAATCACTTAAGTATTTAAAAATGGAAAGTGTATATAAAAAGGTAACTGTGGATGAGATTGAATCACTGTATCTTTAGGAATGGTGTCAATTTCATACAAGTGTGGGATTGTCTTGGCTTGCCTTATCTAGGTTACTAGGCTAAACCACATTCCTGTGGGTGAGATGGGGTTTCCCAATGGGGATAGGTGTTTGCTCTGTCAGTTCTGTGGGGCGGAAGGGGTGGAGAAAATGAGGATTTGCCAAGGCAGGTCTTAGACCAAAGAGAGGAAAGCCTTCCTTTGATCTCTGAAACTGGGGGTCAGGCAGGTCTAGCAAGACATGCTTGGGGTAGGTCTGGATCTGTGGGACAGCTGACATGGTCCCCTGCACTACACTGCCCTGCCATCCCCCCCACACTCCGCAGAGTCCCAGCCTCTGAACCTCCCCTTCCTCCGCTCCCACTTTAAACCTCAGAGCTGAAAGGCTTTGAACACTTTGGGAGAATCACTGCCAAATTAAAGGTCTGAAGAAAGCTTGCCTTGATTGCCTATAACTTGTGCCCTGTCCACCATCTTTCTCATGGTGAGTAAGACTGCAGCAGTAACCACCAAAGTTCATGGTTAGGACACCTAATGCCTGCAACCAACACCAAAACTGATGTCACCACAGAAACTGGACTTCCCTTGCACTTACTATTCTGAGCAAGAAAGTTTTCCAGATGGATGGCCCTAATCTTGAGGGCACTTTGAAGGTCACTGGAGCAAAAACAATGTTTCTGCTTGCTAGAGGCAGGTTTAGCAGAATGTGGAGCCAAGAGTCATCAGACTCACAGTCTAAAACACTAGGGGCAGGCTGCAGAGAAAACCCCCTCCAAGGCTCAACGCAGCTTATAAACACAGTGTTTTGGAAAACATAGTTACTAACTGCTTATAAGAGTGTGTCTTTGCATTGTATTTTCCCTGCCTTTTTTTTTTTTAAAGATTTTATTTATTTATTCGACAGAGACAGAGACAGCCAGCGAGAGAGGGAACACAAGCAGGGGGAGTGGGAGAGGAAGAAGCAGGCTCATAGCGGAAGAGCCTGATGTGGGGCTCGATCCCATAACGCCGGGATCACGCCCTGAGCCGAAGGCAGACGCTTAACCGCTGTGCCACCCAGGTGCCCCGCTGCCTTTTTTTTTCTGCTCAAGTTTTTTGTTTTTGTGTTTTGCATGAAATGTGTTTCTAGGCATAGAACCACAGCTTATAACACTGCATGTTGGGAAAACAAGTTCAACTTTCGACTCTGTTTCCATCCAGCAGCCAAACAGGTTTTAAGTTAGGGGTTGCCATAGCAGCCCATTCTGCCATCAGTAAGGATAGAGGTCCGGGAAACACTTTTTCCCTGCTCTGTTCAAGCAGTTATCCCATATTCTCATATTTGTTTTCCGCATTAAAGCATTGCCAAAATGCCTTCTACTCTCTAATTTAAATTGTCTTCTCCTAATTGAACTGACATTTGGATATTGTTTCCCTGTCAGCCTTTCACGCCTCTTGGCAGACATCCCTCTGGGCTCTGCGCTGGGTAGCAATGTGGGATGACACCACCGATGAACAAAGCCAGTGGCGACCAGGCGACTGTTCCTGAGCAGACCCACGACTTAAACCTCTGCCCTGGGACAGCACGGCCCACCCTGGCAGGAGCTGATCTGAGGCCACTTTGCTCGAGGAGGAGGCTATTCTGGTGACCCTGTCCTCGTGGGACATCATTCATACCTCTGGGGCATGAAGAAGTAATGCTGAGGACTTCAGACATTAGGCCGAACATAAAGAAAACTTCCTGCTGCTAATGGTAGAACCCTATTCTCACACTCTCCCATGGCTCGGAAAAGCAAACTGGCCTCAACTGCGAGGAAAGCCTCACAGAGGGACGGAGGAGCAGAACCCTAGCGAGGAAGATTTATGGTGGAGAAAAACGGCACACGGTTCTCAGGCTTTCACTGTTGCTGCCAATTTCTCTGCACATATTTGTCCTTCAAAGAGGGACTCACTGGCAACTCAGAGGGCTCCTAGTGGCTTCTTTAGCATTTGCCATACTTTCTCCACACAAAGATTTGTGGCCAGAAGTTTCCATGGGATCACATGACCTGCTCCCTCATCACTTGATTTATCTGTTTAGGGCACTGGCTGCGGGAAAGGGCACAGTTCTGGGGGCTCACTGATAGCAATCCTATGGATACAGCCTCGAGTGGTGACTGTGCTTACCATCTATTCTCCCCACTGATCCACTATGTCCTGAGGGGCCGTGAGTATAAGAGACGAACCATGCTAAATAGCCTTGTCTCTTAGAATCTTGACCCCCCCAAAAACAATCCCCCCCCCCGGAGACTTTCCTTTCCTTCCATTTGCAGTTCTGGCTGTCTTCCCAGTCAGGTCCACCCTGTCAGCCTGCGGGGCCTCGCAGCCCATCAACTTCACCTACGCCTCCGACGCTGTGCCTATGAGGAGACGTGGCCATCACTGTGGCCACACCACTCTTTCCTCAGCTTCGTTCACCTGACATGATGTTCTGGCTCTCACAAGCCAGATGCCTCTGGATGCCTAACAGAATGTAACAGGAGCAAGTATCAGACTCAGAAACACCCTGGCATCACATCCCACAGGCATGGCTCCTCCAACACAGAGCTTAATATGTTCTAAAATATGTCAGATGCTTGGCAGGGCCTGAAAGAAAGGAATACTATAGACTGTCTTTTGTAGAAAGTTAAACACCAGTTTAGTTTAGGTGCAAAAACAACAACAACAACCACCTTTCTTTAGAACAGGAAAGACTTAAGTATCTGGAACCTAAAACAAGGAAAGTGAAGTAACATGCAAGATGAGGCATAGGTTACCCTCTGAGTCCAGGCAAGTAGGAAAGGAAACAGACGTGCTTTCTGAGAGCAGTGGCAAAGAACCCAGGGACAACCAGCGGAGATCCAGGGAGCAGCCATCTCAGTAAGTCCACACCTCAAGGAGTTACAGCTGAAGGCAGGTTAGGTGAGAAAGGGCATCAAGCTGAGACTTGGAATTCTTGGGTTTGGGTTCTTTGCCTTTTACTATCTTTGGGATCCTGGGCCAGTCACATAGCATCCCGACCTCTAATTCCCAATGTGATCGTAACATTTCTTTGAGAATATTTCATAAGATGGTTCTGAGAAGCAAATGCATTATAAGCAGAATATTTCCACTGAAATATTAACTATGCTCATAGCACGACACCTTCCTTTGTAAAGCATACAATTTATAGTTGCAGGTTAGTATAAAAATGGTTAATAGGAAATAGAATTCCAGCTCGAAATTTCTAGATCAGAAAGTGAAATACTCTGTTAGGAATTCAATGGACTTATGCCTATTACATATGTATCTGGACTTAGGCAAAAGTAAGGGATCACATGCAGTCCATGGGGGTGCAGAAAAGGTACCCACATGTGCAAGTCACTGCTTCATGACCCACATATGGAAGCCTAGCCTGCTCCCTAGAGCCAT
Source organism: Ailuropoda melanoleuca (assembly GCF_002007445.2). Lineage (NCBI taxonomy): Eukaryota > Metazoa > Chordata > Mammalia > Carnivora > Ursidae > Ailuropoda > Ailuropoda melanoleuca. Next base: position 65,789,190 of record NC_048224.1, read on the forward strand.
CCTACCAATTCAAAGGTCATTGTCAGATGGATATATAAGGACCAGCCAAGGAATACCTAAATGTGGGTATTTTCCAAAGGATGCATCTGGAACCAAAATATATATTAAATTCCACTATTTCATTTTAAAATCAGTTCTACCTTTTCTCCATACACATACATAATATATGCCTTAGAACTCTCCCTTACCCTGACAGTGAGATATAAATAACAGAAGTCTCAAAATTTTGACAAGTAGTATTCTAAATGTCAATTTAGGAGTCAACTGTTCAGAATTTAAAACATAGTTTCCTGTAAGATTCACCCATAATCTGCCCAATCTCCCTTAACTCATAATGTAAACAATGTTTCCACTAGTAATATGACTACTATATTAATAACTGAATTATTAGTATATAAAACTAAATTAATAATAGCAATTAATAGAAAGAAGAAACTAATTTCTTTGGCTTAGGGGCTCAGATGGTAGAAGTGGAAACAGAAAAGGAAGAAGAATTTTGCCCTCAATACGAGAAAGGCCCTTGTGATATCTGGAAATAGGAACGTTCATCTTTGGCATCCTCTGACCTTCCTCTCTTTACACTCATCCTCTGTGAGCTACTCCCACCCTCACCCCCCAATCTGGGCATGTTGCATGACGTAAGAGGTGACTTCTGCCCCTTGGCCACCTTCCTCTGATTTCTCAGGCCGGGAATGTCCTTGATGCTGTGGAGACGAGGGCAAAGCCACACAGCCCAGCGCACGGAAGAAAACCTGCTGTCATGTCCTGGGCCGTAACTCGCTACCGCACTAAGGTCAGGCCCACTATGGAGTCAGCAACCCTACCGCCTGTAGGGTCACACCGCTTGTACTCGTGGCATCTCAACAGCCTGAGCTTGTCTTGTCTGAACATTGCTTCCCCAGTGGCAGTGATTTCAGGGTTCAGGGACAAGGAGTGGTACAGCTAAGCAGTTCCTTCTTAGGGAGAAGATTTGTGAGTCTAAGCCTGCCTCTCCACAGAACAAAGCCTGCCTTTCTTTTTTTCAAGATCTGGCAAGGTAGCTGTGCAAGTGTGTGCTTCAATGTGACCAATTTAACTATATTTGAATTTCATTTCAAAACAACCCTGCTTCACATCTCCTCCGCAAAAAAACAACCTGCCAAAGTCTGCTGGTTCGTTTCTTTTCTAATTATAATTTCAGAATTGTAAAGATACAGCAATCAACCCTATAGAGCCCAACAGTCTTACCTAGACCAGCTGCTCTGATGCAAGAGTCTGGCGGTTTGGCAACATCGGTGCCTCAGCTGCCTCTGGGGTGGTCACATACACAGCACACAGCCAAGTGCACGTAAGAACACCTGCAAAGTCCACTAAGCCTGCCATCACTGGAGCGAATGTAAATTAGAAAAGAACACTGATGGCCTCAATGTAAATGAAGTTCCTGTGGTTTGTTCTGGAACTGTCTTAACAAGAAAGAACCTCCTGTGAGGCTTCATTTGTTTGTTCATTCGTTCATTCACTCATTCATTCATTCAGTAAATGCTTCCTTGGTTCCTCCTGTCTGGCTGGTGTTGGGGGAGACACCAGGAGTAGAGTGGTGAACAGCACACCTCGTCTCAGCCACCACAGACCTTTCTCCAGCTGAGGAAAGATACACAGTTGACCCTTAAAGAGCACGCAGTTGAATGGCATGGGTCCACTAACATGCAGACTTTTTTCAATAAATACAGTATGATAGGGTAAATGTATTTTCTTTTTCTTATGATTTGCTTAGTAACATTTTCTTTTCTCTCACTTACATTATCTTAAGAATACAGTATATAATACATCTAACACACCACATGTGTGTGTCAACTGTTATCAGTAAGTAAGGCTTCTGACCAAGAGTAGGCTATTAGTAGTTAAGTTTAGGGGGATCCAAAGTTATATGCAGATTTCTATGTTGGGGGTCCGTTGCCCCTAAACGCCACGTTGTTCCAGGGTCAACTGTATAATTAAATAAGCAATTGTGATGAAGTCTGCATTGTTATGACACCTGAACTAGCCTCCTTCCGGAAGTGCCACAGCACTAGGACTTGACAGATGATCGAACATGGAGGGTACCAAGCTGGCTAGAGGACAGTGGGCAGGGAGAGGCCAAGGCCTTGTAAGCCATGTTAAGGATTCAGGGTTTATTCTGAGGATCAAGGGAACCGTCAGCAGCAGGTGACCTACACGGATCTGGAGGCAGCAAGGCTAGATGCTGAGGAGGCGATTACATGGCCACCAGAGCCACCAGGGTGAGACAGCAGTGGCCTGGACTCACACGTGGGCTGTGAAATGGGGACGATGATAGAGACGGAATGCCATGGCCTGGTGACCAGCTGGGTGTGTGGCATGAGGGAGTGGGAGTCAGTGTGACTCCAGGTGACAGGCTGGGACAAACAGTGGTGCCGTTTACTGAACTACCGAGATCTAGAGGGGAGCAGATCGGGAGGGAAGACAAGGACTTCTGCTCAAAATATGCTGCCTTTGCATCATGCAAGTGGACATGTCCGGCCAGCAGCTGCAGATCACCCTGGGCCTGGAGTGGGCAGCAGGGCTGGGCTCGGGTCGCAGAACCAGGTCTATCCAGTCACTTTAGAGGAGTAATAACAGAGGGGGCGGGAGAAGTACCCCTAAGTGACAGCTAGAGACAAGTAGCCTAGAAGAGGGAACTGAAAAGGAAATAGCAAACAGGGTGGACTTAGTATGAAGTCTAGGGACTCAAGGTCAGAATCTAGAGCTCCAAGAACAGGATGCCAATATTGCCACCACATGACAAAGATCGTCACTTCATTTTACTGACTAGCCCTCTGCCAAGAACTGTCTTTTCACCTTCAATTCGCTCGGCCCACAATCTGATTTCAATAAAAACACTAATCTTTTGAAAATAAAAATTGAGTGAAGGTCTCAGATCTCTCTCCACCTGAGACTGTCCCGCTGTCTACCTGTCCAAATGAAAGCATCACTGGGGCTTAAACAAAAAACAGGAATGGGTCCTTTAAAAATACCTACTGGTGATACTACTGTGCATTTTCAAGTTGAATTTCTAAAATCTGCTGGATTCTAAGCATAGTTCTTATTCCCCTCAGCTGGGGATTAGCAACATTTTCCCCTGTATCACTGTGATAATGGATCCGCACTCGGGAACTGGGAGCTCACCAATACTGGGCGAGGCCCAAGAAGCCACATTCAATACGGGTCTGCTCCGCAGAATTACAATCTTGTCCAGGAAACAACACAAACATAATTAGAGAGCCCTATTTTCTAGGAATTCTGTGAACATTAGGCTAAAAAAAAAAACACCTATATCCAACTTTCAACAATGGAGTTGAGTTGATTCATCTCTTGAGACATCCATGTGACTTCAAATTCTGCCAAGCACACTAATTTCTGAAGAAATCAAAGTTTTTCTTAACTTTCTTCTTTCTCTCTACACTTGGAAACATCCTTTTTCAGACAGCTAATTAAAACTATTTAGGTAAATGGAATTGTTAGGTATTTCTTTTGGCCTACGGATTCTGTAAGAGACTTAAAGTTTGGGGACCCTCTAAACCAGAGGGTGAAACCTATTTGCAGCTAAAGATCAATGTGGAAAGTGCTCCACCCCCACCAGGCCTTTCATGACCGAGTTACTGGGAGCAGCTCATTCAGAAGTCAATGTGAACTGCAATCCTGATGGGAAGGCGAAATGGCTCTCTAAGAACTCAGGCTCTACTGATATTCCCCATCTGGAATTCTAGTAGCACTGGGCGATTATGAAATTATGCTCTAACCCCAGTCTTCCTCGGGCACATTCTCTTTTATCCATAATAGAACAATCTGGAATTGGACCCACCATGCATCTAACCAACAGGAATATGGAGCATGTGTCATTCATCCTGACTGGCAACTGAACCTATTACAAGCAATCACTGGAATTCAGTTGCTTCCTCCCCATTCTGAGAGGCCACCAGGTCCTTGATTCTCAACACAATCAGCAACTCTGAGCCTCCCTTGACATTAACTGCCTTCCTCCAGCTTGCTGACAAAGGAATTCCAGTCTCAAAATTATTGGCAGACAGTAAGAAGGAGGCTTGCCGCTTCCCAGCTGAAAGCTTTTCAACAACTCCCCATCAGGCAGTGCTGCTCAAACTTTTCCTCTAAATTACTCCTGATAACACCAGTAAGAAAGAAACTCTGTATGCCAGGTATTCTCAATGCTCATAACCACCCTCTACCAGCCCACCCATTTCACAGATGCAAATCTGGGGCTGGGCCCTAAGATCACAGAGGAGAAAGAGATGGAGCCAGTGTCTATATCAGGGAATCTGGTCACAACACCTGAGCCCTTAACTCACTGCAACTGCCTGTCCCTGGAGGCCAAGGAGAGCCAGTTCACACCTTGAGGAGGGCTGCGGGAAGCAGGGAAATGAAGGCAGGAAATTTAAAGTTCCATGATTTAACTTTACAAGTCATGCAAATTTTGCATTCCTTTCAGAAAGTCTATTTTTATTAAAAAAAAAAAAAAACCACAACGCTTTCTACCCTATAACCATTAAGGATGATTTTTATCCAAAACACAGAAAAATAGCAAGTGTTAGTGAGGATGTGGAGAAATGAGAACCACTGTTCCCTGTTGGTGGGAATGGAAAATGGTACAGTTGCTACAGAAAACAGTCTGGAGGTTCCTCAAAAGGATAAACATAGAATTACCACAGGATCCAGGAATCCCACTCCTAGGGATACACCCAAAAGAACTGAAAGCAGGGTCTTCAAGAGGTATTTGTACACCCATGTACACAGCATCGCTATTCCCAGTAGTCAAAAGGTAGAAGCAAGCCAAAGACCATCTATCTACAGATGAATGGATACACAAAACGGGGTATATGCGTACAAGAGAGTATCATTCAGCCTTAAAAAGGAAGGAGATCCTGCACTATGATACAACATGGGTGAACCTTGAGGGCATTATGCAAAGTGAAAAGGGCCAGGCAGGAAAGATCAAATACTTTATGATTCCAATCACACTGAGGTACTTAGAGTAGCCAAATACATAGAGACAGAAAATAGAACAGTGGTTGCCAGGGGCTTGGAGGGTAGAGGAGGAATGGGGAGTTGGTGTTTACAGGGTAGAGAGTCTGAACTTGGGAAGACGGAAAGGTTCTGGAGATGGATGGTGGTGATGACTGCACAACAATGTAAATATTGTGCACTTAGTGCCACTGAACTATACAGCTAAAAATGGTTAAAATGCTAAGTTTTATAATATGTGCATTTTGCTACATTTAAAAAAATGCTCTGGCTTAAAGAAAAAAAGGCAAAAAAACAAAAAACCAGTTCCAAATTTACCCGTTATATGAATTAAAAATTTCCAAAATATATTTGATTCAGGAAAATTCAGGATTATCCTATACAGTTTCAAATACCCCTGTGCACCAAGCTTCCTCAGTCTTTCCGTCTGTACAGTGGGGATAACAGTACAGAGACCCTGGAGGATCGTGGCAAGGATCAAATAATATTATGCGTGCAACAGTGTCTGATACATGGTGCTCCGGTCAGCCCCTGGCTGTTATCCCATACAAGGCCCTCAGTGACCTGCCTCCCGCCACTGTCACCTGTGAGATTCAGCTCAGAAGTGAAATTCCCCTGCTGGCTTCTTGAAAGTGACAGGTCCTGTGCTAAACCATGACGCTGTGGCAGACCGCGTCTAACTCTCACCATATAGAAAGTTAGGTTTGTGCGTGACTGACGCACCCCCAGCAGACACAAGCCCCTTGAATGCGGGGCCTGTCTCAGTCCTCCCTAGCCACAGCATGTATGTAGCGCAGTATTTGGCACCTCATAGCAGCTCAGTCAGTATGTGATGAAACATTCAGAGTCTCTTTACAAACATTAGGTCTGGATGCCTACACGGTAAACGTACCCATCTGTGAGAGAGACTACCAAATTCTTCCCATGAATTACCTGTACGCTGTAATATCAAAAGGGCTTTCCAGCTTCTTTTCCTATGGATCTACCAAGAGAAAGAGAATTGAGTCTGAGAACTGGAGGGCCCGTGGAATGGAAGCCACAGAAATTACCCTATCCCAATTCTTGCCTTCAGGAGTCAGCCATGAAATGAAGGGAAGGCCCTACATTACTGGAGTCCTGCCCTCCCAACACTCACGTGTGACCGTCCATCTACACGTAACATCCAGAGACCCTCGTACCACACCGAATCCTCAGTAGTGATGCTTCAGGAAACATGTGAAGGGCCACAGGAGTTCCGTGCCTTTTCTTGAGTTGATACCTGACTCACTAGATAGTTACCAAAACAGACTTTATGAAATGAAGGCTTCTTTGTGTGGAATTTAGACAAGAGATACGGAAAAAGCTGAAGGACTGTATTATCGGTATTTTTTCCTTTTCTGTTAAGTGATGATTACCCAGGCACTGTTTTTTGCCTCCATGGAATGGTCCTTTGTACTTTTGCGGTGGGGGGGGGGAGGGCGTGGTGCCTCCAAATATCTGTTCCTCAGAAACCTTGACATAATAAAAACCACTGCATAATTCTTGGGGCTACTTATTACTTCCTGAGTTGCCGTTTACTATTTCCTTATCAACTACCACCACATTGGACAAACGTGGAATGCTTCAGCATTATGCTGTTCTTTAGTTCACAAATAAGTGGTTGTTCGTAACATTATTCTAGTCTCTCGTGAGTGCTTTGCTACCTTTGCTGAAACTTTCTTATCCCCCAAAATAGGAAATGTAAAAAGAGAAGAACAAAAGAAAAAAAACAAACAAACAGAAACCCTGCCTAATGAAAGAGCTGTCACGGTCTTCTACCTACATCTTCTGAATAGGAATATTGGACCTATTATCTGTTATTTTCCAAGATTCTTCCTCCTACTCCCTTCAGATATTAAATCTCAATTTTAATCTTCTTCTCCAATCTGCACACACACACAAAAAGTCACAGGAGCGCTCCAGTACTGTACCTCAAAGAAAGGTAAAGTTAAAAAATAGGAACTTAGGTCTTTGATGGGGGCTGGTACTGGGTTCCAGGGACTGTGCTGGCAGGATGCCCTGCCCAGCTCTGGTGCAGATGAGAAAGTGCTCAAGCAGACATTTGTCCCCAGCTATCTCAAGAATGTGCTGTTCTCTGTGGGACCAAATGCCCTTTATGGTCATGGGCAAAATATTTACAGCTGCCTATTTAGTGTAGCTGTACAGCTTTACAATCAAAAGAGGGCTTGGGGACCCAGTCACAGGAAGATCAGACTCTTCTGCACAATGAGATTATTAATGTCCTTCTGATTTAACCCGAGAGGAATTAAAAAACAAGCTCGCCACCACACAACAAAACGATATCCTTACCCGTTATCTTTTAAAGGCAAGAATAAACTCAGATGTATGGAAGACATGAGTCACGTATTGCAAAGGTGCTTATTTTAATTGTATAAAAATAAATATTGCTACAAGGTGGATAAACCTCAAAAGCTAAGTAAAACCTTACAGGGCTAAGAAGAAGACAGACGTGAAGCCACATACTGTTTGGTTCTAGTGACATACTGAGATGCTCAGAGAGCAAATGTACAGAGACAGAAAGCAGGTTAGTGGTTGCCAGGGGCCAGAGGAGGAAACAAGTGTTGCCTACAAATGGACATGAGGTTTCTTTTGGAGATGGTGGAAACATTTCAAAATTAGATTGTTGCGATGCCTGTTCACAGCTCGGTAAATTTACTGAAAACTACTGAATTGTACAATTAAAATGAGTTAAAATACCAATAAAGATGTTACATGTACAAAATAAAAAATACTAATCATAATTGCCTTATGATTAATCTAATAAATATTCAAGGAGGACTCAGACAACAAGTCATGTAATTCATGGTAAAGCACGTGTTTACTGTAAGCATCCAGGTCATGAATTTCAGTCAGGAGCCACAATATATGTCCCAAATCCCTACCTCAGAAAAGTTGGTCACACACCTCCCCATTTTTCCATCCTTCCCACCAACAACCTCAGAAAAGGCCTTCCTTTTTGATGGTTTTTCTGTCCCTCTTTTTAAGGGACTTTAAAACAGGAGCGCCTGGGTGGCTCAGTCGTTAAGCGTCTGCCTTTGGCTTGGGGAGTGATCCCGGAGTCCTGAGATCAAGCCCCGCATCAGGCTTCCTGCTCCGCTATGAGCCTGCTTCTTCCTCACCCACTCCCCCTGCTTGTGTTTGCTCTCTCGCTGGCTGCCTCTCTCTCTGTCAAATAAATAAATAAAACCTTAAAAAATAAAAAAATAAAACAAACATCTTGATTTCTTAGTATTTGCCCGTTCGGACTTGAGCTTATCTCCAGGGCACGGCCTTCAGCTCCACAGGAGAGGAAACCGCCTCCATTAGAGCCACAGAGAGAAGGCGTCCACAACAGAACAATCAGGAGCTCTCTAAAAAAAGTATCTTCTGGGATACACCCCGGCTGGGGTCCCAAAGGTAGAGAGGTTTCTCATCGAGAAGGCACACTTTCGGGGCTGGCGAGTTCTCCGTGCACAAGCCCCTGGGTCAGATTCAGAACATAGTCGAAGTTAGCTCAGTGTGAGCAAGCGGCCAACAGAGCTCGGGGCCCTGACAGGCGCTGTGTGGTGAGTGCCGCCCCAGAAGCGTGATCTCTGCTGTTCCCCCCGCTTCAAGTTATGCTACTGTCCGGCCAGCTAAGCAGATACATTCGTGCATGTTTGCTTGCCGCCTGTCCTTCCTTCACAGCTCCACAGGCAAACTGGCGACACCCTGTCGCACTAGTCCCACGAACTGAGCAGCGGGGGCCCGGGCCCCCCCACCGGCCCCTCTTGGAAAATTCGTCCTTTCTCTCAGCCTCACGGCAGCCCACCCAGCCCACCCGTAACTCCTCCACCTCTGGTCTTTTTGCTGCTCTTGGTTTGTTTTACACTTTTTAATTAACTAATTAAAATAACACACAGGCTCACAGCTCTACCCAGTCTTCCTCATTCAAAGCTTCTTTCTCACCTTAGGCCACCCTTCTCTCCTCCTCCTGTGCGTCTTCCCCTCAGGGGACCGCTTACATCTGACTTTAAAATGTCGCCCCAATTAATTTTCCTGTTCCTGGTAGTCAGGGTTCTTCACAGATGGGATTTTTGACTGTTGGAAATGATAAAGACTTTTGTTCAATGTCTCATTTTGCACATGAGGACCTGAGAGATAAAAACAAAATGGCTAAGATGTTTACAGGAGCTTTATTCACGACTGCCCAAACTTGGAAACAACCACGACGTCCTTCGAGAAGTGAGCAGATAAATAACTGCTATAGCCGGACAACGGGATATCACTACAGTCAGTGGTTTTTATCACTATAAAAAGGAGTGAGCTATTAAGCCATGAAAAACAGACAGAAACCTTAAAAGCAGCCAATCTGAAAAGGCTACACTCTGTATGATTACAACTATATGATATTCTGGAAAAAGCAAAACTATGGAGACAGTAAAAAGATCAGTGGGTGCCAGGGGTTAAGGGGGAAGGACGTACAGGAGGACGTCCAGAGAATGTTTCGGGCAGTGGAACTACTCTGTATGACACTATAATGGTGGGAACGCATCATTACACACCAGTCAAAACCCACAGACGGCATGAAACCAAGGTGAACCCTAACATAAACTACGGACTTTAGTTAATAATAACAGATTTAATAACATTGGCTCATTGTGCCACACTGATGTAAAATGTTAATAATGGGAAACTGTGTGCAGGGGATAGGGGTATTTGGAAACCCTGTACTTCCCAATCAGAATTTCTGTAAACTTCAAACATAAAGATGTAAAAAATAAAGTATATTAATTCAAAACATAAATAAAAGCTACTAACAGAGTGGACAGTCAGGCCAGTGATGCAAACTTTCTACTACTTGAGAGGTTTGTACACAGCACAGAGGGTCCTTGCTCACCTAGAGAAGTGCCCAGAAACCACCCCTTATGTTAATAACTACGCTAACCTGACTAAGGTAAAGGGAGAACCATGACCATTACAACATCAAGATTCGAAAATACCTCCAATCAAAATCCAGACTCTGTATGTGCATAACCTTGACCAACTGACTTTAAAATCCACGTGAAAGAACAAGGGCTTAGGATGGCCTACAACACTCCTGAGGGGCTGGGGGGCAGGGGGGTGAGACATGCCCTGCCAACGTCAGGAGCCTCAATTTTAAAGCAGGATTAAAGTCTGATTATCACATGAAGTTGAGCATTTTAACTGAAGGCATGAGTAGAATATGCAATTTGTTTGGCTTTTTTTTCCCAACTTGAAATGAGATTCTTATGACCCAAGAATGACCAGAAAAGTCATGGGAACTGCTTGAGTCTCCATGGAAGGCATGGCAAGAACTAATCACAGAGCTAATTTAAGGGGACAACAGGGAACAAAAAAAAATATAGTTGCTTTATGACCACATCTCATATGTTATGCTTATTCAACCAGACAGTTATATGAAAATGTATTGCTTAGGAATATAGTTATATGTGGAACTCCAAGAAGAAAAAGTTAACAAGTGATAATCCCAAAGTTCAGAATAATGGTTATCACTTGGTAGGGGTTAGCAGGGTGTGAGGACAAGGAGGAAATATTTACAGATGTTGGTGGCATTTTATATTTCAGGTTGGGTAATGCATGCGTATTATTTGTTAATCTTTGAATTCACACACGTTACAAATATTCTCTGTATAAGTTAAATATTTAATAAAAGTTTTAAAAAGACAGACAAGGGTTAAAAGAATGGGTCAGAGAATACTAATACAATAACATACAACATGCGAAGTAGGTGTGCCAATCATTTGGCATCAGATCGGCCTATGTTCAAATTCCTAATACACCACCCAGCAGCCATATAACCCTGAACAAGTTACATAACTATTTTGAGCTTCAGTTCCTGCATCTGAAAAAAGAAGGAATAAGAGTACTCTTCAAGCTGTAGTTGGGTTAAATAAGATAATGCCTGTTGAGTTCAGTGGGAGTCTGGCAAAGAGGATAAAAACAGCTCTCATTTGTTGAGCACTGAGCACGTGCCAAGAGCCATGGGAGGTACCTTACAGGCACAAACACAATGAATCATCTCAAGGTCAAGAAACAACGGAGCTAGGATTTGAACCTGTAGGGACTCTGATTCCAGAGTGAGGTTCTTAACCACCAATAACTCTGATGAAAGTTCTTTATCATTATTAATGGTGCTGTTTATTATAAGTATTCACAGCCAAAGTTTTAAAAATTAGGTTAAAAATGACTTACACATAGCTAAGATGGAACTACTTGACACAAAAGCAATTTACTTCAAAAAGAACCCAAAGATGTAATGAACCAGACAGCTGATGTGACTGGACACTGTCAGAGAGCTATCAGAAATTCCAATACACTCCTGGTCAACACAAATGATAGATCTTTTGATCTGAGCAGTCTTCTCATCCCTCCCCTAAACCCATACACTGGACTGTTTATTGGAGTAATAGATCCATTTCTAAGCACCACATCTTAAAAGAAACAGACAAATTTCAAATGGGTTTGGACAGCCTCTGCCACCCATATCCTTCCACAAACAGTAGGATTCTGGGATTCTGAGCTTTAAAAAGACAACTATTAGGGAAAGCTATCACAGTGATTTTCTGATGGAAGAGGGAATAGAGATTTATTTGGATGTGCACTCTTGAGTAGAATCAGTGCACAGAATGAGGCTGCTTTCATTCTGGGACACAGAAGTCATGAACAATCAAGGATACAAACATGCCATCTAGAGGGGTTCATGCTTTCCCCAAAAGCGGGCTCTGTAGCTGGGGCCACAGAGCACAAATGGTATGGGGGCTGTATTCGTGACCTCTATGGTTTCTTCCACCTTTACAGTTTTTTGATCCTGCAATATATAATACATATCCTAAAAATCCAATCCTTACATAAACAGCAGACAAATCCTGTAGAAAGGGACACCACCCATCCTGGATGGCTTCTGGTTCTCACCTGGGAACCTGCCTTTGCTGGGACACTTCTAACTTTGCTGAGCTAGTTTCCAGGTCCTAAAGATCACATGTGAGACAGGCTCATATAGTATCTGGGCTTTGTTAAAACAAGGACAAAGAGAAGAGACAAACCTACCTATTTACCTGAATAAGCCTATGTCCAGTTTAAAGTTCCAAACAACAGTTATTTAGGAAACTGATGTAGACTGCCACAAGAATGAGAAAGAGTGGTACCCCTACAGTAATCCCAAGCCAAACTTAATAGCTCAGTGAGAGAATCCTGTGGGTTTTGTTACCAGAGTCTAAAGGATTTAGTGGCAAAGTGTTTAAGAGACCTCTAGACTTTTTTCTTGTTTCTGGAACATACAGCAAAGCAATTTGTATCTGAAATAGGCTTGCTGCTTTATTACAAAGTGACTTTCCATGAGTCTATATGGGAGTTGGGGGGTGGATGAGAGGCTGTAAGGACCTGACATTTTAGTACAGTCAGTTTAGAAACAAAATGAGAAAACAAGAGAGGAAAAATGGGAAGGTTAGTTGTTGGAAGACCAATGGTTCTGCTTTAAAGAAACCAAACATATAGGGGCACCTGGGTGGCTCAGTTGGTTGAGCATCTGACTCTTGGTTTTGGTTCAGGTCATGATCTCAGGGTCTCATGATTTCATGAGCTCATTGGAGAGTCTGCTTGAGATTCTCTCTCCCTCTCCCTCTGCCCCTTCCCCTGCTCATGCTCACTCACTCTCTCTCAAATAAATAAATAATATCTTCAAAAAGAAAAAGAAACCAAACAAGTTATTGCAGGATTTGAGCCCAGGACAAAAATCTGCCTCCAGAAGACCCCAGGTACATTGAGAGACATAGAGAACTCAATGGACAGTCCCACACATCCTAGTAATTTGGGTGGTATTAATGGCCCCTTCTAATCCTTACACACATTTTTAAAAATTACCCAGAAATGAAAATAAGGTAAAGGATGGCCACCTTTTAGTATCCCACCGGAGCAGGTCTAACAGGCCCACCCAAGATAATTCCATTCTCTAGGAGAACAGATCTTACTCTGACTTTCTGTTTACCACTGATTAGGTAAGTTACAGGTTAATTTGTAGATTATTTTTGTCCAGCATTGATGCAAATAATTTCTGCCTTGCAGAGAACATACTGCAACGTTATTGCCCTGTAGGACTTTAACTAGCTTTGTCTCTAACTCAGCAAACATTACATCAGGCCTTTCCTGGCAGACTATATAAATCTCTGCTCCTCTTGAAAACTGTTTGATATACTTAATCATATTTAATCATCATTTTGCCATTTACTCTTTCCATCTTTATCATTTCTATTTTGTCTATGTCACAATTTTTGTCACTATTATCATCCATTTAACTACTTTATCATATGAATGTTAGTTAATGTAGCTGTTATGGGGGTTTCAAAGGGTAGAATAAAAGACTTGTCTTCCTTGAAACAGGAGTCTTTTCTAAAGACTGAAAAACTAACAAAAATTAAACCAAAGAAAGTTTTATCACAAAGTTAAGATTTCCAAATAACTTAGCCCTACTTTTCCAATATATCTGATACTTTTCCTGATATATCTGATCACTACTCACCCATACCTGGTAGCTGGTTGCTCATTTCACACTCAACTCCTTCTTCTGCTCAATCCAACATTCTAGTCTAATTTAGAAAGCATGCCTATTATTGTCTCTTGAAATATACCACTCCCTACTAACCTGCCAATTCTTCAGAAAGTAATATTTAATGAAAATTAAGTAGCAGACATTGTAATAGACTGTTTATGTGTATGAACAAATAGGCAAAGAAGAAACCAGAATTATTTCTAAAATGAAGTGCAATCTTTACTTGACTTTCTAAGAACACCACAACCCACAGTAATTATTCTCAAAAGCCTCATCTCTCTATTTTTCTATCATGTGAGTGCTTTCTATCTTTTCTACCTCTCTTCTTTTTCTATAGGTTATTAGTATAGATATTATATTACAATACATTACATAGGCCTACTTAGTTTCCATGGTTCTTAGTCATGTTCTCTTTGCTCTACTCATTCTCCAGATTCTACATCAAATGCCCAGACATGTAAAAAGATCTGGAACAGTCTCATTACTCTTGTCTCTGCTCTACCTGGAATTCCAGTTACCTTTGTTTCACATATGAAGATGGTGAGTCCTAGGGACTTACTGAGAAGTCCAAACCCACACAGTAGAAGGCTTATTCTGATGGAATAAGAGATTCTGACCTCTTTTCTACCACACTCCACTGCCTCTCAAAACTGATCTAGTTCTAGAAATTTCCAACAAGAGCTTAACCATGCATGATATCCCTTGGGGAAAACAGAGTAATGCTTAGAAAGGGTAAGTCACTTGACATAAGGCAAGTTCAAGCGCCGGGACATGAACTCAGGTTTTTCCAGCTGTAAACTGTCATCTTCAAAAATGTATTCACACATATTCAAACACCCTGCCCAAAAATCTCTTTCCACAGCATCCTTGCCTCTTTTTCATTTTGTGTTGCCTTTTTCATTTTATGCTGACTTGCACTTGATTTCTTGTATCACATCTTGGTGCTGTTTCCTCAAGTACCTTGCAGGATCTTAAAGTGAATGGGTAACATTTTTAATATTTTCTATGGCCCTAGTGCAGGGACCAATCAACACTTATGAAATGAATGGATGACATGAAAAGGACATTAAAACACCTGTTCTACATAAATTGGACTTTTTTTAGTGTGCTGGGGAAAGGGGCAGCTATTTTCATTTGATGTTATGTAATTTAAGATTTTATTTTATATTTTAATAAATATTAGTTAACGATTATGTAAATATTATGAAACAGAAAATCGTGTAAAGGTTAAAAATTGTAGTGGAACACTTCAAAATAATGTTCACTTGCAACAGGCTTCTTAGTGTGAACCCTTCAACCCTTTGGGAGTATGCCTTCATTCTCACTGTCATTACAAGGGCTTCTTTGAAAACACCAGAGAAGTACTGACTGTGACCACTCCTCGCCACATCTGAGTAATATAGGAAACACTTAGAATTTACCCTGGGCCCCCGGAGATGTTTTGAAAACTCTGCATTAAGTGCTGTCACTTCTGTTGAATTTCCTGGCACCAAACAAAATCAAACACAAAGGCACTAAAATTAAGTTTCAGTTTTCCCTATGTGGCAATCATCCAGATAAAATGGAACATACTTAGTTTTCACTATTTTCATAAAGGAAAACCCCAAATTTACAAATTAGCATAGTACCCAAGAATATATCCCCAGTCCTACAGGGAGCACTTGTCACTAATCCAAAACCTTACTGAAGTTGATTCATTCAGGCTTTTCCCCCTTAAATCTTTCTAGCCAACTTGTTAACAGGGGTTAATATGTACCTACATTAACCAGCAAAACTTCTTCCATGTTCCCTTCACCCGCCTATCCCCAGGAAAGTGAAACTGGGTATTATTAGAGTGAAACTGCCAAATCAGTTACTTGGGACACAGAGAAACCAAAATCTAGAAAATCCACCTTATAAACAATCAGGGCCTGAATGATTAGGAGTTTGCTGTAATACTGTACTGTTCAGACAACAAGTGTTGACAAGGATGTGAAGAAATCAGAACCCCCACACGTGGCTGCTGAGGATGTAAATGGTGCAGCTACCTTAAAGATTTTTATTTATTTTTGAGAGAGAGAGAAAGAAAGCATGAGATGGAGGAGGGGCAGAGGAAGAGGAAGAAGCAGACTCCCCTGCTCAGCAGGGAGCCCGATGCAGGACTCGATCCCAGGGTCCTGGGGTCATGACCTCAGCCAAAGGCAGACACGTAACCAACTGAATGACCCAGGCACCCTGATGCAGCTACTTTAGAAAACAGTTTGGCAGCTCCAAAAAATACTAAATATAGAGTTATCATATGACCCAGCAAGCAATTCCACACCAAGGTATATTCCCGAGACTTGAAAAAACGTATGCACACACAAAAACTTACACATGAATGTTTACAGCAATATCAGACCTAATGGTTAAAATGTGGAAATAAACCAAATATCCATCAACTGATGCAGGGAGCAACCAAATAGGACATACCCACAGATGTGAATATTATTTGGCCATTTAAAGGAAGTACTAATGCATGCTACACGTGGACGAGCCCTGAAAATTTTATCCTAAGTGAAACAAACCAATCACAACACAGGACACATGTTACATGATTCCATTTATATGAAATCTCAAGAACAGCCCAATCCATGGAGACTAGTAGGCTAGTGAGTGGCAAAGGCTAAGAGGGGAAAAATGGGAAAACTGTTTCAAAAAGCTGTACTGTGGGGTACCTGGTTGCTCGTGGGTTAAACATCTGCCTTTGGCTCAGGTCATGATCCCAGGGTCCCGGGATCGAGCCCTGCATCAGGCTCCCTGCTCAGCAGGGGAGTCTGCTTTTCCCTCTCTTTTTTCCCCTGTTCATGTGCTCTCTCTCTCTCTCTCACTCTCTCTCTCAAATAAATAAAAATCTTAATAAATAAATAAATAAATAGCTGTATTGTCCACTTCCTATGAATTTAGACATAATTCACTCTTACAGGATGTATTGTTTTTACGTCCTGTTCCAATAAACAAACATTTTGCAACTGTTCTTCAGATAAGAAAACCATTGTGAGCTACTTGCATAGGTACAAATGAAATCTCTGATCTATGTCCTGCAGGTGAAGGCAAGAGGCCACATACCTTTAAGCAGATAGTGTACAAGTGATTCAGCCAAAGAATAAACAGCACTGTTAGAAGAGGAAATCCTTGTCCTTCCAACCTAATAGAGTTGACCAAATCAGTTGGTGGTGAAATGTTGACTATGTGGTCGCTAGGACCATAGTTCTAACACTGTTATAAGTTGAGATGTAAAATAATCATCCTTTGGAACGCCTGGGTGGCTCAGTCAGTTCAGCCTCTGCCTTCAGCTCAGGCCATCATCTCCCAGTCCTGGGATCAAGCCCTGCATTGGGCTCCCTGCTCAGCAGGGAGTCTGCTTCTCTCTCTTCTCTCTCTCTCTCCCTCTGCCCCTCCCCACCACTTGTTCTCTCTAAATAAATAAAATCTTAAAAAATAAAATAATCATCCTTAAAAAGATCACTTGAGAAGTAGAGGCTGGACGAAGGTTAGTAATCCATTTCCATGGTCCACAAATGACTCGAAAGTCCATAGGAACCAACTACAGCAAGTATCTAGAGCCCCCGGTCCACCTCCCTACCCACATCCATCATATTTCATTGGCTGGTTTCTGCCAGTGGTGCTCCAATATTCCAACAACGTGCACTTCCTCCTGCAGAGAGCCTGGGAACTCTCCTTTCCAGTTCCTGCCCTGCTCTTGCAGGCCATCAGAGAAAGAGAAGTCCCAAGGTGATCTTAGCTGCGTGGACTTTTTTTCTTTTTGTAAAAAACCATGTTTTAAATGATGCTAAGTTCAGGGTACCTGTCAGCATGTTTAAATCATTTCCTGGATTGGCACTCATCTGATATCATTTGCGTCTCAGACCCCACCATGTACAGCTACAGTGTCACATTTTAGAATCCCTGTCCTGCAAGGACCCTAAGTGTGTGTGGTGATGTCGCTGGAGCTTGTGTAACTGGAAGGTAGCAAAGATTAATGAGGTATCATCAAGGACTCTGCTGAAACATGGATGCAAAGATGGGAAGATGGGCCTGGAACTTGACTACTGACAGTGTAAGTCTCCTCTACAAACTGTTCTCGAATTTCTGCTTCTCCTGCTTCTATAACCCTCGGTACTTCCTCGCTTCTAGACTCATCTCGACATATTACAATTCTCTGATTGCTTATCCGACGGTATCTGACCCAGAAACCCTATGAGGGAGGAGACCTCCTTGACCTTCTTCATCACCCAGCACAACTTCTGCACGGATAAACAGCTAGGTTTTTCTTCCAGCAGCTGCCTCCCTACACTCTTGGAACCGCTCCTGCTCTAACACTCAGGTAACCTCTTCACCAGGATTCACCTCTCGTGCTCAGATGCAACCAAGTTCAAGTGCTCTTCTCAGCAGTCCCCCAGTGCCAACAAAACCTCCTTTTTCCCAGGTGCCCACACCCACAGGCTTGAGAATCCTGCACTTCTCCATCTCCCTATTGCAATCCCCACTCCCCACATCTTTGGATTCATTCCCTCATGTCCACTTCTTCTGCAGGTCTCCCATCTCAGAGCTTTCTTAACTCTCACCAAGATCTGTTATCAGTTTTCCATTTTTCTACTCGCCAGTCCATTCCATGCCCAAATGCCAGATGAAGTTTCCTGAAGCACATCCCCAGTCACACTCAACACCCTGCTCAACAACTTTCAATGGCTCCCTGGATTAAAATGTAACCTCCTCAGTCTAGCCTTCAGGGCACTCATCATTCGTACCCACTTTGACTTTCAACTCTTTTCAAAAACTTTAAGGAGCTCCTATGAGGTGCAAGGCACAGTGCGTGGCATTTTGAGAACAGCAGGAAGAATAAAAACTTATTTCATCTCACGCTATTCCCATACAAAGATGCTCTTGGCCTCCGTCACCCTGGACTCCCTGCTGGTCTCTGCAAGTGTCTTCTGCTCCCTTGCCTGTTGACACTGTCCTACCCGAGCAGAAGGCCTTCTTCACCATGTTAGCCTCTCAAAATCCTATGAGATCTTGAAGATTTGCCTCACACAACACCTCCCCCTACAACCAAATCTTCCCTTTGCTTCGCCACCACCCTAACCCCAATCACACAGTCACACCCTGGGAGACAAACTCAGACCGGCTCTGTATGTAGTACGTATGTCACTGCTAGGCGACTCGGTCCTAGGACAGAATGATCGCTGTGCTGTCCCTCACACCCAAGTGTTTAATGTTTAATGCCAGAACTTTGGGTCTTGACTCAAAAAACACAAGTGTTAAGAAGACACAAGGAGTAAGTGGGGACGAGGTCAGAGGGAGGGCCATGGTAATGGCTGGAGTCAAGAAGGAAGAGGGTACTGGAAATCCAGTCAGTACAAGGAGGAGGGAGAGCTGGCACAGAGACCTACAGGAAAGTAGCAGGATGAGGAGAGCAGGCGGCACAGGCACCAAGCAGAGCTTCAAGAAGGAGGCAGAGATTCACAAGGGTCAGGGTTGCAGAGAAATCAAGAGGTACCACGAAAAGGCCATGGATCTGAAAATTACAAAATCACTGTTTGACTGAGAAAGTACTTTCATTACTTGAAGTACATCAAGTGCAAGGGCTTTAGAAATAAACACAGAGTGAAGAAGAGGGGCAGGTGTCTCCTATGCTCCTGCCAAGCTTCTGGAAGAGGAGGGTGGAGAGATCCAGGGCAAGGTCTATGCAATCACAAAGCCAGCTGGAAGCCAGAGCCAGAGCTAGTGAGGGCTGCTCAGAAAAGCAGTCCCCTGTCAGTTGAGAGCTGTAACGACTTCACCCAAGCCTGGGAATGACTCATGCACAACCGAGGTAGGGATGATTCTGCAATAGAAAAAGAGGCCTGGTTTTGCCTATTACTTTCCCCTTTCTGTGGCCAGGAAAGGAATTAATGGGCTCTGAAAGCCTGGAGGTGCATGACCACTGACAGTACAGGTACCACTGCTTTGGAAAGAGGAGTTTCCTGCCCAAGTGTCATAACACAGAACTCAGTGTTTGCTGGAAGAGTCTCCTAAAGGAAAGGGACTCATAAAAGACTCCTTGCTGATTCTGCTTCATTTGCGTAAACCCACACCTACACATCCGACCCATACTAAGACTCTTTCAACTCAATAGCATATTAAGTGTGACTCTGCAGAAATGAAATCACTTTCTTGATAAATTTGCCAATTAGAATTTCCTGAGGCTATACAAAAGTGAAATGCACTCCTATTTTCTATCCTAGATCCTGGTATATTGTTTTCTTTTTCTCTCAATCTGATTGATTTTTTTTTTCTTCCCAATGGCTCTGGTACCCACGTCAAACAAGCTGCTTCGTGGAGGACTTCTCTCCAAAACTTGGATTTTCCATGCAGAAAATTCATGTGCCTGCTACATGACTACTTTCATTTTGCTTTCTGAAATTTAAGGCTGAGAAATTCTGGAAGATGACCTCTCTCTAGCTATTGGGCTTGGCACAGTGGCATGATTTAGAACTTGATGACAACCCAACACCATTTCTGCTGTAATCTTGTATCACAGTGCACCGCTAAAGTCCTATTTGTGTTCATGTCTGGGACTTTGGGGTAGTCTGTCATTGGTTTTGCTGAGTTCTTATCGCTGTTCCCTCTCCTACACCTGTTTCTGTTTGAAGACTATATTCAGCCCCTGCAACCATATGACATGGGGCTCGGCATATCCTTGTCATACCCTGAATTTCTATGCTTAATCACACTACTAATTTCTAATTGCTGGTGTGGCATCTAATTTTCCTGTGGCTACTCTCCAACTTTCTAACTATCCACACTTACTTTGCAGGGAAAGCAGGTAGGTAAAGGAAGATGACTTCTCCACGCTCACAGGCAAACTGTAACATGAACATTTCCCCATGTACAGGTGGCGACAGTTAATTGTATGTGTCAACTTGGCTGGGTCATGGTGCCCAGTTTTTTGATCAAACACTAGTCTAGACGTTGCAGTGAGGTATTTTTTAGATGTGATTAACAGTTCAATCAGTAACTTTGAATAAAGCAGATTATCCTCCATAATGCTGGTGGGCCTCATCCAATCAGTAGATGGCCTTAAAAGACTGAGGTCCCGGCAAAGGATGGAATTTGGCCTCAAGATTGCATTCTGGGGGCGCCTGGGTGGCACAGCGGTTAAGCGTCTGCCTTCGGCTCAGGGCGTGATCCCGGCGTTATGGGATCGAGCCCCACATCAGGCTCTTCTGCTATGAGCCTGCTTCTTCCTCTCCCACTCCCCCTGCTTGTGTTCCCTCTCTCGCTGGCTGTCTCTATCTCTGTCAAATAAATAAAATCTTTAAAAAAAAAAAAAAAAAAAAAAAAAAAAAAAAAAAAAAGATTGCATTCTGATTCAAGACTGCAGCATGAGCTCCTGCTGGAATTCCCAGCCTGCTGAGTTGCCCTACAGATTTTGGACCCACCAGCCACCACAACTGTATGAACTTAATCCTTAAAACAATCATTCATTCATTCATTCATTCATTCATTTTCTCTCTCCCTCCCTCTCTCTCTCTATACATATATACACACATACATACATACATATAATTGGTCCTGGCAAAGTTTGATAAATCTAGGTTATTAGATACCTTCAATAAAATTCACACATGATCTTTTAAATACCATCCCTATTATGTTATAACCAAGGATCTGCTTAAGGTTTCTGAAATGAGGCCATATTAAAAGACTAGAAATACAGAACTGCCAATAATCATGAAGCCAAAAATTACAGAAAGCTGCGAATGGATTTTAAATTAAAGGAGCAATTATTTCCAGAGGTAACAAGAAAGTCATAACTTAATTTGGCCCTTTCAAATCTCAGTCCGTAATTCTCTACATTGGTTTATTTCCTACTTAATGGATCTCCAGGTAGCTTCAGAAGAAATTATAGCCTTGAATCAGGAAAATCTACATTATAGGCCCCTAAAAATCATGCTCATGGCAGAACGTTGCCAATAAATAAAACCCATGTGGAAAAAAAAATCTTTGAAAAGCAACAGAATATTACTGAGTGCCTATCACATGTGTTGGGAACTATTACAAACAAAAGCATTTATTGTACAGTCTTTTGTAACACAAACTAGCATCCGCTCAGTGCCACAAACACATGTCACAGTGAGGTACATTGGTCTCTGTTATTAAGAAAGACTTATATTAAGTTACATAAAGGCGGTAAATGCCCACACTGGTAATAAATACAATTATAGAGTAGGTCCCCTGGAGAAGCAAAACATAATGCCACATGAATGCACTTTTCAAAAGACTGATTCCCAGGGCCTGCCCTGAAAGGCATTAGCTATTTCCTAAGGTAACAACTAACTAACACATTCTCAAATCCTATAATAGTAAAGCACTGGTCACTTTCTGTGGACGCCACCACTTGACCTTAAACTCAAACAATACCCAAACAATGGATTTTCCTTTAACTCTGATCTTTATTAAGATAACTAAAGAAAGAACTGCTTCATTTAAAAACAACAGACTGGACCCATTCTACCTTTCCAAGTCTTCAAAAGGCCACTAAACAGGTCATGCCACAGTAGGTATGATTTTATTTTAGGCCCAGTTACTCCGTAAGAGAGCTCAGACCAAGAAATTATCAGAGTTTTGAACTTTGTCCTACCCAGAATACAAAAACCCACCAGTGTGATTTGTAAGTTCGTGCTGTTGCCTGGCATT
This sequence comes from Ailuropoda melanoleuca, assembly GCF_002007445.2. NCBI lineage: Eukaryota > Metazoa > Chordata > Mammalia > Carnivora > Ursidae > Ailuropoda > Ailuropoda melanoleuca. The sequence goes on from NC_048224.1 coordinate 65,811,490, forward strand.
AAGTTAATATATAACAACAATTACACACCAGAGAGAAAAAACTCAACAAGTTAAATATACACTCTAGGAAAACCAAAACTGGCAATGACAAGAAAGTGATAATCTGTGCAATTTGGTTGTCCTTACTTGTATGCTTTTTCCCACACTTTCCCATATATGTGAAGACATTTGCTTACAACTAAGTGGTTCTGACTGATGATTGCTGAGCTCACTCCTGATCCACTCAACAGGCACAGGGTCTGGGAGCTGAGTGGTTTTGGTTTCAAGACATAAGCAATCTGACCACTTGGGTTCAGGTAGAACCAAAAATTCTTCCCAGAGAATACTGTATGAATTTCAACATCCAGATGAGTTTAATATTGATTTCTCAAAATAAGTCAGTCTCAGTAAGCACTGATACCAGTTACTCAAAATCCGTCATCCAAATATGGCCATCAACACATACCACAAATAAAGAAATCCACAGGGCTCTAGCCTCTCTCCATTTTGCACTCAATTCTATGTTACTTTTCACAACAATCCTGTAAAAAAAATTAGCTTTTCCAGGGGCGCCTGGGTGGCTCAGTCAATTAAGCACCTGACTCTTGATTTCAGCTCAGGTCATAATCTCAGGGTCATGAGATTTAGCCCCACATCAGGTTCCACACTGGGCATGGAGCCTGCTTAAGTTTTCTCTCTCCCTCTTCCTCAGCCCCTCCCCCCACTCACTCTCTCTCTCGCTCTCCCCCTCAAAAAAGAAAATTAGCTTTTCTGGGTGACTTTTAGCAAGTTATCTCATCTCACTGAGCTTTAGTCTCATTTGTACACTGGAAGGAATAATGCCTGCTTCATAGAAAGCTTACATGATTTAAAAAAAAAAAAAAATCACACAGAGCAAAATCAGGATTAGAATGAACTCTCCAAAATTGTAACCCCAGTGTAGAGAGGAATGCAATCACCTCACTTCCTCTCTCAGTCCAGGCGTGCTCACAGGTAAAGCCGCTGTTATTAGCCAGTGGAGAACATTATAAAATAACAAAAGCCTCGCCTTGGAGGTTTTTGACAACTTTCCACATAGAAAGAGTTTCAACTTCTGAACATTACGTTTTTTTGCGTACTAAGTCTAAGGAGTGATGACAACCTGGTCAAGTGTTTCTAGTTCTACCATTAATCTTGGTTTGGTTTGATGGCAGTTTTCCACAGGGAAATAATGAAGAATTAGGTCTATCCTGAAGGAAATTTACGTTCATTATATGTGACAAATCTATGTTCAGTTTATGTGATTTTATACCTGAAACATTTAGCCCTCTGCTCAAACAACCTCCACATGCAAACGAAAGAAAACGAGATGAAAACATTTAGACTCAGAGTACCTGAGAGAATACTAGAAATAATAACTTGAAAAAAAAGCTTTACCCTTACAACTTTGAAGTCATGTGTGTATGTACCAATCTTAGCTACGTTTTTCTGCAAGTTATCATAAATAAGGAATATATGTGAGTAGATGTCTTTCTTCACAAGTGTCACATACTCCGATCCCAAATGTGTCAATAAAAATAATGGCGCGTGCTGCGTACCGCTCGCCCTCTGCACGTACCAACGCTGCCACAGGGAACAAGGTCAGGATGGTCACCACAGCAGTCCTCTGGGTTTCACCAGGCTTGATCTAATGGACTAGGCTCTGCTTAACAGGCCTGATTAATGAAGTAGAATGACACAGTGAGTTTTCTAATGCTGATCAAATCTGCACAGCTAACTATTTAACCCTATTAGAAACACACAAATTTACCAGACAGGAAGGTTTAAAAAAAAATCAGGAGATACAACTAAGGCAGGATAAAGACATAACCATAAAGTCACAGCATCGCAGCCCTGCTAATCTCATCTTTAAACTCATGGTGATGGAAAGGACCCTCCCCGACTCCGACTCTCAGCCTATCTAGAATTAGCTTTGCATCTCACTAGCCAGCCCTCCTTCCCAGAGTAGGGTTCTTCCTGAGGGAAACAAAACCCCAAAGAGTCTTCCACAGGGAGGCTAATAACTGCAACAAAACTGTCCACTCCAACTAGACGATACAAGGTGCTAATGACACAATAAATATGAAGAACACAATTACTTAACATTCAGCACTGACCAAATGCCAGGTCCTGTACTAAGTGTTTCTCATTGAGTATCTCTCTGAATCCTCAAAGGGTCCTAAGAAGCAGGTGCTCATTCCTGTGAGCTAGAGGAGGAGGTGGGGACGCTAACATGGCCAGCGAGTGCCTGAAATTGAATCCAGGCTCTCTGAATCAGGAGCCCATGCTTTTAGGCACTTTTTCAAGCACATACGTCAAGGAAAAGTTATAGCAACAGCTTCTAGAGACATTCCAAAGAAATAGAAAAAAGAGGGGCACCTGGATGGCTCAGTTGGTTAAGCATCTGCCTTTGGCGCAGGTCATGATCCCAGGGTCCTGGGATGGAGCCCCGTGTCGGGCTCCTTGCTCAGCAGGGAGCCTGCTTCTCCCTCTCCTTCTGCCTGTTGCTCTGCCTGCTTGTGCTCTATCAAATAAATAAATAAAATCTTTAAATAATAATAATAATAATAGAAACATGAGTACTCATGTCAAAATATTAAGGAAAAATCTCAACTAATTAGCTATTAAACAAAATTTAAGACTTTTAACCAAATCATCTAGTATTTCAAATATTAGAACATAATTAATATCAGATAAATATTAAATACAAATATTGAAGTATGGTTCATATCAGATTCATTCTTTAAAAGGAGCTTAAGCTATTAGTTATAATAGTCATTATGTACCGAGTGCCAACTAGCACAAAGCTCTGAATTAATAATTTATTTTAGTCTAATCTTCACGCCAATTTCCATATTATGTATGACAGAACAGACTAATAGCAAACCTCAGAGTCCAGTAGCTATCTCAAACAGCCAGAATTGGGACCCAGGACTGCTGCCTCCCGAATTCTCTTTTAAATACACTTAGGTCTATGTTTGAAATAATGCACATACTCATGTGAAAACGTGTATACAAATACATAATACACACACACGCAGGCATGAGCGCACTCACACACACACACACTCATAAATACTAAGACAACTTGAAAAAGATTATTTTTCAGAGTCTTTAAATCTAAGTAATTGGATAGAATCTTCCACTTTTACTTATTGTGAGGTGCTGGGTACTCCAGGACAATGTGTGGAGCTGAGAACACAGTCAGAGCCCTCAAGAACCTCATAATCAGTACGACAGACAAAAGGAGCAGGCATGAAACAGGAGAGCAGAGCAACCTAGTACAGAGTTAAGTATGCTAATGGGCCTTAGGCATTAATGACTGAAGTCCAGGAATGAAACCAGCTTCACAGGCAAGAGTAATCAGAGAATGCATCACAGAGCAGTTTGGATCCAACTACACAGGCCATGAAAGATGAAAAAGAGCGCTGGGGGGAAGGACAATGTGAAGGGGGCACCTTCTTCTATGAATTAAAGAAAAAAATGTAAGGAAAATACTTCTTTACAAAGTCTTCCTCCCAAAAAAAATAGAAAAGGAGAGAACGTTACCAAACTCATTCTATGAAGCCAGCATTACCCTCATAACAAAAACAGGAAAAGACATCCTGAAAGTAGAAAAACGTAAACTAAAATCTCTTATGAATACAAATGCAAAAAATCCTGAACAGAATACCAGCAAACCAAATCTGGGAACATTTAAAAATGACCAAGTGGAATTTTTCCTAGAAATTCAAGGTTGGCTTAACATTCAAAAATCAGTTAATGGGGCCTCCTGGGTGGCTCAGTCGGTGAAGCGTCTGCCTTCGGCTTGGGTCGTGATCCCAGGGTCCTGGGATCGAGCTCCATGTCAGGCTCCCTGCTCAGCAGTAAGCCTGCTTCTCCCTCTCCCTCTGCTGCCCCCCCTCCCAATTGTGCTCTCTCTGCCAAATAAATAAAATGTTTAAAAGAAATCAGTTAATGTACTATATCAACATCATATCAATAAAGGAAAAACATCACATAATTATCTCAAAAGAAAAAAACATTTGAAAAATTAAACTTGGGTCACCTGGGTGGCTCAATCAGTGGACTCTTCTTTTTTTTTTTTCTTTAAGATTTTATTTATTTATTTGACAGAGAGAGACAGAGAGAAAGGGAACACAAGCAAAGGGAGTGGGAGAGGGAGAAGCAGGCTTCCCGCGGAGCAGGGAGCCCGATGCAGGACTCGATCCCAGGACCCTGGGATCATGACCTGAGCTGAAGGCAGACACTTAACGGCTAAGCCACCCAGGCGCCCCAGCCCAACTCTTCATTTCGGCTCAGGTCATGATCTCAGGGTCATGGGATGGATCCCCACATCAAGCTCCGCACTCAGCGCAGAGTCTACTTGAGATTTTCTCTCTCCCTCTCCTTCTGCCCCTCCCCCTGCTCATGCTCTCAAATAAATGAATGAACGAATGAATAAATAAATAAATAAATAAAATCTTTAAAAAAATTAAACTTCCCTTCATGATAAAAGCACTCAGCAAATGAGTAGAAGGGAACTTCTGCAACCTGATAAAGTGTATCAACATAAAACCCACAAGCTAATCACCATACTTAATGGTGAGAGACTGGATGTTTTCCCCCCAAGACCAGGAATGATAATATGCCTGCTGTCACCATGTCTACTCATTTCTACTCAACACCATACTGGAGGTTCTAGCCAGGGCAATTAGGCAAGGAAGTGAATAAAAGGCATCCAGATTGGTAAGGAAGAGGTAAAACTATCTCTATTTGAAAACAAAAAAAAATGACCTTATAGGTATAAAGTCCTAAAGATAACACTAAAAAATTATTGAACTAATAAACAACATCAGTTAAGATAAAAGATAAATATTTTTTAGGGGCGCCTGGGTAGCGCAGTCGTTAAGCGTCTGCCTTCGGCTCAGGGCATGATCCCGGCGTTCCGGGATTGAGCCCCATATCGGGCTCCTCCGCTGGGAGCCTGCTTCTTCCTCTCCCACTCCCCTGCTGTGTTCCCTCTCTCGCTGGCTGTCTCTCTGTCACATGAATAAATAAAATCTTTAAAAAGAAAAAAGATAAATATTTTTTAAAAATCAATTGCATTCCTATACATTTGCAATGAACAATCCAAAAGGAAATTAAGGGGAGCCTGCGTGGTTCAGCCGTTAAGCGTCTGCCTTCGGCTCAGGTCATGATCCCAGAGTCCTGGGATCAAGCCCCGCATTGGGCTCCCTGCTCAGTGGGAAACCTGCTTCTCCCTCTCCCACTCCCCCTGCTTGTGTTCCCTCTCTTGCTGTGTCTCTCTCCATTAAATACATAAAATCTTTAAAAAAAAAAAAAAGAGGAAATTAAGAAAGCAATTCTAGGGACACCTGGACAGCTCAGTCATTTGGGCATCCAACTCTTGATTTCGACTCAGGTCATCATCTTGGGGTCATGAGATCAAGCCCCATGTTGAGCTCAATGCAGAGTCTGTTTAAGATTCTCTCTCTCCCTCTGCCCTTCCCCCCCAAGTTAGGACCCCCCGCTCTAAAAAAAAAAAAAAGGAAAGCAATTAATTTAACAAAAGAAGGGTACAACTTATACTCTGAAAACTATGTTATTAAAAGAAATTAAAGATTTCAATAAGTGATTCATGGAATGGAAACTTAATATTGTTAAAAGAGCAATATTCTTCAAATTAATCTACAGATTTAATGCAATACCTATTAAAATTCAGTTGACAGGGCACCTGGGTGGCTCAGTCAGTTAAGCGCCTGACTCTTGGTTTCCACTCAGGTCATGATCTCAGAATAGTGAGATCGGGGTCCATGCTGGATATGGAGTCTGCTTAAGATTCTCTCCTTCCCTTTCCCTCTGACCCTCCCCCACACTCATGTGCACACATGCACACACTCTCTCAAAAAACAAAAACAAAAACAAAACCTTGGGGCACCTGGGTGGCTCAGTTGGTTAAGTGTCTGCCTTCGGCTCCGGTCATGATCATGGAGTCCAGGGATCAGGCCCCACAACAGGCTCCCTGCTCAGCAGGGAGTCTGCTTCTCCCTCTGCCCCTCACCCTGCTCGTGCTCTCTCTCACGCTCTGTCTCTCTCTCAAATAAATAAGTGAAATCTTAAAAAAAAGAAAAACCCTCAGTTGACTACTTTGCATAAATTGGCAAGCAGATCCTAAACTTCATATTAAGATCAAGGGACACAGAACATCCAATACAATCTTGATAAAGAACAAAGTTAGTGAACTTACACTTTACAGTTTCAAAACTTACTATAAAACTATTCTAATCAACGCAATGTAGTGCCGGCATAAGGGCAGACATACAGATCAACGGAAACAGAACTGAGAGTCCGGAAATAAGCTTCCATATTCATGGTCAATTCATTTTCAACAAAGGTGCCAAGAACACTGAATGGGGAAAGAATAGACTTTTCAATAAATGGTGCTGGGATAAATGCATATCCACATGCAAAAAAATGCAACTGGATCTTTCTTTTCATACAAATTTAAGTAAAATTTAAGTAAAAATGAAGCGTGGATCTAAATTAAAGAGCTAAAGCTGTAAAACTCTCAGATGAGGATATATGAGTTAATCCTCATGGCCTAGGGATTAGGCAATGGTTTTTGAGGTGACACTTAAAGCACAAACAAGAACAAAATAGGTAAATTGGATTTCATCAAAATGAAAAACTTAGATGCCAAGGACACTACCAAACATGTGAAAAGACAACCTATGGGAGAAAGTATTTACAAATCATATCTCTGATAAGTGTCTAGTATCCAGAATATATTTTTAAAAAACTCTTATAACTCAACAACAAAATAGCAAATAACCCAACTAAAAAACGGGGAAAGAGGGGAGCCTGGGTGGCTCAGTCAGTTATGCGACCTACTCTTGGTTTCAGCTCAGGGCATGATCTTGTTGGTTGTGAGATCCAACCCCAGGCTGAACTCCACACTCAGCGGGGAGTCTGCTTGAAGATTCTCTCCCTCTGCCCCATCCCCACTCTCCCACACGTACATGCTCACTCTCTCTCTCAAATAAATAAATAAATATTTTTAAAAAATGGGCAAAGAGCTCAAATAGATTATTCCTCCAAAGTTATACAAATAGACAATAACCATACAAAAAGATGTTCAACATCATTATATATCAAAAAAATGCAAATGAAAACCAAGTGGGAATACGGTGGAATAGGAAGCAGCAAAAATCCATCTCCCCACATAGATAACAACTGCGGTGGTAGAATCTGTCTGATATAACCATTTTGGAATTCTGGATACCACTGAAAGCTTGCTTCCAGGGGAAGACTTGGATGGTAAACTGCCATTAATGTTGGTCAATTTCAGCTCTTAGCACCACAGCAGCTAGCCATCCCCACTCCCAGCCATCTGTCAGGCAGCTGTGTCTGTGTTCCTGCAACAGCTTGCACACAGTTTACAGGAGCCAGGGTGGGCAAAAAGAGATCCCTCTAAATATAAGGGATCTGTGCTCTGATTGCTGCTTCTGATCACAGATCTGCAGACAAGGAGGCAGGCAGCCATTATTGTTCCACCTCCCCTACATTGTTGCAAGCCCCTCCCCCTCTGGCTGAAGTGACTTCCAGGAGATTTAAAAGAACCTGTATTGCCTTCTCCCCTAGCTTCATTTTTTGTCTTTTTCATTTTAGGGATCCAGACATTAAAGACTAGGACATTTAATACAACTGTATATACAGGGAAAATTAGAAAGTGACCAAGCATGCCCACAGAAAGGCTCAGAAAATGAGAGTTTACATTAAGTTTACACCTCAGGTCAGTCCTCAGCACAGAGCTAGCCTATAAAAATCTAAACCACAAAAACAATACCAAAAAGCAGCAAACCCCAAGGAAGGGGAAGAATCTGATTTCCAGAGTTACCACATTATTCCATTCAAATGTCCAGTGTTCATTAAAAAGAAAAAAAAATCCCAAGGCATACAAAGAAGCAGTAAAGCATGGCCCAAAGGAAAACAAAACAAAACAAAATGTCCCTTAAAAAGACCAATGGCAGATCTATTAGGCAAAGACTTTGAAATAACAGTCTTAAACATGCTCAGTCTTAAACAGTCTTAAAGATGCTCAAAGAACTAAAGGGAGATGTGGAAAAAATAAAGAAAATAACATGAGTGAAATGGAAATATCAGTAAGGGGATTTAAAAAAACCTAAAAAGAAACCAAAAAGAAATTCAGCAGCTGAAAATTAAAATAACTGAAATGAAAAGTTCATGAAAGGGATTTAAAGTCAGATTTAAAGTCAGATATGAGCAAGCAGAAGAAATAAGTGAAGACAGGACAATGATTATAGTCTGAGGAACAGAAAGGAAAAAGATTGAGGAGAAACAAACAGAACCTAAGAGACCTGTGGGACATTATCAAATGGACCAACATACACATTATAGGAGTAAGAGAGAAAAGGAGCAGAGAAAATATTTGAAAAAAAAAAGGCTCAAAATTTCTCAAATTTGATGAATATAAATATTCATGAAACACAGCAAACTCCATAAGATGAACTCAAAGATTTACACTGAGACATATTACAACAAAACAGCAAGAGAGAGGAAATCCCCAAATAAAATGGATCCTTAACAAAATCATCAGATTTCTCCTTAGAAACTCTGGAGGCCAGAAGACAGGGACAAATATATCAGTGGGCTAAAAGGAAACTGTCAACCAAGAATCCCATATTGAGCAAACCAGCCCTCTGAAAGTAAGGGAGAAATTAAGACATTCCCAGATGAAGACAAACTGAGGGAGTCTGTGACCACTACACCTACCTTGCAAGAAATGCTCAAGGAATTCCTGCAAAGTGAAATGGAAGGGCACTAGGCAGTAATTCAAAACCATATGGAGAAATGAAGATCTCAATAAAGGTAAATACATGGGAAATTATAAAAGTTAATAGTACTGTAACTTTGGTTTGTAACTCCAAATCTTGTGTCTATATGATTTAAGAGGCTAATGCATTTGAAAGAATTACTGGTTTATGTTTTGGGGTTCACAGTGTATAATGTTGTAATTTTGTGATATCAACAACCAAAAGGGGTAGAGACGGACCTATAAAGAAGCAGAGATTTTATATGTTATTAAGATGGTATACATTCAGATTAGAGTGTTATAACTACAGGATGTTAAATGTAATCCTCATAGTAACCACAAAGAAAATAGGTATAGCAAGGTACCTGCGTGGCTCAGTCAGTTGACTGTCCAACTCTTGGTTTCAGTTCAGGTCTTGATCTCAGGGTTGTGAGATTGAGCCCTGCCTCAGGCTCCACGCTCAGTGGGGAGTCTGCTTGAGATGCTCTTCCTCTGCCCCCTCCCAGTCACACACACATTCACTCTCTCTCAAATAAATCTTATAAAAAACAGAAAATAGCTATAGAATACACAAAAGGAAATGATAAAAGAATTTAAACATTTCACTACAAAAAAAAGCAACTATAAACAAAAGAAGACAGTAATCCAGGAAGTGAAGGACCAAAAAAAAAAAAAAAAAAACCTATAGGGCATATAGAAAACAAATAGCTCAATGACAGAAGTTAAGTCCCTCTTTAGTAATTACTTTAAATGTAAATGTGTTAAATTCCCCCAAAAGACTGAGATTGGCAGAATGAATAAAAACACATAATCAACTATATGCTTTCTCCAAGAGACTTATTTTATACCCAAAGACACAAAAAGCCTAAAAGCGAGGAAAGAATGGAAAAAGATATTCCATGGAAATAGTAACAAAAAGAGAACAGGGTTAGCTATACTAATATCAGATACAAAAGACTTTAAATATATAAAATTTACAAGGGACAAAGAAGGACATTATATATTAATAAAACATTCAATATGGCAAGAAGAAATGACAATTATAAACATTTACACACTTAATGACAGACCACCAAAATATATGAAGGAAGCAAAAATAAATTGAGACTACATCAAAATAAAAAGCTTCTGCACAGCAAAAGAAACTATCAATAAAACTGAAAGACAATCTACTGAATGAGAAATATTTGCAAATGACAATCTGATAAAGGGTTAGTATCCAAAGTATATAAAGAACTTATACAACCCAACACCAAAAACCCCACAAGCAATCCAATTAAAAAATGGGAAAAAGACATGAACAGGCATTTCTTCAAAGATGGCCAACAGACACATGAAAAGAAGCTCAACATCACTCATCATCAGAGAAATGAACATCAAAAACACAATGACATCTGTCAGAATGACTCAAATCAAAAACACAAGATAGAACTGTTGGCAAGGATGTGGAGGAAAATGAACTCTTGTGCACTGTTAACAGGAATGCAAACTAGTGCAGCCACTGTGGAAAACAGTATGGAGTTTCCTCAAAAATTAAAAATAGAATTACCAAATGATCCAGTAATCCCACTCCTGGATATTTACCCAAAGAATATGAAAACACTAACTCAAAAAGATATATGCACCTCTATGTTTACTGCAGCATTATTTACAATAGCCAAATTACGGAAGTGGCCCAAGTGTCCATAGATAGATAGATGAATGGATAAAGAAGTGACATACATACACAATGGAATATTACTCAGCTATAGAAAAGAATGAAAGCTTGCCATTTGCAACAACATAGATGGATCTAGAGAGTATAATGCTAAGAGAAGTTAAGTCATAGAAAGACAAATTCCGTATGATTACACTCATGTGGAATTTAAGAAACAAACAAAGAAAAAAGAGACAGTAAAAAATAGACCCTTAAATATAGAGAACAAACAGATGGTTATCAGAGGGGAGGTGGGTGAGGGGATGGGTGAAGTAGGTGAAGGGGAATGGGTGAAACAGTTGAAGGGGATTAAGAGTACACTTACCATGACGACCACAGAGTAATGTACAGAATTGTTAAATCACTATATTGTACACCTGAAACTAAATTAATGAACACTGTATGTTAACTACACCAGACTTAAAAAAAAGTAACATTGGTAATTTCATATCACAAAAACATATGAAGGAAAAACCGACAGAACTGAAGGGAGATATACAGACTTCAATACCCCACTCACAGTAATGCACAGAACAACCAGAAGTAACGTAGAATTTAAACAACATGATAAACTACTAGATCTGACAGACACAAAACACTTCCTCCAACAACAGCACATACATTGTTCTCAAGGGCACACAGGTCACTTTCCAGGATAGACCAATGTAAGGTCACATATTAAGTCTTAAGACTTAAAAAGATAGCTATCATACAAAACATCTTCTCTGAACACAGCGAGATGAAGTTGGAAATTATTCAGCAATTCCACTTATACAAACCCAAAAGAAGTGAAAGCAAGATTTCAAAGAGTCATCTGTACACCCATGCACACAGCAGCATTATTCACAATAGCCAAAAGGTGGAAGTAGGGGCGCCTGGGTGGCTCAGTCGTTAAGTGTCTGCCTTCAGCTCAGGGCGTGATCCCAGTGTTCTGGGATCGAGCCC